>NC_071116.1:6380000-6695000 GCF_024256425.1 Clarias gariepinus | reverse complement strand
TGTTGACTCTTCATATCCTTCATTTTATTTGATTCGCTCGCGCTCTCCCTCAAACACACACACACACACTCTCTCTCTCCCCTCCTTTTCTTCCCCTCCCGAAATCCCTCTTTGATTTATTTCCCGTCCAGCTTATTACTCTCCTTTTTTCCTGCTGGTTCCACACGACGGCTGCCCGAGCAAACTGGAGGGGAGAGCTTGAAAGCCATCTGTATATACTTGATTGCCTACACCTCAGAAGGATAAAAGAAACAGCCTGGCTTTCATTCTTGTCAGGAGCCTGGAGAAATCATATCCCCACCCCATACACACACACATACACAGGCTGACTTTTTTTCTTAACAAAATATGCACAGAGAGCGAGCGGCGTCTCTCCGAAACCAAACAGCCGGTCTGTGATCACAGACAGCTAAACGGCTAAAAAGCCTTTCTCCCCGCTAGTTTTTTGTAAAAGGGCCAATTTCATGACAAGGCCTCCATTACTGCGCATTTGTCAAAGGAAGATACAGGTTCGGGATGAAGAGGAGAAGCGGGTTGGTAAGGGGAGGGAAAGAAACACACTCGCACAGAAAAAAAAAAAAATAAGACAAATATGGGATCTCCCGGGAAATGCCTGCGCAGCTTTATCAACAGGAAATGAGAGACAATTGTGAAACTGCCATCCATTACTCCCGCAAGTGGCTGAGGGATAAAAATGCATAAAGCATTAAGATGCACCCTTTTTAAAAAACAAAAAAAAACAACAACATGGGACAGCAGAGAGTGTGAATGTGAAAGTGCACGTGAACTGGAGAGCGCGTGTCCCCTGTGGCCATGACAACCGTCCCGCCGTAGAGACACGGCCGGTCGCATCCATACTCCTCCTCGTTGCTTTTAGCAAAGTGACTTTTTTAAGGCCGCGCACAAAGGCTTAAGAAAATCACAAACAGCCTGGAGGAAAAGTGCTCCCTATCGGCAACCTAATGTCTCTTTGAATGACAGCCGGTCTGTCTCCTTAATTCCATTACGCCAAATGGCCCTGAAAGCTTCTTTCTCCAGAGGATGCCGCTCCACTCTTTCTGGGCCCACGTCGTGCGAACAAAAAAGCAACTCCATCCACGGGCTTGACATACTTTGATTCCGAGATATAACTCTACGCCGCTATCGCGCTGCGAATCCGTCATTTTTATTTATTTTTCCCCTCCCGTCCTGGAACGGAGCCTCGGCCATTCATTCTGCAAACCTGCTTCTAAGAAAGTTTAATGATCTAGACCATCTCTGCTGTTGTTTTGTTTTTCCCCCTCGTACGACCTAATAACCTGTAAAAGACCCACCGACTCCTAGTTTCACCTTCGCAGAGGCCGCTATTCACAACCTGAGTAAAACTTTCGACCAGAAAGGACAGCAAATCCTTGCCACTATTCTGCATCAGCCCCCTCTGATAAGGCCGCTTATCATCCTCCGTGCTGCCTGGCGAGGGCCTGCTGGGTAGATAAGTGTCCTGCACGCCGCTGCCGATCTTTTGTCTTCCAAGGATTTCTGATAAGATCGCCTCGGCAGACAAATTGTCCCCTCCGTTCTGGTATTTTAGCCTTTTCATCTCTCTCTCAAGCCTGGAGGTGAACTAGATGGAGGATTGTCTAATTGTACGTGCGCCAGTGCGTAGCTAGGAAAATAGGAGTGCGTGCACAGATAAGGTCACGTTGCAGAAAGAAAGTGTGTGTGTTTGGGGGGGGTTGGATGTGGATAAGCTTTATTCCCTCATGTGCGCGAAGGACAGAATGTCGAGATCCTTTTAAATCAAATCTTATCTGTGTAGAATCCCTTTGAGGCCTGGAGAGGAAAACCAATGGATTAGGCATGGAAAGCTAATTGCGTGACTGGCAAAAAAAACAAAAAAAAAAACAAAGTGGAATATATTACTTGGGCAAAGTCGCAGGAGAAAAGGCTTGTTACGTTCGGTTTAGATCGACGCAACTGAGAGAGAGAGCGATAGAAGAAGCCAGATTTGCATAAAAAACAGCAGTCGTTCTGTCTTCAAACAAACAAAAAGCCATGAAGCGCTACGTATCCTGGTATAGAAAGCGGTTTAAATCCCTCACTTTGTTTACATCTTTGGACAAACTCTAGCACTTAAATCTTATGAGGTGAATCTAATGAGGAAAACCAGAATCAAGTAGCCTTAACAACCTTCTACTCCTACCCGAGCATGCATATGCATTTACACACACACACACACACGCACACACTCTCCAAGAGGCACTTCCCACTCAGCTCAAAATCCTGAGTTAATAATTAGATAATAATGAAAAAAAAAAAAAGAAGGTTTAATCCTGGCCCTCTTTCACTTGCCGGTTAGATAGGATTAGCATGAGAGTGCTATGGTAATTTCTTCTCCTTCCCCTTTGTGTCATCCTGCCTACACGGCGGGGGAACGAGTCGCGTCGCACCGAAATAACACATCGACTGAGGGAACAGTCGGAGCAGGCTTGACCGATGATGAAAACCTATCACGGCTGTATATTACATTTCTTTTAAAGTCGTACTAAAGTGACATGCCGCCATTAGGTCCACTTTCCAACGTTGAATCCTGTCCAGCTAATGTATCTCTCTTGGCATTAATTGAGGGAATCAAGTAACCTGAACGAAATTGCCTTTACGAGGAAGAACGGCTAATATATTTGTAGGCTGATCAAATAATATCCCTGCAGCCATGCGAAATCAGGTTTCCATTGACTTTATGTGCGTCCTGCAGGTTTGATCTATGAGAGCTGGAGTCCAGAAGCAGTCCTCCTCCTCCCCCCGCTGTCTTAAAAAAAAAAAAAAAAAAAATGACGGCCTGGCCTGTGGACTTTTCCAAATCACTAACTCTATTATGAGTGACAGCAGTGGAGGAGAGGGGTGGCCGTTCTGCCACTTCCTCCAGCAGGAGCCCCTCAGTGTGATGCTGGCAATCCGGCAGGAGAAAAAAAAAAAGCCGAGCGCCACATCAAAAGGCCACGTTTAGCCTCGCTGTACGAGAAGCGGAGAGGCCACGGCTGGCTGGCGACGTCGCGCCGATCGGCCTCCCCTCTCTCCGTGGAAATGGGATCTTCTCCGAGCGGTGAAAAGATAGCAGAGCTGTTTCCCGGAGGATGGAGGAGGCCGTTTGACAGACAACGGCGGCAGCTTCATCCGTAAAGCTCCTCATGCATTTTTAATGGAATCTATTACTTCAGGATTAGGAGATAAGAGACCGGGGCCCTGTTTAAATTTCTGATAGTTAGCATAATTGGGATCAGAGATGCATAATTGGGATCCTTTTTTTTTTTTCCTCCTCACTCCTTTTGAAAAGGGTAACCTCTTAACCAGATGCCCAAAGAACACCAAGCCGGAGATAAACACTGCTCGCTGACTCGCATTAGCATCACACGCAAAAAAAAAAAAGAAAGAGGAGGAGGAGTTTCAGCGAGACCTTTAAAAGCATTTCTTCTCACCTGGCTGTGAGGTGTAAATGTAAATACGCTCTGTCAAATGTAAATTTACCCAGCCTACTGAATTAGCTCCTGCTCCGGAGAACATTATTCCACTGGCAACTATTTATGGCTTGATATTTCACCGGCTGTCGTCTAACCATGGCAGCTTGTTACAGAAGTTTGCGCTTTTGGGAGGTACAGCGGACGCTACGGGTACACTTGGGCAAACGCTCGTCGCCCCGAGCGCTCCTCCACCCGCCAAGTACACGGGGCAATTCATTACGCTTTTAAGGGTCACTGCTTCTTTCAAGTCATTAAAAATGGTAATATAACAAAGAACTCAGAACAAAGATTTGGCCAAATGTTTCCCGCGGGCTATTCACACTGGAAGAACACTTACCCCCCCTGAGTGCTTAATGAATGACTTGGCATAGAAAGACTAAAAGAGTTCCTGGAGAAAATGGACTTTACTTGGTACGTGCTGATCTAAAGTGACCTCCACCTGCTGCACGCTCGATGGGAACAGGTTCGACTTCTAGGAAAGCTGGGCGATCGTTTCCAAAGTCTTATATAACGTGAAATTATCTTAAACGGATTGCGTTTTCATCTGTTTGTTTTTTTTTTTCCCCCCACAGGACAGAATGCTTCTGTAATCCCGAGTAAACGCTTTTAGCAAACCTCCCCCACCTGCTCGAGCCATATTACCCCATAGCACCCTTTCACCCCGGCTCCTCATCCCATAAAAATAAAGAGACCAATTAGGCAGATTTCAAAGGATGGCAGCCGGCCTATAATTACACACGACGTCCTTAGGAGATAAAAGGTGATTACGGTGGATGCAGAGGGAAAATTGCTTAGCAACCGAGAGATTGACATCATCCCCACAAGTGGAGCTTAGCGACCGGGCGTCCGCTCGCTCTCCGAGGTCACTCAACCTTCCCAGATCACCCTTATCTCAGGCTTTGTTTAATAAACAGGCTAAATGCATCGACAGAGCAGCTTTGTGCCAGCCTTGTGATGACTGAGGAATGTCCTTGTGTAATCCCCCGTGTGTTGCAGGAAGTGGACCTTCCACTTCCGTCAACACTTTAAGGAATGTTAAAAGTGTCTTAGACCAAGACGGGACCACCAGAACAGATTTAACACACTCGAACACCGTTTGTTCAAAAGATATTCCTTCATTTAGGTGTTTAGATGGTGGTGATGAAGAGTGATGTTTCAAGTATCGGTCAAAAATCTATTGCTCTAACGACTGAAAAAAAGAAAAGAAAAAAAACCATTCCCTGTAGAACAAAGGTGATCAGTATAATCAATAGAACTTTGCATTGATTTGCAATGAACCTTCTTTCTAGTTGGAACCAAACTATGCTGGAAAAACTGAGCTGTCTGTCATATCACATGCATGGACTTGGATGTCAAAAGCGACTAGGAATAAGATGGATGCGAGTGACCAAAACAGTTCACACATACGCACCAGTAAAAGGGTGTAAGAAACGGGAGTGTGTCCCAAAGGCATCTTGGCTGAGATAATGAGGAAGTGCAGTGGTGTTTTGAGTGCAGGCCCCGAGGCCATTAGCCAGCAAATGCGGACAGAAAAACTGCTGCAGCAGGGAAAGAGAGCAGTCAGGAAAAAGAGATGACAAATCTCACGTCTTCATGGAGAGATAGTGGAAATGCTGATAGGACATAACGTCGCCAGACAGCCCGCATCTTCATCTCCAGCACGGTTTGCTTCCTTGGCATATATGAAATGGCAATAATTGGCACACCGTGGCATAAAGCCGGCGCTAAACACCGAATTATGCTGTTTAATATGCAGCCTCGACCTTTTTCTTTAAACATTGTGTCGGGTACCCCGACGACAGAGCTCGTGTACAGTACCTGCAATCGAAAAGTAATTACTCTGGCTTTAAAGGTCAGCGCGTTGCTTTCAACGCCCGTCTGAGTGGCATCTGGAATTAAGATTCACCTTTTTTTCCCTTCTTTACAGTAGCGCTTGGCTTGTCAAACACGCAAAGCTGGTCCTTAGGAGAGGAACCACGGTGACACGTGAATGTAGCCGTTTCTCTGAAGCTTTCTCTACACTTTAATTATGTCGCCCCATCTGAAAGGCCACAGCGTTTATCCCGCTGCCTGGACGTCCCAAAATGTCAAACGACTTCATATGAAGAGAGTGGGATTTGTAGGTCTGCTTCATGGCGCTGAGGGCAAACCATGATTCTTTTCTTCTCTTTTCTTCTCTTTCTTACCACGCGTTCCGGCGAATGGGTGCCTGATCATCTTCTTCACCTGGACCGGAACGATTTAAGGACCTTCCTTCCTCTAGAGCAGGTAGAAAGTTCTTTATGATGGTTTATAGGCCGTGCATTTTCTCTCCCAGTCGCCTCGCCCGTGTTGGCAAAGGCTTTGAAAAGGCCAATAATAGTGCACTTCAAAGCCTTTTCCTGTAACCGCGGGGACTCTGGCACACAAGGCCCCCTTTTATTACAGCCACATCCATCGGGGGCGGTCAGCTGACATGAAAGCAAGGCAGAGACGCATTTCCGACAATATGGGCTCAGACAGACACCATTCAAGGCAATTCACCATAAAAAAAAAAACAGACACACAAACACACACCTAAGAGGTTTCATTTCCTTGCAATAACAAGAATCCAGAGCAATCCGGTTACTTTAATTAACGAGATAAACGTTACAAAGTATCACTTCCCTGTTTACATGATAGATGAAAGGATTCATTGGATACATTTACCATAAATGGAAGCCTGGATGCGTTTCCTAGATCCAAGCAAGGCTTATTCCCTGAGAAATCATGCCTGTCGTCTCTCACGGATCCACGTTTTTTTTTTTTATTCGGTCGCTTTTTTCCCCGTTTTTCTCTCTTCCTCAGTCGGCGTTCAGGATGATCCGTGCAGTCGCTTTTTCCTTCAGATGAAAAAGAAAAGGAAAAAAAAAACAGGATATCCAGTCGCTTGGCGAAAATGTCCTAAGGAGGAATTATGAAACGATGCGTAGTTTTAATCATGGGTGAAGACCGATTTCATGTCCGGTCGCGGTGTAGAAGCGGCTCCGGTACGTGCCGCATATCGGAGGCTAAAAGCACCTGCTGCTAAAGCTTTCTAGCTAAACATGACTGTTTTTACGCCTCGGATTAACCCGACAAGCCATAATAACAACCAGGAACTTCTAGAAAACAAAAACGAAGTAGGCTTGAAAATGAAACGCCGCTCATCTAATCTAATCTAGCGCGACACAAGAGCACTCTCTGTGTATATATTTAGATTTACATACTACATTTATAGGCTGTATATAAGACTCTCCTTATGGCAGAGCGTAATCCATCATCTATCAACGCCTCCTGAGTAATAATTTACAAAAAGAAAAAAGGGCAAAGTTTAGTTCGACGGAGTCAATCAGCTGTTTGTGAAGATAAAACAAGAGAATCCTTTGAAGTCGCGGCCTTTTAATTCAGGACTGCGTGAGCGCGCGCGCGCGTGTGCCCGAGCCGAGACCGCTCCGCTCTCCTCATGCCTGACAATCAGCACCGTCTGTGTACACACAACAACGGCCCGCTCTGACCGCTCCACTCACCGGAGCGCTCAGCCAATCACTTCAGAGGGAACGTTCGAATGAATCATGGCCTCAGCCAATCGGAATGAAGAGTGGGTGGGATCTGGGCGTGACGCAATCAGCGGTTTTCCTTTTTTCCCCTCCCCTGACCACGCTGAAGCCTCGTCACTCGGGGTTATATTTAAAGGGACAGAATTTTAAAAAAAAATTTTTTTTTTTACACTTAGCTGTGTACAGGGTGGCGTGGAACCTGTGCTAGGAGAAAACCCTGGATGGCGGTGCCAATCTATCACAGGACACACACACACACACACACTTGTTTAAACACAATACACCAGCTATTCTGGAATGCCGGTTAGTCTAGTCTGCCTCACTTCGGACTGTAGAAGGAAACCAGAATACCCCGAGAAAACCCACCAAGCATACACGCAAATTCCACGCGCACAGACCCAGAGGCGGGAATCGAACCCGGACCCTGAAGGGGCGAAGCGAGGCGAGGTGCGAGTGCTAAACATAAGCCAATGTGCTGATTATAGCTCGCTCCTTGGTCTTTATAAAGCTTGCTATCGTACATAGTGTATATGTATAACTCACTCACTCATTTATACCACTTTATCCTGTATGCAGGGTCACAGGAGAGGCTTGAGCCTATCCTATGAGACTTAGGACATGTTCCAATTCACACCACAGTCAACGCCAATTAACCTAATCTGCATGGAGCCTATCCTAGGAGATTTAGGGCACGAGACAGGATACACCCTGGACGGGGTACCAATCCATCGCGGGGCACACACACACATGATCATTCACACACTGCAGCCAACTAGTCTTATCTGCATGTCTTTGAACTGTGGGAGTAAACACAAGTACCTGGAAAAATACATGCAAAAATTTAACCCTGACCCTGGAAGTTCAAGGTAACAGTGCTAACCACTAAGTCACTGTGCTGCCATATAAACATAAATTTACAGTAAAAAGGTCATGACATAAAGAAGGTCAACCATCTCCTTATGGTTCCACATCATCTGTTTATAAAGTTAAAATATTTTATTTTATACTATCAAATCTCTCAAAATAACAGGAGTGTGTGTGTGTGTGTGTTTCTGATATAAGACTGTGAAGAAATGGGACATATGGTGGCGTTACATTTATGGATCACATTAAGAAGCATTTTTAACCAGGAATAAATCAAAGAAAAAACTAGAACACCATTGTGGTGATATAAATAGGACTTTTTGACATGATTTTTTTTTTTTTGCCTTTAGCAAAATTACATTAAATAGGGAAGATCTTTATTAGAAGTAAACTGTGGCAGTAAAATGTAAAATGCATTACTTTGACCTGAACGAAGCGCGAAGGTCACTGTGTGCTGTTTACTGCACTGACACTAGGGCACAATGTGGTAAAAAAAATTAATCAGATATTTATCCATTCATCTTCTTTACTGCTTATCCTATACAGGGTCGCAGGAAGCCTTGAACCTACAGTATCCCAGGAAAGATCGGGCATGAGGCGGGGTACACCCTGGACAGGGTGCCGGTCCTCCACAAGGCACACATGCACACACCACACACTTATTCACATACTACTGTGTGAACACCAATTAGCCTAATCTGCATGTCTTTGGGCTATGAACATGCAAACCTGAGGTGGGAATCGAGCCCCGACCCTGAAGCTTGTGCCCACAACGCTAATCATTAAGCCTGGTACTAATACTAATGTTAATTTATATAGCACCACATATACACTATACTGTTATAGTTTTTTTTTGTCCCCCATAAGATTTTACAGTTACTCTGAATCATATACATTAACAACAAAAATGAGTGAAACAAATTGTTATCGCTGGCATGGCAGGGTTTTTAATGAGTCCTGTGGAATTTTTACACACCATATACTAAATAGAGCTGTGATTCATTTCCTAGTCTGTAAGTTTCTGAAACCACCATAATGTTATTATTGTCTACATCAATGAAATAGGAAATTGTCTTACTTCCTGTACAAATGAAGTCATATTTCAGAAGATAACTTTTGCCTACTTACCCTGTGTAACATCATTACAGCCTTACAAGTTACACTAGGGACCTGGTTTAGTGTTTAACTGTTGCCTATTTTATTTTTTTGCATGTCTTGGGACTGTTGGAGGAAACCAGCGTACCCAGAGGAAATCCACCAAGCACAACATGCAAACAGACCCAAGGCTGGAATTGAACCCTCAACCCTAAACAACCAAGATGACAGTGATGACCACTATGCCACCATGCCGCCACGTATGTGAAGACTTTCCAGATTATTTCAGCTCCCTGCAAGCTTTCAGAGTTTTTCTGCCTATGTGTTAGTGACTGTAATAGACTTGGATAATAATCCAATATCTACAGTATGAAAAATATCGACCACCAAAGTCCATCCTGAGAGAGAGAAGAATAGAGAGATGAATCTTCAAAATGGCTTTCATATGTATAATTTGGAAAGACATCTGGCTTTCAGTGGTAATGAAACGGACATTGTGTTTGTTTTTTATTTTTTATAGCTTTAGTACAATACTATCACTTTTTTGTTTGCCACGAAGATAATAGCAAACTGGATGTTTTTATTAACAAGAACCGTATATAATATATATTATATATATATATATATATATATATATATATATATATATATGTGTGTGTGTGTGTGTGTATTCACCTTTATATTATCGGATATAATACCTCTGCTCAAGTAGTTTTTTCCCATCAACTAATTTAAAGTTTACTCGAGTCATTTCCCAGAAAGCTTTACCTTTCATTTTTACTTGCATACAGTATAAGTATAACTGTGCATTAGGACTAGGTGTCTACCGTAAGAAGCTCTGAGAGGTTCTGCAGCATCCTACAGTGCTTCATTTAATTACAACAGCGTAATCAATGACTTGGGAAAATGTAAATCAATACATTTTAGACATAATGTCTTTGTCTTTTGTCTTCTTTTGAGTCGTGGTCAGGGCGTACACCCAAATGAAAAAGCATGCAGCTACATTTTTTTGTTGTGTGTGTGCTTAGACTTATACATTCCTCATTCATTTTAAAGCAAAACAATTTCTGCTTTGCGTTTAAAGTCCACATGCTTCATGCCTTACTCCTGTATTCTTGTTAAATGTAATGGTTAACCCCCATGAGATTGAACAGAACCAAAGGCAACACAGCAGGGACGTACTGGCTTCTGTTGCAGATGACTGATTTCATTCTGTCATGCTGTTCCCAAAACTCGAACCCAACTGTCAAAAACAAACCAAACACAAGCCATGTTTTTGCTTTAAAAAAAAGAATTTGGTCATCATCTTGTAAATGCACTACAAATGCAGAAAAAAAGGAGATAAATCTAAATGCACGTTAACATGTACGTGTACATGTCATCTTAAAATACAATGACTTCCTGCCTATTTTTTTATTTTTTATTTGTAAAGGTAGGCTATCTTATCTATAGGTCATATTTTTTTCATTATCATATATATTTAAAAAAAAAAACTTGACATCTAAGACAATAATAGTAGTGGATTTTATAATATAGGTCTGTTTGATTCAAGAGAATTGTTACTTGTCTAAAGTATTTGTTTCAAAAGTAACAGCTGTATGTTGAGAGTAAGAGTGGAGTGGCTCCATCATGCAGATACGAGCAGATTTGCAGATCGACCCCACTGAGAAATATTCAACGACGAAGCTTTAATTAAAAGTAAAGCAGGGGATACGTTTTCTGTGCACGAAATCATCGAAATGTGGAAGCAGAGGAAAGAGAATCCCTCTTATTAGCATCACCGGATCATTTGAATTTCTTTAATCCAAGACTAATTATGAGCGAGTGACGCTGTCTTTACGTTCGTATGAAAAATCTTTCAATTTATTCAATCTATGTGAAGGTAGCACAATGTGGATTGCATGTGAGGAAAGTCATTTAATTTCCCCCCCACACTTCCCTCCTTCACGTCGTTTGATGTTACATTAGAAAATAATGACTTTCTCCATGAAGAATGCCTTTGATATCGCAATTAATGAAAACCAGCAGGGGAAGGAGTCGGCATTTGAACTTCAGACCCAAGAGCAGCTATTCATCTGCATTACTTTGCCTATGTTTTAATTTAGATGGAATTAACATTTTCAAACACACACACACACACACACACACACACACACACACCTGGCACTTTGATGCAAATAGATTCCAGTGAACTGAAATAACACCATCGTCACCCCCGACAGAAATTTGCACTTTGATTTAAATGCCGGTAGAAAGCTGTGTATTAAGGCCAAGGTCTAAAATAATTATTATTTGGGAGGAATTAGGAATTGAGATACGTTTCCTAGATATTATGACTTTGATTATATATATATATTTTTAAAAATATGCTTTAGGTTGAAAGAGATAACAACAAAAAGTGATGGACGGAATATTATTACTCCTCAAATATATTCATCTTCTATACTTCTTATCCGATACTGGGTCACAGGAAGCCTGGAGCCTATCCCAGGAAACTTCAGGCACAAGGCAGCGTACACCCTGAACAGGCTACTGATTGGATTCTTTGCAAAGCGCACATGCACACCACACACTCCCAGACTACAGGCGATTTGGGAACAGCAAATAGGCTAATCTGCATATCTTTGGACTGTGGGAGGAAACCAGAGTAACCACAGGAAACCCACCAAGCATACAGACCCAAGGTGGCAATCAAGCCCCTAAACCTGGAGTTGCGAGGCCACAATGCTAACCACTACCCCACCTCAAATACGTACATTCTCCTTTAAAATACCAAGTACTAGGAGGACCATGAAATGGGATGTGTATATGATCAAAAACTCCATAGCAAACCCCGGAGGTTGGGTGCAGAACATTAATTGAAAAAAAAAAAAAAAAGTCAGAATTAGTTTGTAAAATGGAAGTCATTATTTTTGGAGACATTATATTCTAGACTTTACATTGACCTGTAAGAGTATATTACTCTAAAAAGCCTGACAGTCAGTGAGGACGCTTTCCAGTGAGGACGCCGGCTGCTTCGCAGATATTAGCCAGTGACTGTCGCCATACTGTGAAATAAATAAAGAAATGGTATCACAGTGCTGGTGTGTTGACTTTTGTGAGTTTGTAACATTGTTATCCTGTTGTTGCCAA
Organism: Clarias gariepinus; assembly: GCF_024256425.1. Classification (NCBI taxonomy): domain Eukaryota; kingdom Metazoa; phylum Chordata; class Actinopteri; order Siluriformes; family Clariidae; genus Clarias; species Clarias gariepinus. The sequence continues at coordinate 6,682,855 of NC_071116.1, read as the reverse complement.
GGATTGATAAAAACGGTAGTAAAATGTCTGCATGGCCTGTAAAACATCTGTGATAAAATTTGTCAGTGTGTTTAGTCGGATAGTACTCTCACTACGCCCTCATTTCAAAAGGATTTTATAGGGGCCAGGTGTGATTAAAGGGTGTGTGTCAGCTCTGGGTGGAGATCGAGAGATTGGGGTGGGGGCTTCCTGACACACACACACACACACACACACTTGTGCCCAGGGGCCTCACAGGACTATGTGCACTAATTAGTGTTTTTGATGCTGGAATTTCCAGCTCGGTTTAATTCTCTTTGCTTGGGTTATTGGATTGTAAATTCTGTCATACGTCAAAAGTGGAGTATCGGGTTTGGCCGGCAAACAATCAGAGCTTTTGTGACATCAGTCTAATAAATACCAACATAAAAATGTGTGAAACAATTTGTTCCAACAGTCATCGGATTTTTTCTTTTCTAATTCAAACATCCAGCTAAAAAAAAATCCAATGTTATCCACATACATTTGACTTGTACCATCTAACTGTATGCAGCCAAAAGTATGTGGACACTTGATCCTTCTGGCTGTTTGTGAGTTCTCCTCGATTGTCTTTGTATACCTTCATTTATGTTACATTTCCAGGACATGTCTGCAAGGTTTAGTGCTGAAGAGCACAGAGCCCTGACCTCAACCCCAATGAACACCTCTGGGATGAACTGGAGTGATGTCTGCACACCAGGCTTGCTCGTCCGACACCAGTTCGCAATCTCTTGCGCTTTTGCGGCTGAATGAGCACAATCCCCCCATGGCCATATTCCCAAACCTAGTGGAAAGTCTTATCAGAAGAATGGAGGCTATTACAGCAGCAAAGGAAGAACAACTCAATATTGATGTCCATGGATTTGAAAAAGGGATGTTCAATACACAAGTGTACAGCTTTTTTCAGCCAGCTTTTTGCCTACTAACAATTCTCCTACAGAATGTAAAAGCATTGTGTATAAAAAGTACATTTTCGCACCATATTGACACTTTTTATTTTTTTCCCGTTAGACTAGGTTGACAGTAATAATGGTTTAAGCACTGAGGTTGATTTTCTTTCTTCTTATTATGGCTCATTTGCACTAAAACAAATCAAACGACCAAAAAAAACTGTGAAGCATACAAACTTTTACATGATATTAACACCACACTGCACCTCTTGCTTTCATCCAGGCCACATGCATTAATTTCTTCCATGATAGATTGTTTTTGCTAACTTGCATAATGTATTGCATAATTGATTCCCACCACTCAACGTCATTTAAAAAGGACACGTCGACTGCGCTTTCAGGAAGATCAATTCTGTTCCACTTTACTTGCTTTTCTTGGTGTGCTTGTCTTTGCATTGTGTGTGAAATTCCCCAGACAAATGGTTGCCAAAGATTGATGACTGTCATGAAATCGGCATTTTCTGTTTGTTGCTATGACAGAGGACGAGCTAAACGCCAGCCCAAAGCGTGCGCCAGGCAATAGGCCTACACGCATTTTGGAGCCTGTGTCAGTGGATTTTGGGGCTCGTGAGGCTCTCCGGCACAATTATATCGTATAAACAGGCACTTCTGAAGGCTTATAAATCTTCATCATGCGGACAGCTGGTGAAATATGTGACTGTCCCCGGTGCGTAAATTAACGCGCTCCAGCAGCCCGGCCAATAAAGAAAAGCGCACGGCGGGCGGGTGGCCGTCGACGCGCTCGCGGCGCCTCATAAATCACGTGACGGAGCGGATGAAGAGCGAGATCGGCGGTCAGTGGCGGCCACCTGGCGCCTTCAATCACCGGTAGGACAGGTCAACCAGCAACCACACCAAACTCCAGAGAGTCCGGAGAGCTTTCCACACTCTGCTAGTCCACCATATTAAAAGTGTGGTCAAACAAAAACAAGGATAATACGCCATAATAAGGTGCTTTAGCCTGTCAAAGTAGCAGGGCTAAAAATAACGGAAGCTTACAGTATGACCACCAGATCCCAAAATTATCACAGGTTTTATTTAAGAGAAACCATTTTCTTTCCTTTTCTTTTTTTTTTTCAAACCCAAGTTCACATTGTCCAGCCGTCCACTTTGTACTTTGTCCAATTTCAGAAAGTTGGTTTACCTTCCATTAATTGTTGTACATGTTAGCGTTTTCCACTCCAGTGCAAACCCAATGAGGCAAAACATGAAATGGCTGACTACCTCAAAAAATGTTGATTTTTTCTAGACTGCTTGCTTGGTCCATGTATTTTTACTCAGATAGAAACTTAATCTCGGAAATGAATGAATGAATGAATGAATGAAATACATTTCATCTTGTGTCGATTTTTTTCTCCTGAATTGGAATAATCCACTTAGTTGACTCAACATAAATTATATACCATAAAAATCTTGACATTACAAAAATATATTCTCTATTCCAAAGCTTTAATGATAGATTTTTTACTTTGCCAAAAATAAAGACAATATTATGCAGTATACAAGTGTGCTAAAGAGCTGACGGTGGTAAACTGGTGTATAAGAGACATATCCAATCCAATAAACCCATATATAAACCCAATATAATCTATAAAAAGTTCATGCTTGTTATACTACTTAGCCTATACTACTCTTGACAGCCTTTAAATCACCTTAAACTACATTTTTTAATGTTTTCTGAGAAAGCTATGGACAGCAGATCACTACCGCCACCTGCTGTCACAGTGCTGTAGCTATTTTTGAGGAAAAGTTCAAGTCTGCACCACAAAAAGGTGGAATTCATTTATCTAGTTTAAAGATCTTTACAAAAAGCTTTGCTGAAGCTCGGGAGACTTTGGGCACGAGGTGGGGTACAGATTGGATAGGGTACCAATCCATTGCAGGACACACATACACCACGGGCAATTTGAGGACATCAATTAACCTAATCTGCATGTCTTTGGACTGGAAACCGGAGGAAACCCACCAAGCATGGGGAGAACATGCAAACTCCATGCACACAGACCCGAGGCGAGAATCGAATCTCTACCCTGGAGGGTGCGAGGCCACAGTGCTTACCACTAAGCCACCATGCTGCCCTTAACAAAAGATTCCAGACCACTAATTGGAATCCTGTTGCATAACTGTGAAGCCTTGTAAGAGAAATCACTGGCTTCATAATTGTATTTTTTACTATAAAGAGCTTGCACCTTTTGTAGGCAAAGCAGATCATAAAATTCTGAGCTTTTGTGTGGAGATTGCATGTTCTCCTTGGTTCCCTGTGGATTTCCTTCAGGTTCTACAGTTTCTGCCTACCTCCTAAGTACATGAAAATGATGCCTCTAGAATTGCCTAAAATTTGTGAATTAATGTATCGCTCATTTCAGAAGAAAAAAAAGGAAATTCATAAATTTATGTAGGTGCAGTTATATGTTCAGTTTGATGGTGATAATGCAGTGCATGTATGTGGTTCATTCTACAGAGTTTGGGTCATAAAAATCTTTCTTCTTTCACACCTCAAACTTCTTTAGTAGCAATAACTTACTTTTAAACTCTTTATGAACATACAAAAAGTAGAGCTTACTACATTCTATTTTTATTCATTTAGTAACTAGTGTTACTCATCCTGGTAACACCAATGACACGTTAGAGAGAAAGCAGAACTATTTACAGTACAAAATGGCTTCCACGTGTAAGACCAAATGGTTTCCAATTATGTCAAAATCAATTACTCATTATATTAAATCAGTTTTAATGTCCAATGTTTGACAGTTATAATTATAAAATGAATTACACTAATGATGGACTTGAAGGCTTTGAATAAAATTGCAAAGGAAATAATGACATTTTAAAACAAACAAAGACAGATATCTTTCATACTTCTGCATTTATCCAGTGCTCTTTATCTAGTAATCTCTGATCATTTCAAATTGTCAAATGTATTTCTAAATAAGAATTTTTTGAGGTAACGGTGACACAAATGACACATTACACAACGGTAACCCAGTGTCTCATGATTTTAAGTGTTTCACTTTTTTTTGTTATAAGATATTGATGTTATTGTGGATTAGATTATTTTAATGAGGAGAAAAAAACCTTTAGATGAAAAGTATATGGTCCCACTTTGATGTATGATCAAAGTGACAAGACATTTCTTTGAACTTGGAATAAAAATGTAAATTTTCAAAGCTTCAGTTAAATATTGATCATTAAAATTAGAAAATGTATTTCGTGATTGAAAGTGCATGTTTTATTTTCTGTTATGTTCATTGAAATGATTTTGGCCTCAGCAAAACTAACTGACAGCACTTTCCACCATTTTTGTAGAATGATTCATATCCATTTCTCCCTCTCTACGCGCAGGTCCACTGAGCATGCGCAGTGAGATGTAAACGCAAAAGGCGCTGCCTGGCTGGAAGAAGGACAGACACGAAAGCATGAGTAATGGATCACACCTCATTCTGGGACAACATCTTCATGAGACTTTATTTTAGGTAATTATTTCTGTCTGTACACGCCGCGAGACTCAGGTTTGTTTAACTCGTTTATTTTTAACTTCTGCGTGAAACTTGTTTCAAACTTGTGCATGCTAACTGCTTGTGCTAAGTCTAATTCGTGACTAATCAACCATTTTGGGTATATTTATATTTAAAAATTATAAACCAGATAAAAAAGGAGTTAATAATAATTTAATACACCTTTAAGAAACTTTATTTAAGACGTGTAACAGTGGGATGGACTTTTACACTGAAATATCGCAATATTTTTTTTTAACTGAAATATCGCGATATCACGCGGCTATAACTGATGACAGAGCGATATTTCAGTCCTACCGACAAAGTATCGCGATATCACATGGATACAACTAAACATAGAGCGATATTTCAACAAAAAAGTTTGAGAAAAGTTTAAAAAACAGTTTTGTAACACGCCAGCAGATGGCAGCACAAGGCTGCACGCACAGTCACAGTGAGCACAGATCTTCATAAGTCAGCGCGCCAAAAAACATCGTCCTGCACGCCGTGCGTTATCACATAAGCTATTTCATCATGGAAAAGTTAGAACAAAGAGCGAACGTGAAATCTACCATATAGACGGTTAACATCCTTTAGTAAGTTTATGGCAACATTGCAATCAACGAGTTTTGAGTGGCATGCACGCTTCAAGAGGGGAAGAACATCACTGGAAGACAACAAGAGATCAGGAACGAACTCAACCCCTGAAAATATAGAAACTGCTTGGCAACTTGTGCCAACATGATGATCGTCTGAGAACAATCCACAACATTGCTGCCACTGTCGGTGTGTGATCTGGAACGGTTCTGATGATCCTCACGTGTAACATCACGTCAAAATCTGCCAAGAACTCCGTCAGCACGCCGTGGATTACCCGTCCTTCATGTCAAGGATCACCACCGGTGACGAAGCTTGGGTGTACGGGAACGACCCTGAGGCGAAGCGACAGTCTTCACAGTGGAAGAGCCCATCATCTACACAACTGAAAAAAGGGGCGAGGCAGATTTGCTGCTCGACCAAGTGAATGCTCATAGTCTTTTCCAGGAACCGCACAGTCAATGGAGAAAATTTTTCCTGTCAGGTTTTAAGGGTGTCTGAGGGGGGACATACAGCGAAGAAACACAGCTCGTAAACGGAGCTAATCTTGAAACTTTTTAAAACTCCTTTGTATCATATCACTCAAACTTATTTTTACTTATTATATATGTCTATTCCTTTTTTTTTTATAATTATTTTGATTTTTCTGTTCTTGAACTGCATTTGTTGATGTAGTATGGATTAAAAAGTGAATATCCACTAAACCAGTGCTATCATACTTATTGTTTGCCAATGTTTATGATCCATTAATGTTAATATTCCTCAGGTGTTAACACAATGGATGCAGTCTTGAGCAGGCTGAAAACCCTGACCCCAGATGAACTGCGGGAGGAGATCACACGGGCAGGATTGAAGTGTGGACCGATAACTGCCACCACTAGGAGCATCTTTGAGAAGAAACTTGCTCGAGCTCTGTTGGAGGAACAGCCGGGAGAGTGCACAAGGCCTGAAGTGGACAATGGAGAAAAGGGTAGCTCTTCAGACCATGCTCAGTTTCCGCCAGCGAATTCAGATGCGCTGAATACAGACACGAGTCTCTCACCACAGGTTACCGAAGATGGTACACCTCTGGCGTTTCCTGATTCCCCATCTTTATTTTATGGGGTTTTGCCTCCTCTAGATGACCCACCTAATGATGGTATGTACCTAAGGGACATGTTTAAGACCCAGAACTTGTGTGTTCGTCTTTTATTTGCAGGTTATCATAGACACATACAGTGCCACGAAAAAGTATTTTCCCCTCCTTTCCTGATTTATTTATTTATTTATTTTTGCATATTTGCCACACTTAAAGACAATCCGAGTAAATGCAAAATGCAGTTTCAAGAGAAAAAGCCTTCCAAACCTGCCTGGCTCTGTGTGAAAACGTTATGCCCTAATAACTGGTTGTGCCACTCTTGGTGGCAACAACTGGAACCAAATGTTTGTCATTATTGGCAATGCGTCTTTCACATAGCTGTGGAGGAATTTTGGTTCACTCTTCTTTGCTGATTAGTTTAAATTCTGCACCATTGGAGAGTTTTCAAGCATGAATAGCCTGTTTAAGGATCTAAGTACAGATTTATGCTGCTGCTTTTTGTAAGTTTGACTAGGCCACTTGAAAACAAGTCTTGCTCGTGTGTCTTGTCTCAATGTTTTTCTGCTTAACTTAAGTGTGCTTGAGTTTGAGGTCACAAACTGATGGCTGGACATTCTCCTTCAGGATTTTCTGGTAGGACACAGAATTTGTGATTCCATCAATTATGGCAAATCGTCCAGGTCCTGAAGTTATTCTGTGTTAGTTTTCCACCAGATATAACGGAACGCACACCTTTCAAAAAAGTTAAACTTTTGTCTTATCCACAGAATATTTGCCCAAAAGTCTTGGGGGGGAAAAGAGTTTTTTTTTGGCAAATATAAGACGAGCCTTTGATTCATTTTGGTCAGGTGTGGCTTTTACCTTAACACTCTCCTATGGATGCCATTTTTGCCCAGTCTTTGACCTAAACTCAGGCAAATGAGGTCTGCAATTTCTTTACATGTTGATCTGGGTTTTTTATGAGTTTCTGGGTGAGTTGTCTTGTGCTCTAGGAGTAATTTTGGGCCGGCCAATCCTGTGCTGCTATTTGCACAAGAACTTGTTCTTTGCTGCTGTTACAACGCAGAATGTTTACTGTATTTACCATTACTCATGGACAATTTATCTTTACTACCTGTGTGTACATTGTCACAGTGTATTGCATTGTTTGTTACTATTTGCACAAGTGCACTTTATCTTTTTGTGGTTTTTGTAAAGTATTAGCCAGTTAGCTAGTGTGTGTAGCACGTTGGTCCTGAGGGCACGTTGTTTCTTTTTTCACTGAGTACTGAACTGTATATTGTTAAAATGATGATCAAAGCCTATTAGACTTGACGTCCTGGGAAGGTTCACCGCTGTTTCATAAGTTCTCCATTTGTGGATAACTATGGAGAAAATTCCTTCACTGTAGTTCGCTGAAGTCCAAAAGACTTAAAAATGTACCGTTTGGACCCTTTCCAGATGGATACATGTTAATTATTTTTTCTGTTAATAATAGTTATCTGTTGAATTTATTTAGATTGTCTTTTTTAAATTTTATTTTATTAGATCTTTTAGCATGCTTTACTTTGTTTGACTCTCTTTAAGGGGATTCTTTTTAAGTGATTTCTTGATTCAACAGGCCTGGGTGTGGCAAGTGAAATTTACTTAAAAAAAAAATGTGGCTAATCACCGTTCATTCATGATTTAGCGAGGGGCAATTACTTTTTTTACACGGGGCCAGGTAGGTTTTGACAGCATTTTTCCATTAATAAATAAAATCATGATTTAAAAACTGCATTTTGTATTTACTCTGGTTATCTTTGCGTAATATTTAAATTAGTTTGATGATCACAATCATTTTAATGTGACAAATATGTAAAAAAACAAACAAACAAAAAACAAGCCTTTCACAGCACTGCAATAGAGTACGTTATCAGTAACGATTTTATTTTAATTAAAATAATTTTAACAGGACTTTATTGTTGTTTATCTTGTCAGGTTTCCTCCACGTTTACGGTGACAAGCAAAAAGCACTAAAAGTGGCGACGGCAATGAAAGGCGCCCGGTTTAAAGCTTTCTGTAACAGAAAGGACGCTGAGGACTTTGCTAAGGGCTTGTACGATGGTGGTGTGACACCCAGTAAAGATTCAGGTGACAAACCCCAAGCTACATCTACAGATATGTTTACCATTTACATATACACCATTAATTTCCATCAAAATATTGAACGCAAGAAAAGTAAAAAAAGTGCAAGGATATACATCACTTTCTGCCTTTCCCTGTAATGAATTAAAGTAACTCTGGTCAGCATGGTCTCGTTTGCGTAATGCATTATATGCCTTCTAGCGTTTTCTTTTGTCAATAGCAAACTCAGCATGGCTGTGAAACATCCATTTAATTAGCAGACAAATCACCGAATCAGGAAACGTTACATTTGGAGAAGGCAAATGAGTTCAGGAGTCCACGCACACAAGACCTGACCTCAAAACTTAGAAGAGCTGTAGAGAAGGGAGACGAAAAGGCTTTTAAAGATCTCGTCTGGAATAACCCAAGATACCTTATCGGTTCTGGTGACAACCCGACCATCGTCCAGGTGTTATGAAAATCTTACTTATTTGTTTAAACAATGCGGTTTTATGGGTGCGCGACAGTGTTTAAGATGTAATGTACATCATGTAGGAGGGCTGCAGATACAACGTCCTGCACGTTGCAGCGAAAGAGAACCAAGCAGAGATGGCCCACCTCATACTGGAGACCCTACAGAGTCTGGAGTTCATGCACCTCATGTATCCTGACGATCAGGAAGAGATGCTCTGGCAACGGATCGACTACATCGTGGACCTGTACCTCAACACACCTGATAAAGGGGTTAGTACTATACAGAGATTGTATTTTTGTTTCTGATTGAAAACATTTATTAGTCAGGCTGTGTTTGCGGTGTGTTTCTACAGAGCAACGAGACACCACTTCACTTCGCCTGTAAGTTTGGATGTCCAGATGTAGTGAACGTTCTCTGCTCACATCCAAGCATCGATAAGAGCTGCAGGAACAAATATGGACAGATGCCATTGAGTGTAAGTGCAGAATTTACAGCAGCCTTACTCCGGGGGGTGTTCAAGTCGGGACTTTTGAAAAAACAGAAGTTATGAGGGTTGAAACTTGACTTTTGACTTTATTATTATTATTTTTATTTCTCTTTATAATACCCTGCTACACTAATGCACTTATCCTAGTATTTCACTAGTGCTTGGTTTCCATCAAGGTAAAAGGTTTTATAAGTACGCCCGAGCCATAATCGAAATCCTGCTTCACATCTGAAAATCAGCCAGACCCAAAAAAATGTGCACCGTTCAAATATTTTACTGCTGCTAAGGGTCTCATCACTGTACTATGCTTGAAGTCTTCTGTAAATGTCAGTTGGTTTAACGAATTCACACAAGACAAAGTCCTGGTTTGACTTGAATGCTCTTTGAATATACGTGCTGCAAGCATGAGATTTACTGTACAGCTCAGGTCAGGATGTTCACCTTGGCTTGTATTCAGAGTTGATATGCACATTAGTGAGGATTTAATGAGGATTTAAATTATGGAGGTCATTTACATAATCTGAAAGGAGTGATATCACCTTAAACCTTAAGCATATGCACCTTAAGAACGCAGTCTCTGATTTAAATTCATTATCCATATAAATAATATCTCGCAGGGATTAGAGTTGATCGCAAAATTCGAGCTTTGTGTGTTTTGTGGCTGTTCGTCTCTATTGTTTCTACTCTGCTTTAACAGGTGGTGTGTGAAAGGAAAAACAAAAGTAAGGAAACTAAAGCAAAGATTCAAGAATATTTAGAGGGTAAGTTTGGAAGTGATCTCATCAGTAAATATTAATAATACAAGCAAACTTTTGATTTGATTATTAATTATCCTTTATTGCAGATCGTTTTTGCGTGCACTTATTTAGAGCCACGGATAACACACTTAACCCGGTGATCGGTTCACCCTGGGCCCCTGGTACCCCCAAATATCGGGATATGTCACCAATCCCTGGGTTGACTGAGGATCCTAAAAACCCGCTGATGACTATTAGGGCATTTGTAGGCCCTCTGAATTTATCAAAGGTAACCTGAGCCCTCTTGTCTTTAACATCTTTTAGTGTATAGTTGTGTTATAGTTGCATGACTGAGCTCTCTTGTGCAGGCAGATGAGTTTCACAAGCTGTGGAAAACACCGCCTCGTGATCGAGCAAAGTACTTTCATCACATTTTAAAATCAGATCCTGATCGAGGAGCGGAAAGGGTAGGGAGGTACGTTTTTTTTTTTTTTTTTAATGCATAATAAAAACGTCATTAAAACAAAAACTCAACACTGAAACACTTAACGTATAGCTGTAGTGAAATGTGCAAATCTTTTGACGTGTTTGCGTTACTGCAGTGACAAGTGTAAATATCTTAGCTTTTAGAGTTATAGGAAATGAATGACACTGATAAAAAAACTTACCAGTGTGTAAATGAAGGAATGAACTTAAACCAAAAAAACCTTAGCCTTTCACTGTGAATTAAATCTTTAATGACGTGTTAATCCTAAAAATTAGGATTTTTTCTATATTGAGATTTTTAAGAGTTACAAGAGTTCTTAACCTGTAAATAAAAATAGTTCAATGTATACTTACTTAATTTTTTTTTCTTGACAGAGAGTTGGCACATGAGATGGAGTACCCCTGGGCTGAATACTGGGACTTCTTGAATTGCTTCACAGACCTCTCTACGGAGGACGGCTTGAGCATGCTGGAGGATTATTTGAGCACATCTGTCCAGCACAAGAACGATCCAGAGAAAAACTTTTTAGATTTGAAAAGTTCACCTCCTGGTAAGAGAGTGAATATCACAGGTTTGAGCCATAAACTTGTGTTCAAGTATGATGTGTACTTTTGAAATGGCAGACTTGAATTGAATTGAGAAACATAAAAATGAGTTAGTCTATAAAAAGTCTATAGTAAAAATGAGGGTTCTGTTTTCATTTCACGATACATTAAACAAAGGAAAAGGTGACAAAGCACCAATACTTTAGCATTCATAAAAAAATAATAATAATAAAAAAAAAGCTAAATAAAAATTCCCACAAGCAGACGTGACCCAACACCTTCCCTGGGAAACGGCAGAAGAGCGTTTGCATTATCTGTACTTGCACACTGGAACGTTATTGACACTTTATGACACGATTCCTTCAGTAGTGTTTACGTGATGTTTTGCACTGACAGACAGACAAAAAAAATGTGGTGTATCATGTACAAATATCTTTAAAGTACAGACACGCATACTTTACAGTTTAATTATATGTATAGATAGATTTGTTTGCCACAGTGCTGTCACATTCTCAGATTTTCTGAGTCAGAAGCTTCATAACATCTAAAGCTATTTATAAACAAATGAAAAGAAAAAAAAAAGTTATTTGATGTTTTGAAGTTTATTCAACATGTATGGAAAGAGTCTCTTTATTAAATTACCTTTCTTTTTACCTTTAAATTTCCTTTCTTTCAATTTTCTTTTTCTTTGCACTTTTCTTTTTTTGCTTTTACTTCTTTTTTTCTTTTTTCATTTCTTTTTTTTGTTCCTCTATTCCATGTTTTTTTAATGTTTCTATTTCCCCCCATTTTTCTCTTTTTCAGTTTATTTTTTATTTTTGAAAGGAGCATGGCATAAAAAAAAGATTATTGTTTAACTAATACTGTACACTGAAGTTTTTCCTTTTCTTTTGTTTTTCTTAGCCTTTTTTGTTCTCATCTTTGTTCATTCTTTTTCTTGACCTTTTTCTCTTTTTTTTTTTCTTTAGCTATTTTACTCCTTTTTTATTTTTGCCATTTTCATTTTTTCTTTTCTTATTTATTGCTATTTCTGTTTTTTAACTTTTTTAGCACTTTTGGAAGAACTTAACAAAAGTAAAGATTTTTACTAATTTTTACACCGTTTTATATTTCTTTTTTCCCTTTGTTCTTACTGTTTTTTTTTTTCCTTTACCCTTTCTTTCTTTTTTTATCCTTTCCCATTTTTTCTTTTTTGTCACTTTCTTTAAAAAAATCTTTCCTTTTTTTTTTTTTTTTTTTACATCATTTTACAACAAGTTCAAATAGTTTACAGATTGGGATTTTTTGTCTTTTTTTTTTCTTTTAGCTCGTAAAATTCCATCTAACATCGAGGCACTGCACGATGATCCCCCGCCCACAGGCACGTCAGTGGACCGAGACAGCTGGACTGAACTAAATGACTCATCGTCTGTCAGTAGCAGGTTTCCGGTGTGTGACCTGAGGAATGAGTTTGAGAGGGTCGCTCTGAAGCGGTCTCCTGCTGCTGAGGATTCGACAGACTCGGGTTTGGATAATCTCAGTGTGTCTGGTTCTGAAGAGTTGAATGAATGCTCTTTAGGAGCGTGGGATTGGAGCGAGAGAGAGGCGGGTGACTCCGGCTCAGAGGATTACCACACAGCGGATGAGGACACAGACAGCGTCTGCCTGACCGACAGCGGCAGAGGGATAAGTACACCGGCACGGGGCCCTGAAGAAGTTCTGAGCAGCTCTGAGTCTTCCTGCTCCTCCTACAAATCCACACACAGCTCGCCTGAAGGTCCCGAGGAGGTTCAGCCACAGGTGTTTCTCGCCGGGTGAGCTGCCAATTTCATTTCAGTGCAATAAGGTTTAATAACAACAAAATCACTTTTAACAAGTTTAACAAGTTGCTTTATTCAGACACTGCACTTTTTTTATTTGTTCTGGTGATTTTATTTCTACTTTTTTCTATATTTTCTTCAGTCTTCTCTCTTCCTCTTGAACTTTTTTTTCCACTCAAAGTTTTTCTTAAATGTTCATTTTTCTTTTTTTCTTCTTCCTTTCATTTTTCTTAAACTTATTTTGTCCTTTCCTTTCACCTTTGTTTTTTATTTATTTAATTATTTTAAATACAAGTTATTTCCTTTCTGTTTATTTTCCTTTTCTTTTCCTTTTCTGTCATTTTTTTGCCTTTTTTCCTTTTTTTCCTTCTGCATTATCCTTTCACTTTTTACTTTTGTTCTGTCCTTACCTTTTCCCTTATTTAATTTTGTTTTTAATTGATCTTTTTTTTTAATATTTTCTAACCTTCCTTCCCCCTTTAAATTAGAATAAATAATGTATTTTAAGTAAAATTAATACGTGATGATTTAACTACAAATAAGAGATCCACAGATCTACAAATCCCTATAGATTATAGAGTATTCCTGGAGTACCGTGTGTGTGAGTGTGTTTTCTATATAATTTGGAAACAACAGAGGGAATTTACTGTGTGGTTTGTTTGCTGTTTTTTGTGTAGTGACTCTCCCAGTAAGCTGGACAATGAGGTGTTGTTAGCAGTGACTGGAGCAGATGTAGATGATCAGCGTTTTCCCTGCATTAGCAGATGGAGGAACCGTGTTTGTTCTTATCCCGAGTCTCAGAGGCACCGGTAGGTTGCGCCAAATGCTTTTTCCTCCCTCTACACTGCCCTCTCTTTGGTTAAATTGCGATGTCTAATTCTGCCATTGTCATTCAGATGGCCCAGTGTTCTGGTGATGAACAGGCACACAGAGAGGCAGACGTCTACTCCTCGCAGACTTACACACAGCTGGCTAACTGGCTCGCCCAGCTTCCTCGGCCCGAACAAGTTCTTCCCTGCGTCCTGCGTGTATAATGGGTCACCCGACAAACACTTCACATGCGCTTAGACACTCATTCTATAGCACACTCGATGCAGTTTACAAGACAGACACTTTTTTGTTAATCATTGCACTAGATAAAAATCTCCTGACATTGGTAATTTTACTTTGGTCAAACAAAAATAGCTTGACGGAACACTAATTGGTACCTTAGTTGACCAAATATTTGCATGGTTATGATTTATACAGTAGCACTTTGTCTTTGTTGCTGTTATTTGCAATAGTTATATTATTCTAATCATATTCTAATTATATTATTATTTAGTGTTATGTACATAGTTTTTGTTTTTTTTCCGCACTTTAGTCACAACACAATGCATAAATGGAAAAGTATCTTTTTCTGCTAAAATCTTTCATAGTTTATATTCTGTTTTTGTATTTAATGAATAATTCGCGCTGCATCGCCCCGACTGTTCACTGTGTATCATAAATAATATATCGGCTTGTGGAATTGCACTATAATCTGTCTACTTAATGTCAATATTTGCCAAAGAGAGTAAGCATAATGATGAATGAAGAATAAACTGAGCACACGGGCTTCCTTTGTTACAATTTACATGTCTTTTACAGTACGTAGCTTATCTGTCTATTGTTTTGTGTGAATTCCTGATTATTATATAAGGATCAAGTGTTGAGTTCAGCACCATTCTCAAAAGTCATAATTACTTTTCTGTCCTCTATAAGGGTCTGATAAGATGTCATTAGATATGATGCTGGAGGGAAAATGTCTCAAAACATTATTATATATGTATATATTTACACACACACACACTATCGCTCAAAAGTTAGTTTTGTTTAGTGACTTATGTTCCACATTCTACAACAATACTGTAGATTTCAAAACTATGAAATAACATATGAAATTAGGTAATTATGTTACAACAACAGTCAGTTGTTATTTTAAGACATTGAGGTCAGCCTGGAATATTTCTTGCAAGAACAGGACAGTATTGTATCAAGTGTTCAAAGGAGATTATTGCATATTTTGAACGCCTTTAACATTGATTTACAATGTAGAAAGAAATAAAAATCAGGAACGACCATGGAGTTAGAAAGTGATGCCACACTTTTGAGCGGTAGTGTATATTTGATAAGCAACTGCTTTCCATCTGCTTTGCTATTGTGGTCAGGGTTGTGATGGATCCACAGCCAGTCCTGGAAAAATCTGTAGTAACAGAAACCAGAGGTTGAATTGGTAACTCTAAAGCTATAAGCTAGCAATGCTATCCGTGTTATTATTATTAGTAGTAGTAGTGGTATCCTGGGTTGGGTCACTGTGGGGCCTGGAGCCTATCTTTGAGAAGTCGGAGCGCAAGGCACAGGTGTGGATGGAGTACCCATATGTCACAGGGCACAGATACACATGCTCTCACATGCCTACTCATACAGTACACTCCAGGTGACACTGGACAGGTTAAAATGCAGGTCTTTGGTCTGTAGAAGAAAAACTGGAATACCTGGAGGAAACACATTAAGCACAGGGAACACATGCAATCTCCATGCACAGTGACGGGAGTTTAGATTCGAACCCCTAACTCTGGAAACGTAAGGTAACTGTGCTCATAAATTAATATGTTAATATTGTAGACATCTTCAAATGATCTGTGAACGTATAAAGTACAAGTTAAAGGTAAATTCCCACATAGATGTTGTCAGTCGGTCCCATCAAGGGGTCACCAGAGGACCGTCCAATCCACACACACCTTGGCATAGGTTTTGCACCGGATGCCCTTCCTGACACAACCCTCACATTTATTCCTGGCTTGGGATCGACACTGCATCCATTGGCTGGGAATCAAATCTCGGCCTTCATATGGTAGGTAAGAAACCCACCACTGAGCCACCAAAGCCCACTAAATTCCCTCACAGAAATTAAAAATTAATTATTGAGATGCAATCTGGCAACCAGTTTCTCCATACCGCAGTGTTGCAGTTTGAGCTTTGAGCCGCCAGAGGGCGCAGAAGTGGCTTATTCTGCTCATCAGCTTATATAAAGAAGACAGCTTGTACATAAAGAAGTAATAGTAGCCTAGAGACATGGTTTATTTCATATTTAATGGCACTAACTTAAAATGTAATATTTACTAATAGAGTTATGTCGTCATATGCTTTGGAATGAGATGCTGTGGACAGTGGATATTTTTTATTATATTTCATTCAACTTTAAAAAAAAATATGAATAATAATATAAAATATTTGTTAAAATACCTTAAAATGTTAACAATGATAAAATTATAAATTAATTTAATATTAAAAACGCTATAACAAATCTATTACTGTTAGCAGAAGTCCTTGGGGTTAAACTCTTAACAACTGTAAAAATACATCCGCAATTATAAAACATTAACAAAGTTTGGAATGTCAGATATATCCCCAAAATAGTTTATTTATTCATTCTTTTATCGTCTAAACAACTTAACCTGTGTACAGGGTTGTGGAGCCTGGAGCCTATTCCCAGACGACTTGGGGCACAAGGCGGTGTATACCCTGGACATGGTGCCAATCCATCACAGGGCACACACACACACATTCACACACTGCAGGCAATTTTTCGGGAACGCCAGTTAGCCTAATTTTTATGTCTTTGTACTGTTGGGGGAAACCTGCCAAGCACGAAGAGAACATGCAAACTCCAAGCACACAGACCACCAGGCAGGAATCGAACCCGGACGCTGGAGGTGTCACAGTGGTCACAGTGCTAACCACTACGCCACCACCAAATAATATGTTTTTGATACTGTATTGTGAGTACTTTAAAAATGTTACGCTTACTAAATTATTTACATTTATGTTCAGGCATTCTGTAGGGAGCTAGAGAGTTATACCAGAGTCATTCTACAGAAAAGGTGGAATTTGAGTCATAAAAATCCTCCTGAAATGTACATTTAATAGCAATAACTTAATTTTGAACTTTATGAATCCATAAAACGTAGAGCTTAATATGTTAATTTTTTTATACATCTAATAACTGGTGTTACTTCTCTTTCTGGGAAGTGACAATTTAGAGAAAAAAGTGACAATTTAGAGAAAAAGCATAACTACAGTATTTACAAAATTGCTTCCATGTGTAAGACCACATGTTTTTTTAAGTACATCAAAATCAATTAATTATTAGTTTTTATCAGTTTTATGTCCACTTTTTGACAGGTGTAATTATTAAATGAGTAACACCAATGACGGACTTAAAAGCGTCACATAAAATTGCAAAATAAATAATGACATTTTTAAACAGATAAAGAGAGATATCTGACAGCTTTTGCATTTGTCCAGTGCTCTTCATCTAGTGAGCTAAAGGTACCTGTTTCAAACTGTCAAACGTATGTGTTTTTGTGTGTTGGTACTTTATATGATTAATTATAGTCAATTATTGTTTAATGGTTTTATAAGATATTGAAGTTATTGTGGATCAGATTTATTTCATGAAAAATATCTTTAGATGAAAAGTATATGGTCTTACTTTTATGTATGATCAAAGCAAAAAGGCATTTCTTTGAACAATTAAATATTGAACATAAAAGTAAGAAAATGTGTTTCATGATTGATTTACTATTTTTTCTGAACTTATACAGTACAAGTAATGTGTATGTGATGGTAATTTAAATTATTTTGGCATCAGGAAAACTAAATGCACTTTTCAGCGCTTGTAAATATTTTTATTTTCCAAAAACAAAACTGCAAAAGGATGTAAAATGATGATGCTATGACGTCTCCCTTGGCTCCTCCCCCAAGTTAAAACTAATGATTCTGTAGAACGAAAGAATCAGATTGTGATTCATTTGGAAGCAATGTGTTAATTGAACAAAATAATCTTTTTATTAGACTGGGAAAATAGTAATATGTTGGGATAAGGAACGAGTAAACACCAGGCTTATCCTTTATTAATCTGAACTGCTTCGAGCCTGTGAATTGATTCACATTAAATGAGTCGTTTAGAATGAATCGGTTCATGAAGAACCGATTCGTTTGCGAATCCTTGGTGCTTGTCGACTGATTGCCAAATTAAATGTATTCCGCAGGACGACGAGAAGCAGTGAGCACTTTCTTCACTTTCAATTACAGAATTTAAAATGTAAATAAAAAAAACACCATCAGGAAAAGGTTTTCTTGTAGTTTGGTGAAGCTGTTTTGCTGAAAGGGTTGGCATGCGCACCGGGAGCGCGTGAAAGCGCGCGCCTTCATCCCCGTGTCCATCAGCGTCAGCTGAACTACTCGTGAGCTCCACCCCCTTCTTCACCTTTACGTGTATGGGAAGCCAAACACATCAAAAGTGGGCGGACCAAATATCTGCGCGGCCCAATGGACAGCATGTCATTTACATTTTACCCACAATTCCCCGCTGTAGTTTAGAGTGCACAAAGTGGAAGCTGTTTTCTCATGCTTAGGCCATAACGACATTGGCAGTTAAACTTCTTGAATTTTATTATGTTTATTTTGCCTTTATGGAAACTGTAGTGTTCGACGGTAATTTATTTAAAATGTCAAGACTATTTAATATCGTTTCCATTATGCGCCTTGCCATGCCTGGTTTATACGTGTGCTTCCCAGCGTGGTAATTTATAAATATGTGGTGGGCGGGGTCTATTTCTATCAGAGTCGAGTTCTATCCAGTGGGTCGCGCAGGTTTGTGATTCACCGGGCCGCACAAATAAACCAAAACATCTCTGCGCTGTCCAGAATGTCGCGCTGCACTGTCCGTTGGGCCGCACAGATCCGCCCAGGGCGGCTCAATCGGGTTTTGCGGTTTCGTCCCACTTTTTATGTGTTTGGCTCCCCATACACGTGAGTCAGTGCAAAGTGCAACGATGTGCACATCCCATAATACAGCTGTGCATAGTAATTTACTTCACAGTAATCTACTGCACTAAACAACTGTAATACACATTGACTGTAATAATGTATATAATATAAAAACACACAATCTGGTACACTTGCTCTAACTCAAGGTTAAAGAGCTTTTTTTCCAAAGTTTTTTTCCTGAAAATTATAGTCTTAAAACTCAGCTCTCCCAATTAAGATTTAAGCTTTCATTATTTATACCTGTTTTTAGGCTTTAGATTGCTTCTTATACATCTTGAAGTTTTTAGTTCTTAGCAGTGCATTAGTAACTTTTTGTTAATTCTTACATATTTTACAATATCCATTCATCCATCTATCCATTAATCCATCGTAAACAATTGAATGTTGCCATGTTGCATTTCAAGTGTTGGTAGTTTAATTTCTGGTCTGTGTGTTTGAGTGTGTGAGTGTGTTTGCCCTGTATTCAGTGGATTTTCAAATTGGTTGACAGTGTTTGAGACAGCACAGTGGCGTAGTGGCTGTATTCCCGCCTCAGGTCTGTGTGTGTACTGAGTTTGCATGTTCTCCCTGTGTTTGGTGGGTTTCCTGCAGGTATTCCCGTTTCCTCCCACAGTTCAAAGTCATGCAAATTAGGTTAACTGGCATTCTAAAATGCCAGTTAACATAAAATCCTATAATGGAAAGGCATTCTGTCCAGGATGTACTGTAACACGCCTAGTCCACGAAATCTCCTGGGATAGGCTCCAGGCCCCCAGCGACTGTGTACACAGGATTATCAGTATAGAAGATGAACAAATGATTGTATGATTGTTTGTGTGTGTGTGTATCCTGAGATGTGTTGCAACTCCATCCGTGTGGTTCTCCAACTTCTTTTCTGAGATTGATTCCCTGAGTTTTCCTTTCCCACAGGATAAGGAGTAGGGAATATGTGAGATGTAATTCTACAGTAGATCTGAAATGCAGATATTACTTTTTTTATAAGACTCATTGTCAAATATAAATCTCTAATCCCATTTTAATGTGTATTCATATGCAATCTTTGCAACAGAAACTAGGGCAGTGTACTACAGCCTGGCACCGATTACATTCAGCTGAAAGGAGCAGTTTTCCTAACAGATATGCCAGTGCAGGACATTTTACGGAATAGGTGTCACAACATTTTGCGCTGAACTCTGTATTCTTACCGCAGTGCTAATTAGAAAAAACATGTGCTGAGTTTTAATTCACAGCATGGCCTTTAACTCTGCAAGTGTTGATGCAGGATAAACCGGCATTTGCTCGGTGACCTTTGCCGCCATGTTTGTCCCAGTTTGGGTTCAGCTTTGCCTGATTTGTTGGAGCGTCGGCTGGCTTCAGCAGATGGGAAGTCAGGGATTAGGATTTGCATGCAGCGCTGTTCAGCTTCCCAACCCGGAGAAGGCTAAGGGTCATTTTGTGGTATTTTTGTGTAAGCACATCTTCAATTTAAATGCATGTGCCACTGGCACAGCCCATGTTTTTTTATATGGGTATGAGGTGATTCTTGGTTTTCACCAAAAATTGCATTCGGCATTAAGGCTAAACAGATCCATTTCTGTCTCATCTGTCCATAGTTTATTGTTCCAGAAGCCTTGTGGTTTGTTCAGATGCAGGTTTGAGAACTGCAGTCGTGCTTCCAGGGTTGTTTTAAACGGAAGAGGTTTTTCTGGCAACTCTTCCAACCAAACCATACTTGTTTAGTCTTCTTCTAATTTAAAATCGAACATGCTGGCCTCCGAGTGGTGCATTGGTTATTTTGCACGCGATTGATGCTGTAACCTTTCGCAGTTGGCAAAGATAGCTGATTGGCCATGCTCTCTCAGAGGGGAGGGATGAGAGGTACTTAGCGCTTCCACAATAATTACTGCTCTACAGCCAATCAGGTGCGTCTGTGCGCTTACACAAGCGCAAGGAACGTATAGCGCTGTCCTCCGAGTGTGTTACGCCGCCCACAATGGTACATGAGCAAGCAGTTCGAAAAGATGCAGTCGGTTGGCGTCACGTGGTTCAGAGGAAACATATGATAGTCTTCGGCCCTCCCGACTGAATGGTAGTAGTAGCATTAATGTGGGAGCCCCCTAGTGACGAGGAGGAATTGGACACGACTAAATTAGGGAGAAAATCGGGAAAAAATCCCAAAACATGCTTAGCGAAGCCTGTAGGGTCTGAGATGTAGCTCTTGGGGATTTTTGTATTTCTCAAGCATCGCACGGTCTGACCTTTGGGTGAATGTGCTGGGATGTCCACTCCTGGGAAGATTGCCCACTTTCCACTTGTGAATAATCTTTCTCACTTACAATTCTGAACTCCACATTGTATGGAACGGTTTTAGAGCCCTTTCCAGATTGATGTGCAGTAACAATTGCTTCTCTAAGATCACTGCTTTGGCATTGTGTTAACACACACTCGAATGCTCCATCCGGCTTAAATCCTGTGGTATCAGTAAGGGAGGTACTTAGTGTTATCTACATGCTTTTTTGGCTTAATTTTTGTTAAATAAATAATGGCATGGTAAAAAGAGTTAGTCTAAGGTTGTGTTTGCCCCATACTAAGACCTACTATGATTTTTTATTAGGTTTTTACACAAAAAACTCAACAACATAGAATTAAAAGAGGGGGCACTAACTTTTACAGAAAGCGGATTAAATTCGCTTCTGCGTTTGGGTTTGTGTGAGTGTTTTTTGCATGCACTCCCTATCCTTAGTGGGTTTCCTTCAGGTTCTCTGGTTTCCTCCCACAGTCAGATATGTATAATTGTTTTAAATATCTTTCTTTATGCTATATATATATATATGCTGATATATAGAAGAAATATGAACATGAACATGAACATAGTTTAAAAGTGTTATGCGACACAGATGCGAGTATAAATATGAGTTCAAGGAAATGTGGCCAAACTATTTTATTTCTCCTCTCAAGTCAAAATAACCAGAACATAATCTCTGTACTGTGAAAAAGAAAAAAAAGACTTTTTTATATCTTCATAAAAAAAGTGAGTCAAACACACAAGGTGATCTCGGATTGTCGGCTAAGCCCGCAGCTGTGGTTTATGATATGCACATAAAAGTTGTAATAATAAAAAGTGACGAGCGTGTAGAGATATTTCAATTCTCACTAATTGCTTGTATCCTGGAGCAGGAGGCACTGGATGTTAACCTTGATGCAAAGAAATTTTCTCTCACATGAATAATCTCTGGGACCTAGGACGAGAGAAGAGGGTCGTACATCACTTCAGATCTCACATCAATCTAATTACAGCCTTAGATACAGAGCTTCATATAGAGAATAAATAGTCATGATAGGCCTGGGTGTGTGTCAAATGAAATAATTATGCTGTTCATGCTGGGTATTTTTGTGTGTCCATATTTGTGTGTTGGTGGTTATATTTTACTAAATCTAGAAATCATCCCTAAAACAAATATATTTATATAAAATGTATTTGTTAGTTTTTTTTTTACTTTTAAACCTAACCTGTAAAAAATCCTGAAATATCCTGCTATTATATCTATTGTTCCAATTGAAATTCAGTTCAAGGTTATTGTCACATAGAAGCCTTACAGAAATCCAGATGTAGATTTAGATCTCTAATGTGCAGTGGGAAAGGAAAAACTCCCCGAGAAGACATGAGGAAGAAACCATAAGAAGAACCAGACAGACAAATGGATTATAATTCATTACTCTTTTGTAAACATTAGTGTCAAACAGTATTAAGTGTTTAAAGGATGCTCAGTATAAGATTGTGACTCCTCCCAAGAATCCTGGGATACGCTGAAGAGAACAGTTTTATCTTATCTCAGCATCAGGTCACGGACACCGTATCACTGAAAGAGATCAGGGCTGAGACATTGGCATGAAGTACAAAAGCAAAAAAAATGCAGAAGCAGAAAGTTAGTCACAGAAAAGTGAGTGAAACATTGATGGTACCTGGACCTGCATTTTTCGCTGGCTAAAAGTAGAAAATACAGTGTTACCCAGGAGATTTCTTGATTTTGATACACAGCCCTCTCTGCAAGGGAGGAACAAGAAATTACTTATTGTCCTTTCCTCTCAGGAAAACTGCTGTTCAGGGCCTGTAAATAAAATAACCGAGACTCAAACCTGAAGTGGAGCTCAGCAGAAATGCGCCTTTACAGTAAGAGCCCACCTGAGCTGAGCCAAAATTAGATTTATAAGCATGTGTAGAAAGCTTTGTAGTAACAGTATAAAGACAGTGTTAAATAGACGGCGTAGCACATTCATCTTCTGTGATGTTACCTTTTCAACGGAAAGATGGATAAATAACGGTTGACACGAATTATATATATCATAAGTTGAATAGTCAGGCAGGGGGGACTTCTCTCACTTTTCATGGCACTCCTACCAGTGTGACTTATGCTATTACTTTTCAAAGGAATTAGTTTTCCCTAAATTCACGTTTTTCCAATTTGAAATTAGACACCTTCAATTTGGCACGCACCCCAAAGAAACATATCAGAATGTTCGGCCTACTGTCCCAAGTGAAAGGAAACAATCGCACTGTTGGTGCAAAATGCGAGTTATGAAGATGGTAACCGTGCCAAACCACTTTGATCTTCTGACTCCTAGCTCAGTCGTTTTTGGTCCAATTGGAAAATGAGCCGTCAAGCTGAAGAGCTGCAAAAATGGGCCTGAAATCGCTGCGAAAATCACTCCTTAGACTATAACGGGATTTCTAGAGTGGACAAAGACTGATTCAGCAAAAACTAACTCTATCTCTCTTTCACAGATGCATGCTTAATCTTGCAAAGAGACACCTATAAAACTTATATCAAAATGGAAAGCCATGTCTGCTGCCTTGTTTCGACTATACATGAAGAAGATTGGTTAAACTGTTCGGGAGCTATCAAGGGTTGTTTGGGACCAAACCAAAAAATCTGATTTTCTCATTCATATTTTGCACTCTGGTATGGAGCCACTTTGTTGACATGGGGGAGGGGTATATTTTGTGGCCATGACTTCCAAAGGAGTAGGAATGAGATAGTATGTTGTGTCCACAACTTACTGAAGTGTGGGAACGAGATAGTATGTTGTGGCCATGACTTACTAAGGCGTGAAAACGAGATAGTATGTTGTGGCCATGACTTACTAAGGCGTGAAAACGAGATAGTATGTTGTGGCCATGACTTACTAAGGCGTGAAAACGAGGTAGTATGTTGTGGCCATGACTTACTAAGGCGTGAAAACGAGGTAGTATGTTGTGGCCATGACTTACTAAGGCGTGAAAACGAGATAGTATGTTGTGGCCATGACTTACTAAGGTGTGAAAACGAGATAGTATGTTGTGGCCATGACTTTTTAAGGTGTGAGAACGAGATAGTATTTTGTGGCCATGACTTTTTAAGGTGTGAGAATGAGATACTATTTTGTGGCCATGACTTTTTAAGGTGTGAGAACGAGATAGTATGTTGTGGCCATAACTTTTTAAGGTGTGAGAATGAGATAGTATTTTGTGGCGATGACTTTTTAAGATGTGGGAACGAGATAGTATGTTGTGGCTATGACTTACAAAGATGTGGGAAAGAGATAGTATGTTGTGGCCATGACTTACTAACAGTAATGGGGGATGTCACTTTTCAAAGTAGCCAATTACATTACAAAATTACTGTATTTAAAAGTGATCAGTTACATTTCAGCGGTACTTTCTGATAAAAGTAACTAGTTCGAGTACTTTTCCATTTCAGAAAATGAAAACTCTTTGTGATTCCTCATGCATGTTGTTTTAGTCAAGACCTTTATATTATTCTACCATCATCACTTAATGAAGTTTGGCTCATAATCTGTTAACTACTAATACCCTTATTTCACCTACAGTACGCGGTTTCGTGCGGTTACATCAAAAAAGTAATCCATTACTTTGTAACGCGTTTCACTCAACACAAAGGTGTGTGAACGAGATAGTACAGTATGTTATGGCTACGGGTTTTTGTTCTTACAACAAAGAACAAAAACTTGTAGCCATAACAAACTGTTCTCTGTTGTTTGATTACATTCTTTGTGCATGTGATTCAGACAAGCAGCTACAGGTATTGCTAAGATAACCAGGACAAAGCATGTCCCCTCACCTTACAAGCACACATGAGAAGTGAATGTCCTGATCTCAGGGACCCTATGGCCTACAAACAAACCTTTTACACCGTTTGCTCCAGGAAAACCAATGCACCTGCGCACACTTGTTTCCAGTTATTATTATTATTATTATTATTATTATTATGTCATGTTTATATCACCTTGAATAACAGATTGCAGGTTTTTTTTATGTTGTATGATGGCTTTAAAGAATGCCCCATTCAGGTGTGAACGTTAACATCTGAAGTGATGTTAATTTAACCACTGAGAGCACAGAAGTCCATCTGCTCGGTGTGTGTGCCACCATCACTCCTCTTTATGTGGAATTAATACTGCTTCCCCCCCCCCTTTTTTTTTTTTTGGTCAGAAGTGCCGATGTCCTTAACAGACCTTCTGCATTTGAGGCAGATGCATGCATCTTCTTGAAGTCTCATTTATTAGTTAGGGCGTATGTTCATTATACATTATGCAAACAATTAACCTTTGAAACTTTTCTGAACTCTCAGCCGGTCTGGACTCAACTCCTTACGCTCATGAATAAAGAAATGTTCTATTAATTTTCTATTTATTTCAATTAATGTAAATTTCCTATTAATTTCCATTAAATGATTAATGACAATTTTAAAATGCTAAAGCCACGCATGACAAACTGGTTGAAGGAAATGTTCTATTCTAGAGTTTATTCTAGAGTTTATATGTTCTAATGTTATATTAAAATCTCACTTTGATGTGGCAACCCACCGACAGCAGGGCTCGAACCCAAAATTCTACCAGCAACCTAGCACCTTAGCCACCTGAGCCACCACTCCTACCTCTTGCATTTAATCTATTCTTGTAAAAATAGTTTGACTTGAAGGTAGCTTGAGCACACATCTTGGGTTTTATCTAAACTATCATCTAGAAGCTTTTTATAATGAAATTCAGTCATCTTATAATCCACACTAAACATGCCATTACCACACAAGACCACTGCGATTATGGGAAGCCAGTAGGGTCAAACTTGGATTAATAAAAATAAATAAATAAATTTAACGCTATAAATGTTTTTAGATTATATACGTGTTAATGTGTAAATATTGACAGCTCTAATTTTAGGATAACCAAACAAGCTTAAATTTTAAGGAGGTAAACATTAAATGGGCTACTTTAAATTTTTATTATTTATAAATATTATAGCTATATAATGTTGTAGGTAGCACAGTGGCTTTGTGGTTAGCATCGTCACCTTGCACCTTCAGGGTCTGGGCTCAATTCCCACTTCTGCCTGCATGGAGTTTGCATGTTCTCCTCGTGCTTGGTGAGTTTCCTCCGGGGTCTTTGGTTTCCTCCCACAGTTCAAAGACATGCAGATTAGGCTAATTAGTGTTCCCAAATTGCCCATAGTGTGTGTGTGTGTATGTGTGTTTGCCCTTCGATGGATTGGCTGCCTGTCCAGGGTCCTGTCCTACCCTGCCTCATGCTCTAAGTTGCCTGGGATAGGCTCCAGGCCCCCCGCCACCCTGTATACAGGATTAAGCGGTATAGACGATGAGTGAGTGAAATATACTGTATTGAGTTTGTAGAAAGACATTCCTTTGTAGAAAGACAGTGATTACACCCATTCAGTTGTAGGCTCCTATAATGATTTCCGCGATGTGTAAAGACAAATTGCTGGCCTTGAGGAAGACCTTCCATCTTAATTGTCTCAGCTCTGTGCTCGGTTTGAATTCTGTTTTTATTTGTAATTCACTTGGGATAAAATGACTACAGTCAGAAATCTGCCAAAAGAATAAATACCAAGTTTATGTAGCACAATGCCCAGGCTTGCACGCAGACAACGAAGGAAGCTTAGATTTAAAAGCTGCTCTGCTGTTTCATTAGGAGCTGAATCTCATCAGGACACGCTGCACATAATAAACTCTTTGATATCCAGATGGTCTGAAATCAATGTTGGTCCAGCCTTGTGGAGACATCCAGAGTAATCCTCATACGCTTTTAAAGGGAACCAGATTGTGATTTGTTTATTATGTGAATGACATTAGTTATTAATGCAAAAACATTCAGTACTGTACAAAAGTCTTAAGCCAGCCATCATTTCCTAATATGAAATTTAGGAATGTGGAATAAATTATAGAACTGTGAACAAATATTTTATCCCGACAAACTGCCAAGTGATTTAAAAATTGGTTGTTTATGTAACAATCTCAGCAGCGACCTCATTTCCCCTCTCGTATGTTTTAACCATTAATCATCGGCATAATCATCTGTCATCATCTGCACCTGTTTCTCACTGGTTCATGCTTAAAGTTAGATTTTTTTTATATATGCCCTAATGATCCATAGGTCACTGTGTGGCTAAACAAAGAAAAACCTGACCAGGTACAGTGACTGGACTGGAAATGAGAGACACAAAGTCTATCAAGAAGCCTGGAGAGCTATTTCTCAGGACTGCATTACAAATATACAAGGAAGTCTGGCTCATTGCAAGCAAAGATGAAGAAATGAGGGTTGGCTCAAGACTTGTGCACAGTACTG
Organism: Clarias gariepinus; assembly: GCF_024256425.1. Lineage (NCBI taxonomy): Eukaryota > Metazoa > Chordata > Actinopteri > Siluriformes > Clariidae > Clarias > Clarias gariepinus. The sequence continues at coordinate 6,655,631 of NC_071116.1, read as the reverse complement.
TGTAAATATATGTAGTGAAGGGAAATATAAATAGACATTTCAGACCATTCATTTAACATACTTCCAGTGCACACATTCACGTTGTACTTGGTATTGGGATACTGATAGGGAATTCATGTAAAGGTTGCTTGAAAATCAATCATATTTTTAGATAGAACATAAAGTTGAATTAGGTGATGTTGTCTGCCTGATATCTTACAGCACATACCAATCATGGTGAAGTTCAAGGGGCTTTCTAAAGTTCTCAAGTACCCCATTTCCACCAAGCAGTGCTGGAGCAAGTTTGGTTTCTTTGTTTTTTTAGACAGCCAAAGCACTGGCCCTCAGCCTTGCACCATGGTGGCACCAACAGTTTGCTGGGTGAGAACAAAGAACCGCTTAAATCATGGGATGGGGACAGGATTATCACAACCGATTAAAAGTTTGTGACCAAGCCTCCGAGTGGTGTAGTGGTAAAGCGCTCGCCCTATCATCAAGATATCGTGAGTTCGATCCCCAGGTGATGCTGGTACCTCTCACAGCCGGAGGTCTAGAGAGAGCTGATTGGCCGAGCTCTCTAAGGTATGGCATGAGAGGTATTTAGTGCACCCACATTAATCACGGCTCTACAGCCAATCGGGGGCGTCTGTGAGCTTACGCGAGCGGATAGCGCTGTCCTCTGAGTGTGTTACGCAATAATGCAGTAAGCAACATCACATGGTTTGGAGGGAACACGTGAGGGTCTGCAAATTGAATATGACTAAAAATAAGGAGAAAAAAAATTTGTGACCTCCATCTTTAAAAAATAGACTCGATATGAAATGGGCAGCTCAGAAGCTGTTGAAGTTCGCTGTTGATGTGCTTGCTGCTAGCATTTTTTTGCCGCTAACGTTGCTGCTAGCTTTGCTGGGAAAGTAGAGATGTACATGGACTGATACAGTGATGTAATGATTTGACTCTCTAGCCCATGAAAAACTATTTTTTAAAAAGCTTTAAGGAGATTTGCTATTAAACGAGCTCTGAACTAGCACTAGCATCAGACATGAACTAACACCTGGTTCACTTTGGTGGACAGTTAACAACGTTATTGTTGAAATGGAAAACCCTGTGGAGCTACAATGTATCAAAGCGCTTAAACATCTTTGTGTTTCTATTTATTAGCACCTGTTGACTTGAATGAATTTAATCTATGTCTTTAAAAAGAAAGAAATTTGACCAAAGAGTTATAAAGGACCTAAATGAGAATCGCACAAGGACATATCGACAATATAATTGGGAGAAAATTTCATGTCATGCTGTATGAGGATAATAGGGTCTTAAGAAAAGTTTAATAGAAAAATAAGAACGAGCATTTTGTTTGGTATTAAAAACGAATGATGCAGCATAGTTTACCAAATTAAAAGCATCTCAAGGTGTTAGACTCGTTCCTGCTTTATCTGAAAAACAGAATGCTGTCCCAATGAGCAACAATGACTTGACAGGACATCCTCCGTGAAATGATCAATCTGTACAAAAATGCCAGCAACATTAGACACAATTCAATAGGATTTAATAAACTCTCCGAGCACTGGGACATCGTTGGCCCCGTGCCATAGTTTACTTTCCACTACAATAAATACGGCCGAGCATTAGTGATGAACAGCATTAGTCGGATTTCTGACTTTATGAGGATTCATGAGGTTCAGTGGCTCATTACATTCGTCCCCCCAGATGCCAGAAGGAATCCAAATCCCAGCACCGAGCACAAGGACAGAGGGGGGGGGGAGGAGCTTTTAAAAATGGATTCAAATGCATGGATAATGAGATGAAAATATGTTCATGTGGGATTTTCATCTATTACTTTAAATTTAAGTTTATTTTTTACATAAATTTCCAATGTCTTTTATTGCATCCTGTCATTCCCACTGTAAGTAGCGATGCTTTATGTTTTTATTTCACATTGCCTCCGATAAGTGCCCCCCTCCCGTGCGATCCCTGATCCCGATTCGGTAATCTGGGGATTATGGAAATGCATCTGGTCTAGCGCAGACATGTATTTAGTCTCTCGCCAACCCCCTTTTGTGACCTCCATTCCTGCACACAGCCATGGATGAAAAGGTGGACGATGAGAGAGCTGCTGTGTTACCTGGATGATCTGAGAGTGTCCTATAACACTAAATTATGCCTCTTGGTATTTTAAACTCCTGGATGTAGATTTAGCTCCATAATAAGTGAGATGCAAAAGCAAATCTTTAGCGATGCCATATTTCAGTACATCAAACATAATTGGAAGTTAATAACTAAAACTAATTGTGTACTTGAGACAATCTGTTGTCCTCCATTCTGTAAATATAGTAATATGCATAGATCTATATACAGTAATCCTAATGTTTTTTTTAAGAGTGTGCGTATTTAATCCACCACACCATCAATTGTCGAGTGGATTCATGATTACCTTTGCATTTAATCTTTTTTCTGCCATCGAATCGTCCTCTCATCTAATGATCTTTTTTTCCATCCACACTTTTATCTATATCTACACTTTCATCTTTTTGCACTGAATATATATAGCACCCACAGGCTGTAAGGGCAGGTAAAGTGTTAGATGGCTCGAAATATTTCGCCATCATCTGATCAAAAGAAGGATCATCTGAATCAAATCTAAATCTAAGCCTCGTATCCGTGATCGTCCGTAAGATGATGCCGCAGCACGCCTTGTCACACGGCGCTGAAGTAGCCATCAAGGAACACTTGTCTGTAATTGTAAGCACGACTCCATTCTTCTTATTTCTCGCAGGTGTCCTTGGCTCGCTCAGAACGTGTCTCTTTCTTTCCCTCCATGCGTCGGCATCACTTTCCTTTTCGTCCTGGCAAACCTCACCATGGCAACGTTCACGGATGCCGGCGTGCTGCCAAGGGGTCAGGGAAATTCAGTTTACCAGATCACATTGCTATGCTTTTAATAAAATAAAAAATTCAAAAATCCTGCTATGGTTAACAAATATGCTTGCTATATTCATTTGATGAGAATTCACTGCTGCTGTTTCTCTTATAGCTAACGAGGATGAAGATAAAAACGACGACAGTGCTCCGCTTCATAAGGACGTATAGGTCCGAGGAATCCAGCTTCAGATGAAGTGGTGTGCAACTTTTACAGACCCCCTCGCTGCTCTCACTGTAGTGCGTCTGACCATTGTGTCAAGCTGAGTGGCCTTGGTGTGTGTAGACAGTCGCTGTGCATACATACGCTTGACCGTACAAAAAATCAACAGATATGTCTTGAATCTACACAAATTAGTTACATTTACATTTACATTTACATTTAGGCATTTGGCAGACGCTCTTATCCAGAGCGACTTACAAAAAGTGCTTTAATGTTTACAACATTGGATACATACTTACAGTGGGTTAACTAGGTTAATAACTAAGTACCATTAGTCCAACACATCTGAGTTTTTTTTTTTTTTTTTTTTTCGGGGGGGGTTAGTCCAAGTACTGGAGAAACAGATGCGTCTTGAGTCGTCGTTTAATGTAGTTCAAATTCAACCACTTACCGTTAGACTTCATGTTATTATTTGAATTAGATGCAATCCCAAGCACCTGTGCCATTGGCGCCCAGACACATACAACGCAACCTGTCTGCTTTTCGAGCATGTCAAGACCTCCCAAAATGCTGGAAGAAAAAAAAGGTCATACTATGATGTCACTCAATGTGATGTCACTCAATATGATGTCACTCAGGAAGTTATTAGCCAATTTTTGGCATGATTTAAGGCCTCACCACGGCTGAACCGTTTGAGATATCAAAAATCCTGTCCCAACTTTGCATCCCCAGTGTCTTGAGATCACATTGGCCCAGTCTGGTGGCGATTGTATAAACCCCCTGGGAGGAGTATATCAAATTCCATTGGGTGCATTTTGCAAACAGCCCAAAATAACCGACTTCCTTTTGAGTAGACATGCAATGGCGAAAGTTGTTCAGCTCAATGAGATCTAAACGTGTACCAGGTTTCTCATGTATATATGTAAAGATGTGCTGATTCTCGTGGGTTTTTGAGCTTGTTAAGAACCCAAGGAGCCCTGGATGCTGGATACAAAAATTGTAATCCTTAGAAGAACAATACGGCACACAGTATGACATCATACATGGACTAACAACAACAAAGACCAAGGTGTTATATCCTTATGCAAGTCCTTGATGAAGTTCTGTAAGGAACTCATCCCAAACTGCAAACATCCTGCTGCTCAATCCTATTTATTACGTTAATCTATTTTGTCTTTCCTCATTTCAAATCCATCCTTAAAAATATAAAGTATACTGTATGTCGAAATAGTGGTTATACCTAAAGGAAGCCATCCACCCAAAAGTCAGTGACTGGGTGAAGCGGGAGTTATTTGGAGAAGTAAGGTTTTAACAGTAGAAAATGTGGAAAAGTTTAAATACTCATGCCAGGCACTGTGTGTGCAGGAATGAGACAGAAGCAGACAAGCGGGTCAAGCCACTTTGCCTTTATCATTCTGTTCCTTTTTTGATAAAATCTGCATGCAGTCAGCTGTATTTCGGAAGCCAAGCCAGTATTATTCATTGTGTACCATTCATTAGTTGGTGTCTGCTCAGGGAAAAAAAAAACTGCTGCTGCTTAAAATTCTTCCTGCTGTTCGCTTGCATTAGAAATGCAGAACAAGTGAGAATCCAACTGCAAATACAATTAGATTATTATTATTATTATTATTATTATTATGCTAATTCTGCTTTCATCACAGCATCCAATAAACATGGCACTTGGCTGTGTTTTGTAATTGTCTTTCATTTACAGTGTTTCACACTTGGATATGACATTCGATTTTCAAGCCTGGTTAAACATTTCCTCAATACATTGTTCCCAGGACTTTGACCATCACTGCCCTTGGGTGAACAACTGCATCGGGAGACGGAACTACCGATTATTCTTCCTCCTCCTGATGTCTCTCAGCGTGCACATGTTGGCCATTTTCTCCGAGGGTCTCTTTTATGTACTGGACCACCTGGAAACCCTGTGGGAGCTGAATGCGACTGTCACGTATCCTCGCTCCACACAGCTCCATGAGTTAATGATGTTTTTTTCCGAACGTGACAGATGATGTTTTAAGCAAACAGCGCCATCGTGCATGCTTACCCCCACTGGTTTAACTACTGATTCAGCTCCCAGCATCCATCTGTGCATCCAGACGTACACAATTCACACTTTATATGAATTACCTATTCATATCCCTTTCAGTTGGAATAATTTAGTGGTTAATGAGAAAAGTTAGCAGGTTAATTAATAAGATATTACAGCTATACTATATTAACATATGGTAAACCAAACATCCATAGCATTAACGCAACGTAACATTAACACATTAACATTGATTGTCAATTATTTACCAATAAATGGTAACAGGATCATGGGCACCTAAATCGCCAAACAAAAGTCAATGCTAATGATGATAGAAAGGCTCCAAAACACCCAATAACTTTTTCTCATGGGGCATACGGCCAGGTAGGTTTGGACAGTTTTTTCCCCCCAACAAAATCATCAATTAAAAAAAGGCATTTTGCATGGGTTATCTTTGTGCAATATTACATTTCATTATTGCATTATAATTTTTTTTATGATCTTAATCATTTAATGTGTGTTTGCTCCTTGACATCACTGGGTCAGTCTGCCCATTTGTTTGTCATCCCCGTTATGGGAATGTCATGCTTCCATTTGGTCCTAGTGGCGACAGGACGAATCACAAACGAACAGGTCTGACAAGGAAAATATGTGATTGTTCACCGTAAATCTAACATTGGAGTATGATTTAGAAAAATTGCATATGTTTTTCAAGATACTAGGCAGAAAGTCAATTCACTGTTTACTAAGTTTCTTAAAAAATTTGCCTTCATTACAGGTGACTAGGAAATTCCAAGGACGAGTGAACCCTTTTAGACGTGGCTGCTGTGGCAATGTAGAGTTTGTTCCCATTACTCCAAGGTACAACGCTGTTCTCATTTGTCTCACTAGTTCAATCCATCTTTGTTCATGTCTCATTCTAAATATTTGCATTTTTGCTCCGTTTCCCTGGCAGATACACCAGGAATTTGGGAAACAAGCTGTTCATATATACAGTACTGTACAGCCACCATTCCAAACACCAGGGACCATCGACACGTCACCCATAAAAGTTGATGACAATGGGCTCCAAAGTGAAATGTTCTCTTTAAAGGTAACGCACTTAGCCTTCCCTATTTTAATGTACGATTCGAAGATGAAATTGAGCATGAGTAACCCAATGAGCCATATTAGGAATATGAGTGGGTACCTATGTGAATTGTAACCCATAATTTAACAGATATTTACCACCTCTCTTTTTTGTTCTCTCAAATTACACCTTATAAGCTGGTGACGAGCCTATTTAAAGACTTTAATCAAGGCATGTGGATGTGACATGAGCATTAACCATCTGCCCAGCCGCTTTTGCTTCCTGTGTAACTGCAAGACAGAGATATCACAGTGTCTGTGATGGTGCCTTAACCGTAGACATGAAGGCCCATTTACTACTCTGACACTTATAATGGATAGGTCTGTGTTTGTCCTTTGCTAGCGCCAGTCTGCAGGAGAACTGGATGTCCCTGAGTGTAAAACGCTGAACACGCCGCCGCCTGTGCCCCTCAAACCCGACCCAGTTCTGCTCAAGAGCCACCTGGCAACGTTGCAATGTGGACATTCATGATATTATATTAATCTTCGTGAATTTTGTTAATGTTTAATAGTTCATGCCTAAATTTCATATAATATAACGTCACAAATGTGCTTTTTCTGCTTTAGAGAGCTTACAGCAATCCAGAACCATTGAAGAGTCGCATTATCCAGGATGCATTATTAAGTTCCACAGGAGCAGATGAGTGGACATTCTCAAAATTTGAGAAAGCTCCTTCAGCACTATGATAGACCAAAATTGAGCCTCCTTCAACACCAGACTTTAAAAGCATTGCTCCGGGATTAAGGGCAGTTGTAGTTCTGGGTTAAGGTTTTGAGCTACTAATTGATACCTTATTAGTTAAAATCCTGATGCTGGCAATCTGTCAATTTTTAGTCCTTGACCAAGACCAGGTATTGAAGCTAGAGAGGTGGTAGCTTGTAATCATTAATCATTAAGCAAGTCCTTAACCTTCAATGGCCAATTGTACCACGTCACAGCCAAGTGAATAAATATAGTTGGTTTTGACTTGATCTTTTTCTTTATCTTTTATCCTTCCCTACCACATTTGAAAATGCCTCAAACAGATATTTTACCATATGTTCATGCACAGAAAAAAGAAAAATCTACAAAGAGTCTATTCAAGAACCAAACAACAGTATAATCCACACACCTGGGGTAATTTTTGATCCTGGCACCATCAATTAATTTTTTCACTTGCAAGGCCTTCTACCAATTCAAGGCAGTTTCTTTCTTCACATCCCACCACCTGGTTATTCATTCAAGTTCAAGTCTTTTGATTGATTTTAAAGTACTAAACTACCTCCATTCACTTGCTACAGTATGTTGACTTTTGATATCCCTAATTCATGTTGTACAAGGGATTTGAAACTAATTAAAGAATAAAACTACTGGTTGAGTGGCAAGTAAAATATCCGAACTAAAAACATAATACATTAAATCTGGAAATGTCTGGTATAGTTTTTACTGCAAAATGAGATAAACCCATTTTTGGGTTTTAAAAATGAAACAAGAACTATAGCAAATATACTTATTTGATATTTGATATATTTCTGGTATATTTCTTTTGGTCATTAGCCAAAAAGTACAAATACCTAAATATTATATCGAAATAGTTTTGCTCATATTTGTGTAAATTTTGTATGAGTTTGCAAAATGCTATAACTCCACGTCTCAGAGTTTGGTCACAATTTATAAATCAGCAGTTTTAATAATAGCTTGATAGATGTTTAATAAAAAAAAAAACTAACTCATAACTCATGCTTTGATTGTGTTTTCGTGAATCTTAACAGGAGCAAATTGTAACAATGTAGATGTTTGCTTTTTCAAGGAATGTTGGGGTCATGAAAAACATTGAAAACATTACCAAAATCTTTTACGTAGCTACCATTTTAAGAGTTTCAGTTATACTTCGCATGTTGATGACAGAGCCTTATTATGGCGTTTTTTTTATTTTGAAATCAAACCAATTCATTAATAAAGACAAATATATGTCTTTATATATTAACAATAGCGATAACAGTTATCTCTTCGTAAAAATTCTGTCTTTATGTAGATGGAGTATACACAGAAGCCCAAGCTCCTCATAACTGGTTTTGCCCAGGATCCATTTTTCGAATCTGGCATGCTGCAAAATCAGACTCCCATCTCTACCCAGCTTTTCCTGCAGTCCAGAAGCACACTTCCTGTGAACTCATTCATCCTGAACTCCCGTTCACTCACTTTGAAACACGCCCGCCGCAGAGGAAACAGAACTCATCAATGTCCCGATTCTGTCACATCTTCCTCAACCCAGGGTATCCTCAGCCTCTCCCATGAGAGCCTCTTCAGCCCAGCACAGCGTGCGACCTTCAACATGAACTATCTGCCTCCTTTCCTTCCCATAGATCTGATAGCTCTGGCTGTCAGGTGCCCGGCAGATACTCAGCGTGCACCATCCCGTACTTCCAGTCCTGGTTTCACCAGCATGAGCAGGCAGTCTTTTGTGCACTACGACAGCCTTTCCAAATCTGCCATAAGTTCTATCCAGGAATGCCATGAACTGGAGAAGCAGGAAAAGCAGCCACCTTCGCTCTCCATTCACGATATGTCTGTCTACGACACGCCCAGTGGGTGCAGCCTGCCATCTCGGAGGTCCACTCCAGCAGCTTATGGCTCTCGAGAGTTCCTCATGAGCAACGCAGCGTATGGCCTCGCATCCTCGCTCCAGCGTGCATCCAGGACTTCCAGCTCGTCCATGCATGCCAACGTGGCCCTCAAGAGCCGATCGCTCTCGCCCTCAGCGTGCTATTCTCTGGAGCACCATGCTCAGCACTCAATTCCCATGACAATGCCCGATGCCCAGCTCCTCATACACAGCGCAGAAAGCTCTGGCTTTACTCACTACCTCCGAGAGAAAAGACTCAGGTCCTTAATATGAGTGGCTGCTTTTCCCAGTCTGTGTACATGTTGATATTGGAGATTTATCATAATAATCCACATATGTCTCCATATATGTTTTTTTTACTTTGTACAGATTTGTTATAGAAAGCAATTCAGCTTTTTCCAGATACTGTTACCAGTTCTTTGCTGGTAGAAAAGCATATAACCTTCATTGATAGAACCTGATAGGAAGTGAAGAAAAGAAAAGTTTTATACTATGTGATGATGACTTCATATTTGTAGTTAAATTTGTCAGAGTAATCAGTTGTGTTTTGCTCCTTTTTTGATTGAAAGCCGTAGTCCATAAACGTTGGATTCGAACGCATTCTGCATATTTTGGCAAAACTCTTATCACATTTTTGTAGCTGTCAATAAAATATCCTCTCAGATATTAAACTCTGGCCTCTGTGGCGTCCCACGCTCTGCAAACAGGAGATAAAATTAATGTAGATTAGCAACATCCAAACAATCAGGACAGAAAGGCATCACTCATAATTGCCTGTCAGATATATTGCTCGTCAATTTAGAAAGCTCTCGCACTTTAACCAGCACAGAGGCATTGTGTATGTACAGTATATACAATATATATATATATATATATATATATATATATATATATATATATATATATATATGGAGTGGAGTGATGATGGATAAAAACAAATGTCCATGATGTCTATGATGAAAGATTAAAAACAAATCTTTGTAAAAATACTTTATATATACTGAAATATTTGGGTTTTGGATGCATGATTTGAAAGGAGACACAAAGAAAGAAGCTGCATTTGTTTGAAGTTATAGGTTTATATATATGGTGTAAATCATGTTCTTTACACATTGTTTTCTTCTGCTCTAAATGCATTATTGAGAAAAGTGGAATTATTAATTTTTAGTAACTAGGAGGGATGGGAATCACCAGAGTGCAAACAATATGATATTATCACGATACCCAGGTGCCCATTTGATTTGTATTGCAATTCTATATTGAGATTTTCAAAATATCCTTTTTCATTTTTGGGGGTTTTTCAGATTTCGTTGCAATTCTGAACAAACTCGGCATATAATTTGCTCCTACTACATAAGTTGTGCTGCCTGAAAATTACTTATAGTAATTTTTATAGAATAGTTTAAAGTGTACAAAATGTAGGATTATAGAGGAAAAGCAACATCAACCACAAAGGCAAACCATCCATCTATCCATCCATCCATCTAGGAACCTCTGTAGCACATCTGTAGCACACACTACGCCGAATTTGGGAATGCCAGTTGGCCTAATCAGCTTGTCTTTGGACTGTGGGAAGAAACCGAATACGCAGAGGAAACCCACCAAGCACGAGCAGAATATGCAAACTCCATGCACACACACCCCAAGGCGGGAATCAAACTCGAACCCTGGAGGTGCGAGGCGACAGTGCTAACCACTTAGCCACTTTGCCACCAAGGGAAAACATTCAGTAGGCTACAAAATTGAAACATTAATTGAAAAAAAAAATATATATATATAATATATATATTATATATATATTATACATTTTGGTGTGATGATGGATAAACAACAGAAACATGATATTAGAAATAGCTACTTCTTTCACCAACTATCTACACCAGCTGCACTGCAAAATTCAACATTATTTTTGATTTGCATAGATCAGATTTTAATCCTACTCCCATCTTGCTTTTCCTGTCTATGATGATATATTAAAAACAAATCTTTGTAAAAAATACTTTATGCTTAATTAGAGCTGCCCTTCTATATAAGCAGGATACTCTTTAGTACAAAATAATGTGCATTATTAGTCTTGGTGTATATTTTGTTCAATTAAGTCTAATTTAACATACTTATGTCTAATGATGATCCATCATCGTGTAATAAAGGTTGCCAGCTGTTGGAAAACTGTATTGAAAATAAGCTAATTTTTAAATGTCGGTTCGACAGTGGGTTACAGTGGTATTTATCATAATAAAGCTTGGGGATCATCTGCGTAATATCACCCGTGTTTCTCCAGCAAGTGCCAGTTACAGGGAAAAAAAGGGTGTGGAATATGTGGTTTCAGCTCCAATATTATTGGTAAATTTTAAAATTATTTAATCTAAATGGCATGGGATAGCTGTCACAAAACTGGCGTTCTTTAAATTGACTATTACTTTGCATGTGCAAATACACAGCTGCAATGTTCCAGTATGTCTTTCATCTCTGTAATCCGAAATCTACCCAAAGACAAATCAGAGTGCTCTGTGAAGCTGGAACAGAGTACACAGTAATGAAAAGCCTGGATCTACAGTACGTAATTAGTCAGTAGGCAGGATCTACAGTACATTTCAATCTTTTTTTCATCTTAAAGAAAGAAAACGTAACGGTCTGACGATCCATATTGTAAGCAAGGATCTATAGTTCTGACTATATAAAGGTATAAGTGTTGCATTGTACTCTGCAGAACCAGAGATTTCAATTAACATTCTACCAACCTGCAACTTGGCTCATTAGTAAGGCTTTCATGAACTCAGTTTGATAAATCAGAAAGAGGAAAATGCTCTCTTGTGTTTTGCCCTTTAGCGGCTGGTACTGTAGAACTGGTTATATACAGTACTGTCTATTTTTAAACTATTTTAGACATAGTTCTCCAGGCTTCCTGAAGGACTTTTCTGACTCACATGTTTGGCAAGTTTTTCAGCCCACATTTTAGTGGAATGTTATTGTTTGTTAAGCCACAATCATTTAACCAAAGCATATAAAAACATCTAACTTTAGGCACAAATCAATGAGAAACAAGCAAAGGTGGGTAGTAACGAGTTACATTTACTCCGTTACATTTCCTTAAGTAACTTTTTGAAAAAAAAAAATTCCATGCACCATACTTTTTACTTTTACTTGAGTAGATTTGAGAAGAAGAATCGCTACTCTTACTCCGCTACATTCGGCTACACTCGAATTGTTACTTTTCTAACCGTTTATTCTACACATTAAATATTCTGTGATATCAGCCGCATGTACTGTAGTCACATAACTACACTCAAACATTGCATAGCAGGGGAAAAAATCTTAAGTCACAAATGGCGCAGTTAGTTTAGCTGTTTTATTTAACGTTGCAATGTTAACATGTATAATTAGCAAATAAGCTAGAGGCTAAGAAATATAAGTTTCTTACATTTGTTCTACTGGCCACAGTTAATGGTAAAGTGAGACCTCTCTCTACACATGTTCTAATGTTATATTCTATCTGCTAAACCATTTGGAGGCCAACTGAATATACAGTATATCTTAAACTGGAAATAATTTTCCCTGTTCAAACATACATACGTTACCTACAGTACATCAGGTGTTAAAGTAAAATGAGAAAAAAAAGTAAAATGAGAAAATTTGTGCTTCTTGTTCCTTAATTTACTCTTATGTAAAGATATTTAGTTTTATGCATTTATTTTATTTTATTTATTTTATTTATTTAAAAAAAAATCATAATAAAAATTTGACATTACGATGAAACATACGATGGACATTATTCCATACTTGAATAGTCTTTTCAGTATTTTGGATGACTACTTTTTACTTCTGCTTGGGTATTATTATTTTGAAGTGCACCTATTCTTACTTTTTTTTGTCTACTCTTACCCACCTCTCAAAACACGTGCAGATGATGACGGATGATCAGGCCGGTGATTAGTATACTGGTGATGCTGAAAGCTGAGTGGTTGGAACAGACGAGAGGGGAAATGAGGTCGCTGCTGAGGCTGTTACATAAACAAGCAGTTTTAAAAAATAGTATCTTTAGATACTTTGCAACGTTTTGCAGTAAAACATTTAATTTGATCTAGATCATTTAATTGAATTCAATATAAAGAAATAAGTGGTGGCTTAAAATTTTTACACAGTATTGTACATATGCACTAGAATGTAGGGGTCAATAGTTAGGTTAAATGTAAAAATTATATGAGGTCATGGAAGGCATTGTTTCTCAGCTGTTGCCAGGTCAGACTTGGTAATAAGCTGATGAGATGAATTGGATGTGGGAATAAGGGAAGTGCTGAACCGTGTAAGGCAGATGTTCCGCAACCAGGATTGAAATTGTCTCATACTGGAAATTAGTGCTATGGTTCTTGCTGGGGTTCTGGAATTGTCTGAATATAAACCATGGTGTCCAGAGCCAGCTTCACACTAATCAGCCTGATTTTGCTGACAAAAATCATACATTGTCTGAGACTTATTTGGTTGTAAGTGACTGTAAGATTGGTGGTCTTAGGAAAATAATGATTTAGTGCCATGGCAACCAAAAACAGCATGACAAAGTTCTGGCACTCTCATGGCCTAGCTCTTACTGTACAGTAAGTGCAGCAGCAACAACAACAACAACAAAGTTTGCGCTGACAAGATTGCACATCATGACCCTGGCAGTGCCAAAACCATCCATGGCAAGGAGTGGAGAGAGCAACAACTACTGTAGTTATCCGAGCAGCAGAGCAGACAGTAGATAATCACAGGGAACGGTAAACATATTTATGCAGAAGAGGGCCAAAGCACTCTCCTCCGAGCGTATAACCCTTTTCGAGTTTTTGAATGCTTGGGACGACAGCTCCAGGCGTCTTATTTCTCGCACTCTCTCAGTATATTAGCACAACTACAGTATTTAAAATGATATACTGTATAGAAAACATATTTGGTAGAAAATGTGATGCATGTGTGCGCTCATCCTGTTTTTCAGGAGGTTATGGTGGGCTTTGGATCTACAGCAGTTTGAATACTTAAGCCATGTCAGGAGGCGGGAGAGTGTACAGCATTGCTTAAACCACCTTTGATCAAATATTAAAACCAGCAGGCTCACCCGCAGCCTGTTATCTGCGCATTCAAGAGACTGCTTCTCTTTAAAAAAAAAAAAAAAAAAGGCAGGTCTGATGTGAGGCAAAGAGTGAGCACCAGGCCTGTGGTGGAATGATAATGAAAGGAATTGCTGGAGCTCAGGGCAGTCTGGGTTACAGAAGTGTAAGCATGCTCAGCCCAACACAATAGGTGACAGTGGCACTGTGCCTTTAATTGCGATGTTGGAGCGTTATTCCAATGCATACATGCTGCACATGCACAGCAAATCCCCGGAGATAAATTAACAGCTACAATGCTGAATTAACACCTCCGGCGTTCTCTGCGTTCCAGCTGGACATAAATGAACAGTGTGAGAGTTCATTGAACATTGCAAAATTTGCTGTGTGGTTAGGGGATTGTGCTGAAAAATTAATTACTCTACCCTGGTCTTAATTATTACATAAACGTTTCCAGGAAAGTCCTAAAGGACACTGTGCTGATTATCTCCAAGTTTATTCCCAACACACCGTAACCAGGTAATGCTGACTGTATTGCTCTTGTGTTTTGGAATATTGTTGGAGAGGGGAACAAATATATAAATTACTCGGCAGATCTTAAGGACCGATTTGGGAACCACTGCTCTGTTTTAGGAAAACAGTCAGCCCTGGCTTAATTATTCACTGCACTGTGAGAAGTGAGGCACTGATGTCAGCTTAATGATTTTATGCATTTCTACCTTATGTAGATCTCTCGAAGGACATCTCTTCAATGACTTAACAAATTTCAAGTCATTAATATGGGCTTTTATATAAAAGTGCTGTTGTCAATAGTTACGTCTACGAGACGAACTGCAAGTTTATATTAATGCACTAATGATCTGACACTCGTGGTCATGCTATTGTACTGAATGTCTGGAGCAGCCTCAGTGCCGAAGATATCACAGCCGTGCTGATATTCAGTACAACAGCACAATCTTCAAGTGTGATACTGATTTTTATAAAACAGTTCCACAAATACTATTCGTTATCAAAAGATCACGATTTGTTTGTTGATTTAACCAGTTATTTTGCTCTGCCAACACATATCCTTCTGCAACTGCCGGAGCGGATTAACCTCGACTGGAGGAACTGGAAATCGACTGCCCTGCCTTGCAAATTTTCCCCTTAACAACTAAAATTTTGCAAGAAATTTGCTTCAGCATGAGAAGCATTTTCGGCATACAAGCAACCGAGCTAATTGTGCGTACTTTGCCTGATTAACTTGTTTGCGTCAGTGGAAATCCAATTAAATCAAAATATTTTTTGTGGTTTTTTTTTTTTTTTTGTATGTGAAGACATACTGTAGCACCATGGGTCACACGAATGTTATCAAGGACGGCAGGAAGAACAAAATGGAGCCTTTTTTTTAATTTCGATTATAAAGCAGCCAGTGCCAAAAGGAATCATAATTTAAGGTTAAGTGCTGATATGTTTATTTATTTCAGATTTTCTTTCATTTATATGTCTTTTTTTTAACATTCTGATTGTTTGTTGTATATGCACAAATATGATTATAGTGTTGGAAATTGGTAATATTAGTAATATTTTTGGGTAGCTGGAATTGATTATCTGCATTTACAATATTTCCGATTGCATATGAATTTTTGCCTTAAGAACCCGCCTCCAGAATGGACTCATATGCAAGGTATCACTGTATTTTTTTATTCTTACTGGTACTATATAGTCAAAAGATGAGGAGAATCTGTAAATCTTTTAAGTTTCTCCTCCACTTACTCTACTTTAGAATATCAGTTTACTTCTAGGGTTCATTCATTGATAGTATTAAATGGTGTGCTAACGTGTACAATCTCTTGTTCCAACCACCAAGTAGTGCCCTTGATCAGAGGGATTCATGATTCAGCCTTGTGTTTATACGCAGTTAGCTTTGAAGCTTGCGTTAGCTGTAAGAAAAAAACAGGCAGCTCAGAGACGTTTCTGACCGACTAATAAACAGTTACTAAGGAGACAAAGATAACGTCATCAGATGTGTTTTCTTGCTGAAAGTGCTTCCATGACTGATTTTAAATGTAAGTTTTGGCAGCCAATTGCTCTCTCCTCTTTCCAGTACTGTAGAGAATAACGACCTAGGCTGGTGACTGACAAGTAGTGTTATTAACATCTATGACATCTATACAGATACAGTATTAAATATCACAGTGCTGGCACCATCTACTGTATTATAACCACTTGCGGAATGCCTCTTGTCCAATCAGATCACTCAGTCGCAACTAACTGTTGTATAATATATATATATACTGTTTCGCCTATTGTAATAATTAATTTACAGCGAGTTGTATGGCAGAAGCTCAGAAGGAATTCCTATGTTTTTAGCTCCACGCCATTTTTATTCCTCTGATATCAGTTTGGCCTTACATGTGTTTTGAAGAGATCCTCTCTCACACACTATCTGGCTTCTCCCTCTAATTAAATAGCGGGAGCATCAGGGTCATCGCTGTCCGGCTGTATTCATTATTCGACACTGATGATGAAATGCCTCCTATAGTGTCAGCTGACAGAAAAAAACCCTCAGATAAATCATCTGCCATGGTAGCTTCTCTACAGGGAACATTGTCTTACATCTATTATTAATCGCAATTCAGGGAGAATCTACCCCATTTATTATTCATCACAAAGGTTGCACTGGGCTACTACATCCAGCGGTGCACCACCTGCAGGGAAAACTATTCCACAAGTGGCTTTAGCCTGTTATTTCGCGTCATGTCGATTGATAAAGCTCGTTTTCTTTTTATGAGTCAACTACTTTACCTTGATCATGACTTCTCTCTTATGGTCTGTTCAGGTCAAAATGAACCGTTTTTCCTTTTTGAAGGGGAGCTTGTAATTAAAACCTGAATTATAGTTAATAGTTTTTCGATTGCTCTACCATGCTAACATTGTTCATTATTTGAAGGGAAAAAATATTACTTTCTACCAGGCAGTGCAGTGCATTTATGTTCTGTTCTGTTCTGCAAGTCCAACTTGTTTCTTTTAATCACAAGCGTAACTAAAGCTTGGTTATTTCAGCGTTTTGCACACTCTATCATGTTCCTGATCAGAATTGTTCCACCAAAGCCCAACATCTGGTTATAAGCCTGACAAAAGACAGAGTGTGTGGTGGCCATTCTGTATAAGGACATCATCATACGTCATTGTCTTGAATAAAGCAGTGTGCATCAGGGTAAAATCCATAAATCCATACTCAAGAGTTATAACACATTAGAACAAATCTCAGTTGTAGGTGTTAGGTTAAGTGCCAGGTATCAGAGTTAGTTGTCAGGTGTCAGAGGGCATATTTACATTAGGGTCTCGGGATTATTTCTAAGAACTTGACCCCAAAGTCTGGTTCATTCGATCAGTGAGAACACAATCGTTCCACACTCAGGAACCAAAGTTGATCACCACTTGAAGAGGTGATCTCGGGAACGATACGGCGCACTCAGGCAAGGATCGAATCATATATGGTAGCCATTAGTAGCTGGACACGGAAGCAGAATCCTGTTTGGATGTGACCTCATCAGTGCCGTTGGTCTTCTTTGAAATCTCTGTGTGCACGTACTGTACCATGTGCCAATCTCATCCACTGACCTACACAGCCGTAGATGATAAAGCAGGAAGGCACACAGGAGCATTAATCTTGACATTTTTTTCCGAAATATCAATAGCAAAGATGCATGCTGCCACCTGCTGTATCGGAGTGCAAGTGTACAAAAATAATGTGAAGACTGGCCAGGGGGGTGTAGGGAGGGGCGCGTAGCAATCCGTCCTGGGCACAGTCCAAATCAATCTTGAGTAACGAATAGGGCGTCAGTTGTAAAGGGTTAGAGTCAGGAGTCAGTTGTAAAGTATCAGAATCAAAGGCAGGGGCAGATCAGTGGTTACGGTTGGCCTGCTGATCAGGGTCCCAATTGCAAACACTCGTACCACTAAGGAGCCACTGTTGGGCCCTTGAGCAAGGCCCTTCACCCTCAACTGCTCAGATGTATAAAGAGATATAAAATGTAAGTTCCTCTGGATAAGGGTGTCCCCCAAATGCCATAAATGTTCATTTAAATGTGTCAGCTGTCAAGTGTCAGAGTCAGGTATCACACATGATCTTCACCTTAAACACAATGGTTTTTATTCGATACACAGTGCTTTTTTTAAACTCTGATGACTGACAATGGTATATAAGGATGTCCTAATGTGGCCACTGTACAGGGTGGGCTTTGTGAAAGGACAAACCAGTTTCTACTAGGTTTAAAAGCCAACCTGCAAGCCATAAATAGTCTATTTCCTTTTAACACTTAATGTGCTTAGCTGGAACAAGGGCATTTTGTTTAGACTGAAGATGCCCCTTTAGTAATGTTTTATCTAGCATGAAAAGTAATGTTTCGACTATAATTACATCAATGTTTTTAACAGATTTGAACAAACAACACTAGGAAATAAACCTCTAACTTTTGTACGAATATTCTGGTTAAAAGGCTGCCTCAGGGTGTCATTTGTAAAGTTGGGATGCAGGAGTTTTATTTCAAGCTTTAAAAATGGTGTTTTATTCAAAGACTAAATTTGCATATTATTTTCATCTTGCTGTATTCTTAGCTCACATGCTGGTACATTCTTAGGAAAAAATAGTCATCAACAGTTCTTTATAAAGTCCAAGGTTTTTAAACTTGCTAATCATTTAAACAGAACAGAACCTTTTTGGCTTCCTCCAGAAAGACACATTAGTGTCATCATCATCATCATCATCATCTCATATATTCATCATCAATTCTCATCCATTCATTCATCTTCAATAACACCTACTGTATTCTGTACCGGCTGGAAACACCAATTAATCTTATCTGCATGTCTTTGGACCAGATAACGCAGGGGAAACCCATGGAGCATGGGGAGAACGGAAATTGACCCCTCGACCCTGGAGGTGCAAGACCACAGAGCTAACCACTACGCCGCCGTGCCGCATAGTCAAGTCATCAAATCCCATTATATAAAATTATGAAACTACAATATAAGTGGAATTTGATTTTAGTAACATATAAATCAAATTATATTAAATTATATATTATATGAAATATATTATGTATAATAATTGTAATTATAAATAATAATAAATAACTTAAAATAAATAACTTAAAACTCTTTAATTTGTCTAAATAATAATATTACATTGTTATATTGGAAATAATCTTTAATGTTCAGAGGGTTTTCATACTACTGAGAAGCTAAGACTAATTATTAAAAAATAAAAAAAATTAATGATCCTTTCTGGCGCAGTAATAAAACTTTATGTACTTGATTTTCTCAATATTATTTTGTGACAAAATGAGATAAAGATATACGGCATATTTAAAAACGTAATGCATGAGAGGAACTTCGAGTCTCAATGTACAATAGATCACTTTTAACTCCCTTGTCAGTTCCTGTATTTGGAGCAGAACAGGGCGTGGTGTGTAGTGATGCTGGGGGTGCGGGTGGGGAGGGGGGGGACGGTGTAGAGAGACATAACACATATTTGTCTCAGGGCTGAAACTATTTTGAGGTTGTAATGCAACGTAATGCCCGTATGATGGCCTTTTGTGTGTGTGTGTGTGTGTGTGTGTGTGTGTGCGGATTGCATGGCCATGTTATATTTGGCCATGTTATATTTTTGATTTGCCAGCTTAGTTTTTTTCGTTTGTTTGTTTTCAAAGAAAATAGAAAATAGCTCAGGGTAAAAGCAGAGGATTGTATTGGACAGCTCCAGCTGAGCCACCTCGGCCCACCGATCGGGAGGCTAATAAATAAGGTATTATCACATAAAAGGGAAAGATGTCGAATGATGGAACATAACACGTTTGCCATGGTAATAGATCCATTATTCCACGTGTGGGCGTCTGTTTACAACTTTCAATGTCAGTTGAGTTTTTTTTTTTTAACCTCACCCCCTGTAGTTCTGTTCTCCTGCTCAGTAATTTAAACATATCTCTTTAAGGGATGTTAATATTACAAAATAAGGCATTTTAGTAAGCAAAAAAAGGAGACAGGCAGAGAAAGGGAAGCAGACAGAGACAGTGTATAATCTTAATTACTATTTTGATAAGTAGCTTACTTAACATATGTGAATGTGCCATTTGAGGAGGATTAATCACCATATGAACGGAATTAAATTACAGGCTGAATTATTCTGTTGGTGGTTATTCTTCTCTCAGGAACGAAAAAGGATAAGAAAAGGACCTGATGTCTTGAAAGCAAAAGTGCTTGGAAGTAGACTCATTATGACATTATTGAGGCAAATCTAAAAATAAATGGTCCGGAGTGAATCGAACCATCTTGATAATTAACGCGAACCTCGCGACGATAACTGACATCCAATCACAATCACTATTGTGCCGATCTTGTTGAATAATGGCATCGGGAAGATTAAACCATACCTGTCAGAGCATCACAACACCTCGTCCGAGCTCTCATCATCGACGGCAAATCTCTGCTGGCTGATCTACCAGCTTACACTGCTGCATGAATAAAAAGCAGCACCGTGTTCGGTCTTCAATCAACCGAAACGAGCAGGCATGTATACTCTGTTCATCTCCCTCACTGGCACCCTGTAGCTGCTCAGATCAAGTCTTTGATGCTTGCCTACACAGTAACCGCTCCGTTTTATATTTATCCAAACAACTTGCAAATGAGGCGGAATCCAATCGAAGCGTGGAGTTAAGTATTTGAGTGTTGTGACTTTTGCTCAAGGGTGCAACTATTTGACCGTGCAAGGATTTGCAGAATTTACAGCCTTGCATTCGCCAGCACTGAAACTTACCTACAGTCACCCATTATGGTACAGGGTGCTCGGTGGTTAAGGAGTTAGTTTAGTTAGTTAGGTCCCAGGATCAAATTCCACCAAGTTGCCACTGTTGGGCCCTTGAGCAAAGATAGTTCAACTAGTTTGAATAGTATTTGTCACATATACTGTGCATTACTGCACAGCGAAGTTCCTTATTATTTGCATATCCCAGCTTTGTTAGTGAGCAGGCGTCAGAGTGCAGGGTTAGACATCTTTACGGCACCCTTGGAGCAGACAGGGTTAAGGGCCTTGTTTAAGGGCCCAACAGCGGAAACCTGGTATAGCTTAATGCACTGATCCACCACCACCTCCGGCTCTTAACCCTCAACTGCTCAGATGTGGCACTCACTCACTCATTGTCTAAATCCTGTATACAGGGGTCATGGTGGACCTGGAGACTTAGGGCACGAGGCAGGGTACTCCATGAACCTGGAGACTTAGGGCACCTGGATGGGGTGCCAATCCATCGCAGGGCACAGACACTCACACACACAAACACACTACGGGCAATTTGGGAACGGCCAGTTACTCTAATCTGCAGGTCTTTGGACTGTGGGAGGAAACTGGGGTACACGGAGAAAACCATGCACACAGGGTTAAACCAGGCCAGGAATCGAACCCGGACCCTGGAGGTGCAAGGCGACAGTGCTAACCACTGAGCCACCGTGCCTGTTCAGATGTATAATGAGATAAAAATATTGCTCTGGATAAGGGCATTTGCCAAATGCTGTGTACTCTCCTTGGTAATGCCACGTCACTCAGAATCTTCTGCTAAAACTTTATTTAGTTTTTAAATTCCCTCAGCCTTTAAAGAACCTGAAGATTCAGTTCTCCCGAGAACACTTGAAGACTGAAGAATAAACACCTTAAGAACTCTTAGACTGACTTATTTCTGTCAAGGAGGTTTTTTTTTTTTTTTTTTTTGGAAACACATGCCAAATATTTGAATTGCACAAAAATAAAAATACAGACGTTTGCCTACAAATACTCTTAAACTCAAAAAGGCACAAAGAAAGCAGGAAGCCCAAACAGGAACATTTCATGACAACCTGATTGAAATAACCTTCACATCAAAAATACACACACACATGCATGCATTCACAATATTTGTCACACCTAGAGGTGAGTTACAGACACTGGCATGATTTTGGGAGGTGAGGGGAAACTGGAAAATGTGGAGAAAACCCATTCACACACGGAAAGAATGTGGGAGAACTCTGCACATGCTGCAACCTGAGTTCAGGATTGAAAAAGGAACCCCGAAGGCTCTGAATTGGCGATGCCACCTACTGTGACACTGTGCTACCCTATATTATGTATAATTAGCCCACTTACTGTGGGTCTTCTTACAAAGAACCTAAAACAGTGAAGAGTGTTCTTTCTTTGGAAGTCCTGAATGTACTGCTGTTATTTGAATGTTCTGTGAATTTACAGGGTGCTCATCTGACTAGATAATTCACCACTAGGGAGGACAGAGGAAAGGTCAGCATATTTGGGATCTGGGTATATGTTCATGATTTGAGAGACTCTCAAAATCGTGCGATATCTGTGGAACGTCACCAAAAATAACCAACCAACTGTGAACAGCGAGCCATGAATGCACCAATGTCCTCATCCTTGTAGAGCTGTTTTCAGGGGACCAAACAGGTGAAAGTCCCCATGGAGACTCTGATGGAGTAAAATCAGGACTATAGGTTAATCTCAATCTCATGATCTCGATCTCACGATCTCATGATCTTGATCTCACGTTCTCATGTTAATCTCTTCTTTGTCTCCTAGACAGAAATGAGCCGTCTTTGAGACTTGACTGAGTTTTAGGCGTTTCCTGCATCTTTTCAAAGGTGTCTCAAATGTGGCTCATTACCATTAAAACTCTGACATAGTTTACATTTGTAAGCAGTGTTTCCCACACATAAATTATACAGTAATTCTAAACTGTGGATTTGGGTTTTCTGATATGTTCGGATATGATCCTTTTTTAAATTTTTGCTTAGTCATGTGTGTATAGTTAGTTTTTAAAAAATCCCTTCTTTATATTGAAGAATATATTGTGCTGAAGAAATGTCACTCTATATTGCCCAATCCTGACTCATATACAATATATTTATTAAAACATATTGCTGAATGGCTAAAAATGCTTTGGGGTTTAGGGGCTAGGGTTCTCTGACAAACAGTGCCATCTACACTAAAGAGTGTTTAGTACTTTTTTATATACTTCATCTTATTCTTCACATACGATGAAGAATAGATGAAGGGAAGGGTTAGTAGGTTGGATCTCTGAAATGACGATATGTAGATATGTAGGTTGATTACAACTAAAGTAAATTACAAAATTGCTTTGTAATAAATAAATGTTTTATTTCAAAATCTAACTTGTTTATTAAAAAAAAAAATATCCAACCACTAGTTATTTTATTATACAGTACACCCAGGTGTCACTAGTTAAGTTAGGGGCAGTGGTGGTGTAGAGGGCTAAGGCACTATGTTACTGATCGAATGGTTGC
Source organism: Clarias gariepinus (assembly GCF_024256425.1). Classification (NCBI taxonomy): domain Eukaryota; kingdom Metazoa; phylum Chordata; class Actinopteri; order Siluriformes; family Clariidae; genus Clarias; species Clarias gariepinus. The sequence goes on along the minus strand of NC_071116.1, from coordinate 6,632,393 downwards.
GGTTCGATCCCCAGCTCCACCAGGTTGCCACTGTTGGGCCCTTGAGCAAGGCCCTTATCCAGCAAGGCCCTTATCCTTGAGCAAGGCCATTGTTGGGCCCTTGAGCAAGGCCCTCCAGGGGCGCTGTATCATTGCAAAAGGAATTCAAATGCTACCTGTGGTTTACCATGTGGATTAGCATATCTAGGTAACAAACACTTGTGAGTTTGAAAAATGTTCCAGAGTCTCCAGTCAGGTAAGCACCAGCCCATGAGCAAGCTCAAGCCCACCTCTCAACCTTCGGGAAGTTGGAAATGGAGTAGCTGAATGGTGTTTAGGTAAATCCCTTACATACCGCAAGTACCAATTTGGTACATATACAATTTTCCAAATTTTCATCTCCTTTTTGACTGATTCTTCACAATGCTGTGGTCTATGTGTAACTCCTGTATAAATCTTACTTAGTGGTGGCTGGTGCGAAGTTTTTTTTAGGGGGGGGCAAACAATTAAAATTAAACTTTTAATAATCACCTGTAAATAGCAATAAGAAGTGCTGGAAAACCACTGAGTGTAAGCTTGGCCGCGATCACTTGACTGCTGCTTAGTTAGAAGATCAGGTTGATCTGGTCCAAGCTCTTTAACTTTTTTCTTTCCTTGTCCGATCGCCTTGCAATGGGGTATTTTAGGAAAGAAATTACAAATTTTTTTTTAATATTTAGCTGGCTTCCACATCAATCACTATTCAAAACATTAACTAAGACCGTTGAGAATATCCCAATATTTGAAAACTATTGATTCACTAAGAACAAAAGTGGGAGGGTTTGGGGAGCACAGTGCTGCGCCCCAAGGATGACTTATAAAAATCCAATTAGAGCTCAGCCTCAAATCATATGCTTTTTAAATATTTACGCGCCTACAGAGACACTCATTTTTTCCGGCGCCCCGCGTACACGAACACAAACGTAATGCAGTTTTGTTTCTTTTTTTGGTAAATAAACTATACTAAGAAATACAGTGAAATATTGTGACTAAATGACTATTTCATTTTTAAAATAAATAATTATGTTAAATAATTACATGTTTAATAATTAGTATTCTTCTCTGCCTATCTTTACGGGGGCGCCCCTTATTGACTGGCCGACCACTGGCCTCACTGTAACGAACACTGTTTGTTACTGACCCTTTTTCCAGATAACGTCCCAATAATGGCCCTTTAGAATCTCAGAAAACTGTAAGCATCAATTTTCCAGCTGATGGGTATCTTTTGAACTTTTTCTCAGTCAATGATTGAGGATGTTTCATGCTCAGCTGTTTACTTTAAGGTTTGCAGTGATGAATCTATGTTTACTACCAGTTATGATTCTCTTTACTGGTGATAAGACATAGATTCATGACTACAAGCCTTTCACCTTCCTTAAAGTATTGAAAGTACACATTTAGTTTGCAGATATCCAAACACAGTATGTCCATGCTCTTCCGTGAGTTGTTTCGGCACCAGGTACACCCTCAGACTACAACAAATAAAAAGCGAATCGCTGCCCACAGCTCTTTCTTCGTGCAAATCACAGGTGGAACATCAGTTTTTGCTCGAACCATAGTTACGAATGAACTTGTGTTACACATTCACACCTGCACAGCAGTGACTGGGGAGACCGTAGCCTTAAATGGAAAGCGCTAATAAGGCAGGGTGGACAAGAAATGTAACCAGAGCGCAGATCATTTTTGACTCGCCCTCTTGTGTGTATAAAAAGTTTATAACTTTCACTGCTACTTTATTATTCTGACTTCAGTCACAAATTTTTTAAGTGGGGTTGTTGTTAGCCCTGTTATACTCTGAGTCTGTAGAAATAAAGCATCATCTCTGGTATATTTCTTTAGAATATAACTCAATCGCAGAGCCTGTACACATCCTAAAAAGCCCAATATATTCAGTAGAGCAGAACATCTTGGCAGCTCAGCTGAACAAAGTAATACATTTTTGGACCTTATAACCAGGGTCTATCCATCGCTTTAATTAGTGGACAGTATTTCCCTGTGATGGATTGAGGAGGCTTAGCTGGAGTGTGATGGTGGATTTGACAGGCTTGCTTTCATCTGTCCTTCACTCATGTGTGTTTGGTAAGGCTATGCTTGAGCTAAGCTCCTTTTCTCTCTCTCTCTCTCTCTTTCCGTGTTTTGCTCTCACACTCACAATCTCACTTTCCCTCAATGCTTCACTCATTTTGTGGAGAAACAGAGTTGAAACCACATGGCTGCGTTTGCGTATCCAGCAAGGAAACGCCTCCTTTCTGATTAGCTGTGTTGGATGCTGCCTTCTTTTTACACTAATGATGTTCCTTACGACTCACTTTAGTGATTTGATTCTTTTGAACAAAACCTGTTCAAGTGAGTCGAGCCGGCGAAGTTCTGGTTTGGTTTGATTCAGTACTATGGGATGCAATCCCAGCACCTAACACCGTTATTCCTGGATGTTTTTTTTTTTTGTTTTTTTAAGCAAAGCCAGACAAAACTTTAGTTTATGACTTCATGTCCTGTCCAGGAATGGGGTAGCAATGATATGGGGCAAAATCCCAACAATTGCTGGCAACATGTAGCAATATCTAACATTTCACTATAAATTAAATCATGATCTTCTTTGGACTCCATTATAACTTGAAGACATCAATTGTTGTGTTGAACTGCCTTGAACTGTGCCTAACACACAGTATGACTGCAGATCAATCCCTTTTATCCATTTCACCATTGCCCTCGGCATGCTCATCAGGGACTATCTAATCATTTTGATTCATACAAACTTCCATAATTTCTTTTGATCATGTAAAGCTGCTTTGCAACAATGACAACTGTTAAAAGCGCTATACAAATTAAATTTAATTGAATTTAGTTGAACTTTAGAAAAAATGTATTTAACAAATTGACTATTAAAGTACAGTATACTATATAAAGAGCCTCTGTATCTTCGAATCAAGCAATTAATTTTTATTTAAAAAATCATTTGATTCCAGTTGACACTATTTTTTACCATAATAACTTGGAGCTTTGAGAACAGTAGACATATAGAGTTTATAAATATGTCGTCAAAGCGTGGCCTTGATCTCCATCAGACATTTAGTTTTCTGGGCTACTGCCATTTTCTGCACTCGGGCCTATCACTAACTTGTCTAATAAACCATAAATGATGGTGAAGTGTAACGATGTGTGTATCAATGTTCCCAGCAGATGGACAAAGATAAAATTAACAGTGGTACAGAATCACTACTGAGTCTGACCCAGATCACATATTAAAGTGGATAAAGCAGCAATGAAACCATGCTATCATGACCCCCTGTTGAGCTCAAAATCTGTCAAGGTCTGGGAGCCTTTCCATCATACAGTACTAGCAAACACTTTCAGGTGTGTAAGTTCAACAGTCATTATAAACTGTTTGCCATAAGTATAATTTGCTGTATAAATTTTAAAGTATAAATATTACTGCATTACAGTATATACAAGTTTTTATCATATTCTGCATTTATAAAAGAAATAATAAGATTTTTTTTTATCTCATTTATTGTCCATACCACTTTATTCTGTATACAGGGTCGCATGGGGCCTGGAGCCTATCTCAGGACACTTTGGACGGAGTACACCTTAAACAGGTGGCCAGTTCAGCACAGGGCATCCACACCCCGGCAATTTGGGAACACCAATAAAACTTAACTAAACAAGCACAAGGAGAACATGCAAACTGCACGTTCACGCACTGGGAATTAAACCCTTAACCTTGGAGGTGCAAGGCCACGGTGCTAACCAATAAGCCACTGTGCCAATGATTTGCACAATATATTATTTTATTTTATTCCTTGGTACAAAATGAATCCTAACATGTTGATTTTATAACATGTTGGGTTTAAAGTTCATTCCCGATGAAAATGAAATGATTTGGTGTAATGATCATCGAAAAAAATAAAATGAATTTATTCGTCTTAAGTAAGTACTTAATCCTGGTCAGGGTTGCAGAGGATCCTGTGATTTGGGGATATGGGGCACCTCCAATGTGACCTGTTGCCTTGCACCACCAGACCTATTGCCCTAAGTGTCCTGGGATACCCCTCAGTGACCCTGTACACAGGATAACTGCTACAGAAGATGAATTAATGAAGACAACCTGTGCTTTGCACATCAAACCCAACAACAACAACAACACACACACACACACACAGCTAATTAACAGAACGAACACAACTTTGAATTCGATCAGAAGAGTCGTTCAGACAGAACCGACTCGTTATCGAGGACTCGAGTGTGTGAGCGCGACCCAGCGAGCCGCAGATAGGATGGCTGCGCGCTCCTGAGCCGTTAGCGCTTAAAAACTCTGTGTTAAACAACAGAACGGATTAAAAGGTAACGGAAAGAAAAAAACAAGGAGGAAGGGGGAAAAAAAGAACGTTAGCTCGTTACAGCCGTTACTCAACACTCAGAATGCCGGCGGAGATAAAAGAGGTGAGTTTATTCTTCATTGCAATGGTTTTCTTTTGATCTTTTTCCCCCTTTCTCACGCGCCGCATCGCGTCTAATCTTTTTTTCCCGCTTTTTTAAATTGTAAGGAACGAGCCAGCGCGCGCATCATCGCTCTCTGGATTTTTCTATGACTCTCTCTCTCGCGCGCGCACATATACACATGCACATGCATGCACGCACACACACACACACACGAGCGCGCGCGCACGCACACACAACATGCAGCGATTTGCGTGATGTTCTAGTTCTGCTCAGGGATAACGCGCTGTATAAACGCTTTTGCACGCCGGCGAAATCACGCACATGCGCGCGCCAGGTTCTTCCAAGCGGAATGCGATGTAAATATGCGGGTTTAGCGCGTGATTAACTATCCTCAGGCTGCAGGGCGTGTGTGTGTGTGTGTGTGTGCAGGAGATGCTTTGGCTTTATGCTGAGGCGGTGCTCTGCTCAGCACTGAGGGAGTGTGTTGGGGGGGTCTGTTGGGATGATGGTTCCTGCTAAGACTAGCAGGCAATACTGCAGAGGCATAGATGTGTGTGTGTGTGTTTTCTGTGAACAACTGACAGTGTGCAGAACTTCATGCTTACAGAAATGAGGTAAGCAAAAGAATATTCGCAGGGAATGATGTGTTAAGCAACTGTGGAAAACCAAAATCTTTGGTGTTTCTGTCTCATGCATCACTTTGGGTCCACAGCTGCCCTGGCCGAGACTTGAGGTGACGCAAACAGTGCATGTCAGTGTTCATCTCGGCTTTGCCATCAGTGTGAACGATTCATTTGTCAGATTCTGGTTTCTGACAAGACGTTATGGCCGGCGTGCCTCAGATGTGCCCTTGAGCGGGTCGTGCTCATTAGGAACGCTGAGCCGTGTTGTCCCTTGGTCTTTGCAGCTAAACTGATAAGAGTGTTTGACGGCATGATTGAGCACCGTGGCCAGCGGTATGGGAGAAGAAGATGAGGGGATGATAGACTTAGTGCTGCATTTACTCAAGACGATTGCACACGGGCACTATTACAGGGTGTCACAAGATTGCAGAAAGGGGTGACAAGTGGCGCCGTAAACGTGTCACATTTTGGAGTGTTACGAAGCTTATGCAGAGGAGGATTGGGAGTTAATTCTGCAAGAGGGACTGCAGGATCACATAGAATCCCATGCCCTCATGGGCATGAAAGCATGCTGGCTGTGGAGGGCTTTAATGCAAATCCCATGTGACAAGCTCTCATGCTTTGCTTTCTTCTTTCCAGCTTCTTCTGCTTCAAACTTCCTTATTTGCATTGGGTCGACTAAGTCGATCTATCACTTTGAGATCAATAACGTGTATTTCTGAGCAGCTTTGCCTTTAAAATCTTAAGCTCTATCATTGGATGCTTTTCACGACCGATAACTCAGAGCATGTTTGTAACAGAAGTGTTGCTGGGTTTGGAATTTATTATGCAAGAATATACAAGGTCATTTCAAAGCTTTAGTCTTTTCACTAGAGGTAGGGTAAAAAATCAATTCAGTTATGAAATGCAGTTCTTTTGTGTGGTGATTCATGTATTACCACATTGACTCCAAAATTGTTTAAAAAATATACTTTTACGGAAATAGCGATCATAAAGATGAACCAGTCATAAAGATTGACTGGTTTTCAATTGATTTTTTACACTGATTGGTTGTGACCGGTGATTAGCCTCAGATATAAATGATTCTGTACAGAGTGCAGAAGCTTTTAAGTGGCACAACAGAAACGCATTTTCATGGCATTACATTAGCCTCCGAAAAAAAGCCTAGTCCAAAATTTTGTGTAGAAGCCGCACTCACCCTGCCTGCTCACTGTCAAGTTGTTTTGAGACTTTGAGACTTTTGTGGCATTTGAGGTGGTAAACCGTCACAGATTCTTTATAATCGTACAGGTGGTACATTCTGAACTATTTACACCTTTTCATCCCGTGTGGTAGGAGTGATTATTTGCTAATTTTGTTTAAAAATAATAATTATGATGGAGGAAAGAGACACGTACTGCTCAGTTAAATGTTTAACACATGTATTGAAGTTAACTTTGCATGTACTGTGTAAATGCTGTTCTTGGTTATTAATTGAGACAACTAATGTTATAAGGAATAGACAACATTTAATTAATTAATAAACTTTTTAAAAGCTTAAAAATTGTCACAAAATCGGATATGGGATATTTTTAAATTTGCGATACGTATAGAATTGCAATTTTAATTGAATAGGCACCTAGGATTGGTGATAATATTGGATCAGGTGGTGGCTGGTTATTCCCAAAAAGTAATTCCATTTGCACTTTCCCTGGAGGTTGTTAAACTGTTTGTGTTCACATTAGCCATGCATAACCGCACGTTTATCTTTCAAAAGGGACAAAATAAGTAGATCTAGAGGTCAGCGTTCAGCAGAATTCATTACCTGCCGCCTGAGCATAGTGTACAAGTTCTTATGAGACACTTTGGAAATTAGGTTGCAAAATTTTGCTCAATTCACTTTGATATTTTGGCACAGCACTTTAACGCGAGATGTCTCGAAGCACAAAGCAGATGTACTAAAATCCAGAGAACAAGAGGTAAGAGTGGCAAGGAAAAACCCCTTGAGAGTACATGAATAAGAAACTTTTTTTTTTTTCTTCTTTTAAACCTGTAATGAAGAACACATCGTCTTGTGACACTGGATAGCTGGGTCACTGGATAAATAATCCAACTCTTTTACAGTGCAAAGGTATACTGTAAGGTTAAACAGTAGTTAAAAGATGAGCACTGGGATGAGCACAGGACAGATGTTGTAACTACAGCAGCAGCTCTTACTTATCCAGACGAGATTGTCCACCGAAGTAAAGGTTAGACTTTAGATGATGCACATGAGACCTACAGCAGCAGGTGAACTACAAGCCTAGAAAACTTCAAGCAAAAGTAGAGCATGAGGATTCAAGACTAGGTGCAATAACAGAAGTGTGTCAGGATCAAGCACCGGAATCTCTAGTACATGTATATTCCTTCGTCAAGTTCTTTTCTGGTGTTGTGCAGGAGGTTTTTTTTCCCTTCTTCATAGAATAACGATTGTTGCATCGTTGTTGTCATATCACCTTAGGTTGCATTACACAGCATAATATAATGTTAGTGCTTTGGTTCAGAGCTTGAAATATTCAAAGAGAAAAAGAAAAAGGATCTCATTGGCATGCTTAGTGCGCCGTTGAAGGGTCGATGCTTGTTTCCAGAGCAATCAGCCGTTTGTTGCCACACTGTCACGCTGATAGTCCAGCCGTCCTTTTTATAAATGCATGGCTGCCTCCCTTAAACTGTCTCATCATGCACTGTAATTTAAAAGAGATTGCTTTATGATTCGAAGATAAAGCAACTGTACTAGACGCTACAAAACAGCTCGGAGGTGCAGTCATTACTCTAATAGGTGTGAGAGATATGACGGTGGCTTAAGAACTGCGATGGAAATCAGGAGGATATCATCGCTACTACTACTCTTAATGATACTGCTTATCATATTCAGTATAGTGTTGAGATACTCTGGTTATTTCTTTTTTTTCTATTAGAGTACAAGACAATTCATTAAGAATAGAATAAACACTGCTTTGTTATTCTGTTGAATAATGGTTCCTGAATGAATTGTATGCAAGTGGATGTGTTTACATGGAATGAATCTGATTGCAGCTCCCAGATAAAGTGTTTATACAGTATTGTGTGTATCCTAATCTAGACACCTCTCATCAGCATACGTTTTTAATATAGGCAGTAAATCTATAGTTAATCTACGGTAAAAGGCATAGGTATGTGTAGAGAGAGGTTTAGTATCAATGTTAATATAAAGAAAATGTGCACTCAGCAAGTTTGGCTTTTTTTTTAACCCATTAAAGAACATAGTGCAAGGAACAAGGTGGCATAGTGGTTAGCACTGTCATCTCGCACCTCCAGGGTCTGGGTTCGATTCATGTTTCGTGTCTGTGTGCATGGAGTTTGGGTCCATATCGCGACCAAATCTACAAAAAAAAAAAAAAAAGGGACATGGATGGAAACAATACATTTATAAAAAATACTGCAAGTACATGTAAAAGGAAACTAGGGAATTCTTTTATTGCTAAATTTCACAAAATGTTAAGTGACATATACCTCTGTGTCATCTTTCAACAACTAGGCATGCTCATACACTAGGAAATGAATCCTTGTCATTAATGAACCTAATTATTTAGTAATAATGTGATGATGTAATAATTAATCATTATATATCCTTAGCTAAACTGCGCTAAATGCAACAATGAATAAAGTCCCGCCTCTGTGCTGTGGGATTGGCTCACATTTTACACACATTGAATAATTAATGAGACCAAAATCCGATTATAATGCAGAAGCCATAATTCGCCTGACCAGTATAGGATGTACATGACAAACCTTTAAATGATACGTAAACCTGTTTAAAACTGACACTGACACTGAGTTTTAATAATAAACAAATGTTGTGCTAAACTGCAAAAAAAAAAAACTTTAAATTCCACATTTGTGCTTTAGGATTTTAACCAATCCTAGATGGGACAGATTTAATTTCTAACCAATCATAATGCAGAAGGCAGGATTTACTATCCTTACATAAGCTTGATAACAAATTTGCATTTATTTCATATTCGCTTCTAATTTCTTTAAAAAAAAAAGAAATAAATAAAACAAAGTCACATATTTGCAATTTTGAATTTCTGAACCAGCCATCAATTGCATGGCTATTTTATTAAGTACTATATATATATATCTATATATATATATATATATTATTATTTATATATATATATATTATTATATATATATATATATATATATATATATATATATATATAATTTTTAAAATAATATGTATATATATATATATACATATTATTTTAGAAATTATATATTAGTATTATATATTATAATGAATCTGATAAACTCTTTAAAATATTCCCGGAGTTTAAAATACATAAGTAATTAAGGATTTATTCCCACATCACTTCACCCCATTATGTAAACCTGTTACTGGCCCAGTGAAATTACTTAGTTTAATCATTTAAACGTTCTTCCTACATCACTTTGAGATCATTAAAATTATTTTGTTGTATTTATTTAAAAGCCTATTTGCAATGTCAATACAGTCTTGGCAAACTCTGTATCTGTGCTTCTGCTATGTACAGCACATCTACAAGGTGTTCTGCAACATTGCCAGTATTACCTCTAGTAATAGGAACATTAGCAAAAATGGTTTTATTGCAATTGTAGCAGGAGCACTGGCATCATGAACTCGAATAAACTAATCCTACTTTCGACTGTTTTGTTCTTTCCGCCATTAGTGAGTGTGTAGGCGAACATCTCTCAGGTTGTTCTGTGAGAGTGTATCCATGTTGAGCGCTCCAAGTGCAAAGAGAGAGAGAGAGAGAGAGAGAACATTATGTTTGCATTTCCATAAATTCTAATATCTCCAGTGCAGACAGCAACATACACTGATCAGCCATGACATTATGACCGCCCACCTTATATTGAGCAGGTCCCACTTTAGCCGGCAAAACAGCCCTGACCCTTCGAAGCCAGGACTCCACTAGACCTCTGAAGGTATGTGTGTGGTATCCTGCATCAAGTAGCAGATCTTCTAAGTCCTGTAAGTGGCAACGTAGGGCCTCGATTAATCCGACTTGCTTTTCCAGGACGTCCCAAAGTCTCAAAGAGTCTTGTTTGGATTAAGATCTGGAGAATTTGCAAGCGAAGTCAACGCCCCAAACTCTTTTTGTGTTCCACAAACCATTTTTTTTTTTTTTTACCTTTTTAAGAGAGTCACTTCCATCTGGCAATAATGTTTGGGGTGTACTTGGTCAGCAACAATGTTCAGGTAGGTGGTTTGTGCCAAACTTGAATCCACATGAATGGCATGACCCGAGGTTCCCCAGGAGAGCACTGGCCAAAGCATCATACCACATCTGCTGGCTTGCCATCTTCTCATAGTGCATCCTGGTGCCAGCTTTTGCCCAGGTAAGCGGCACAAACGCCGTCCACATGATGTAAAATAAATTTATCAGACTTTTTCCCTTGCTCTAGGGTCCATTTATGAGGTGGTTTTGGTGGTGGACAGGACACACACATTTTATGCAGTGAAACCCTGGATTGCGAGTAACGCGGTTTGTAAATGTTCCGCAAGACGAGCAAAGATTTTTTTATAAATTTTGACTTGGAAAACGAGCACACGTCACGTGATCACAACTGAGCCAATGGTTTTTCTCTCTCTTGCACTGCAGGATTGTGTGTAATCGTATCCCCTGCTGGGTCTTAGTGCGCATCTCTTACTGGTATAATCAACATCTACTACAAATACTGTTTACTATAACACTGTGACCATGTGTGTGTGCGTAAAACATATTTTATTTTGTGTCTGTATGCATGTGTACAGCACACGTGTAAAGCAAAAGCACGTCTCATTAGATGGGTAAAGATCCATTTTCTCTCTCTGTCTTAGCCTGCTCTTTGTGTCTGTGTGCACAAGCGTCATTGGACACCGTGCCACATACACACACAGACCCCTCCTACTTTTATGGAAGCAAATTCACATGCACGAAAAAAATATATATTCACAAAAAAACAACTCACATGCACAAAAAAAAGATATATTCATAATATACATTTCACAAATGCAAAACATATGTACAACTGTGTAATTTTTTTTTTAATGTTTAAAATTCACGAGTGCATCATGGACTGTGCATGTGAAAATCATCTTTCGTCTGTGTGAATATCCCTGGATTTGTGTGTGTGTATTTTTGAGACTTTGCTGGCACCAACGTGGGTCATTCGTGCTCTTTAGCCAATCAGATGCGACCTCACCATTCAACCAATCACAGCCCTCCAGGAGCGCAGCATTCAAGTAGGTCAGCTTTGCAGACCTTTTGCACAATCTGAGTTAATTACAACAGAAATGAAGTTTTAACTCCTCAAACCAAGAACAGGGTGCACGTTTAAGTTATTACTTTATTTTATAATGTTTTATTAATTACCTTCGCCGGAAATAACACAGCTAACCACTTTATCATCTTTATAAACACTTCAGCCTCATTACATGTTTGTCACACATTCACATGATGCATTCATAAATTTTAAACATTCAAAAAAATTTTACACAGTTGTACATATGTGAATTGTGTTTTGCATTTGTTAAATGTATATTATGAATATATATTTTTTGTGCACGTAAGTTGTTTTTTTGTGAATTGGGTTTCACCAATGTGAGTTGGGATACGCATGTGTGCATCGTGTCTTTTGTGTGAATCATTAGGCTTCGTATATATACTTCACAGACACAGACACAGAGTGTGTTCTCTCTCTGCTCTACACAGAAACACTGTTCTGTCGCGATTCTTTTCAAAGGTAAAGTGCAGGTTACATTTTTTTATTTTTACTTTAAAACAGTGTGTTTGAAAAGAGGGTAACTGTGTATGACAAGAAGGGGGAGAGGGGAGGGGCTCCTTACTTTAGCTTCACACACACACATACACACACACAGCGCCTGTGCGCACAAACGGAAACACTCATCGGTCGGGATTTATTTTTACTTTTTTTAAAGGTGAAGTGCATGTTAATTTGTTTTATTTTGTGTTAATTACTTTTACATATTTATTTCTTTGGGCTGTGGAATGAAAAATTAAAATTTCCATTATTTCTTATGGGAAAATTCGATTTGGTTTACAAGTGTTTTGAAATACGAACCTGCCTTCTGAACGAATTATGCTCGTAATCCAAGGTTTGACTGTAAGTAAAAAAGTTCAACAGTAGTTTTTTAGTAAAAAAAAAACAGGTGTTTAAGTTAGTAAATTCCTTCAGTACAGTATCTTCTACAGTAGTTGCAAAAGTAAAACAAGTTAAACAAAAATAACTACTTCTCATTTTTATGAACAGTTTAACGTCAGATTTGAACAAATAATTTCATTAAAATGAAAAACAATCAGTAAACCATAATAGTGCACATAACATAGTTGACGGGTAATTAATATACGCGACCTATTAAAGACAACCCTCCAGGAAACCAAGAAACCCTCAACTGCAAAAGCAGACATGGCAAAAATGGTCAATTTGGAAATTTTCAAGCCAAGTTAAGCCCAGAATACACGTAATGTCTATGCGATATTATACCATGCTTTCCTGTAATAGGACAAATAGGATATTTTTGAAAAACATATTTACGATAAACATACTTATTATCAGCAGACATGGAATATACCCCAAATTATAAAATCACTCAATGAAACCCTTCTTGAACTTTCTGCGGCTACGCAGCCCCATAAACAACAAGCTGTGATGCACTGTGTGCTCTGACTCGTCTCTATCAGAACCAGCATTACATTTTTTTCCAGCAATTAGAGCTACAGTGTCTCTCCTGTCGGATCAGACCAAAGGGCCAGCCTTCGCTCCCCACATGCATCATTAAGCCTTATCTGCCCATGACCCTGTCCTTTGTTGGACCAATTTTGGTACAGTAGATCATGACCACTGCAAACTTGGAATATCCTACAAGAGGTGCAGTTTTAGAGTCGCTAACCCACTCGTCCCAACATCACAATTTGGCCCGTGTCAAAGTCGCTCAGATCCTTACACCTGCCCATTTTTCTGCTTCCCACAACTTCAAGAATAAAATGTTCACTTGCTGCCTGATTTATCCCACTGATGTCCAAGTGCCATTGTAACTAGATAATGAATGTCATCAATCACTTCACCTGCCCGTCTGTCATAACGTTCTGGCAGATCGGTGTATATACTGGGTCGTTTTCATATTTACTGTCTTCCTGTTTTATTTGTGGACTTTCTCGAGAACAGATATATTTAAAGTTAGTTGTGTCTAGAAAGTTCTGGCTGACAGAATCTCATGCATTATTCACAGGTCCAAAGTGTACAGAGAGGAAGCTGTGCTTATTTCTTTATTTATTTTCTGCTGAATGAATGAAAGATCATTTGTGAGTTATCGTACTATTTCACAAGCGTGCCTTGGGTCCTTGTTTAGAATTTATCATGATATATTCAGGGACATTTTAATTATCTGGGACTTTTTTTTTTGGCTTACATCCATATAAACAGAAAGCTAAAGCATCAAAATATGCTCTTTAAAGAATAATCTGTATCTGCAGACTCATGTTAGCTTTTAAGTCGGCAAAGGTTGGTTATTTACTCAGGTCAGCCTCAGGTCCTTTGGTCAGCATCTGTTATTACTAACACCTCTGCAACTGATCTTTTTTTCCTTTCCTATTGTTGTCTTTGGGCCAAAGGAGCAGAGCCCAGAAGATCCTGTGACTCTGCCCTCAAAGAAACAGACAAAGGAGTTGACTGAAGAGGTGCCGTCTGCAGAAGACATACCGGACACGCCATCTTCGGATCTGAGCACGGTCACGTCCACAAACGGAAGCTCACAGAACACAGAGACTAACGTAAGTCACGTGGCTAAGCGGTGGCTTAATAAGAGGGTGAAGGGTCTATCTATCTATCTATCTATCTATCTATCTATCTATCGATCATCGATGGTGAGTCAAACATTATCCATACTCTAGTTGTAGATTTTGTTGTAATTCAGAACGTTTAAACTTTTAGAAAAGACAAATACATCATTTTTTTTTACATAATCACCTTAATTGATTTTCAATACACTTTGTCCGTCTGTCAAGAAGCATCCGTTTGCGCTCTTTAAAAAATGTTTTAGGTTGAATACACCGTTGTCTCCACTTCTTCATCAGAAGTGAAGCTTCATCCTTCGTGGTATGGCTGCTTTTAGGGGACCAAACAGTCTGATGGAGAGAGATCAGGACTATGGGGAGGATGCTTTAACATCTCAAAACGAAGTTTTTGCAGTGTCGACAGTATTAGCAGAAGTGTGCGGACATTTGTCAGCCGTGGACGTGAACGGGCATTCGGCTCCTACACTTGTGCGACCTTTCTTGAACTTCACTATACACACTTCTTTTTGCGAAAACACTCACATGTTGCTCTTATTTTGTGCAAATCACAAGTGGAGCAATCATTTTTTCCTCACATCTTAGTTTCACCCTTGCACAGCAGTGACTGGAGAGACAGTAGCCCTAAACAGACAGGCCAACAGAAGTTTTAATATAACCGGAATGTGGATAATTTTTGACTTTGTCTGTCTGTCTGTCTGAGGAGATGCTTCAGTAATTACGTAGCTTTATGAGGATGAAGGTACACATCTGGTACACATCAAGATGTTTTTTATAAAGAGCGAATACAAAAGCTTCTTGACACATGGATAAAGTTTATTGAAAAGCAAGGCGCTCATGTCAAAAAATGATGTATTTGTTTTTTCGAAAAATGTATTCAAATAAATTCTACCACAAGGGTGCGGATCATTTTTGACTTACCCCCGTATCTATCTGTCTACCAAATGAGAAGATCCTGTTAACTACAACATTCAGTAATTATTCATAAAATTATCCAAACAGCCAATTTTGCAGCAGCAGTGCACTGCACACAATCATGCAAATCCAAGTCAAGAGCTGGCTTGAGAGTATCGGAAGCTGCTGAGCTCTCGGGAATTACACACTCATCAGTTCACAGAGTTTAAACAGACTACAAGAACAGCAGTTTGAAGATAGAGCGAGCTTAGGCTCACTGAAAAATGCCCAACTGAAGCCCAAAGGCTTAATGTTATGTGCATCCTGAGATGCTGTCCTGCTCATCGTGGTTGTAAATGGAGGTTGTTAAAGTTAAAGTGACCTGTGTAAGATCACATGCAATGCTGAGAAAAAGTATTTGGCAATTTCTGTTGCATTTAAATGATTAAAATTGTCTAACAAATTTAAATATTACAAAGAGATAACTCAAAAGACTACAAAATGTGAATTGGTAAATGATAGGTAATTTATTAAGGGAAAAAATAAAAATCCAAACCTACCTGGATCTATGTTAGAACATACCAGCTAAAATCCATCTTTAAATGTTTCAAAAATAATAATAATAAAATAAAAATGAAGGTTTTGGAGTGGTCTAGTCAAAATCCAGTCTTAAATAGGGTTGAGATGACCTTAAACCAGGCCATTTATGCTCAAAAAACCTTCCAGTGTGGCTGAATTAAAACTATTCTGCAAAGAACAGCGAACCAAAATCCCTCCACACTGGTGTGAGAGACTCATTGTCAGTTATCGCAAAGGATTGATTACAGTTGTTATTGTTGCCAAGGGTGGTACAACCAGTTATTAGGTTTAGGGGGTAATTACTTTTTCACATAGTGACAGGTAGGTTTTGACAGCTTTTTTTACCTTAACAAATTCAATCATCATTAAACAAAAATGTTGTATTTACTGTACTTGTGTTATCTTTGTGTAATATAGTGCGTGTGTGTGTGTGTATGTGTGTATATATATATATATATATATATATATATATATATATATATATATATTTTTTTTTTTTTTTTGATGATTTGATTAATTGAAGTGTGACAAAGATTACAGAAATAAAAAAATAGTTATAGTTTCTCCCTTCTGAAGTTCTTTTGGCCTGTGATTTTATGCACCGCACTCCTAGGACATGATTAACTATTGCATGAGTGTGCAGGAGTACGGGTGTTCCTAATAAAGCAGCACATATATTATTTTTTATATTATTATTATTATTATTATTATTAATAATAATGAAGAGCATTAATCATCGATGCTGTGATTGTATTGGGATGCTGCTGCAGAATGATGAGAGCTCAGGGATTGGGACAGAGAAGTCCTCCAGCCCTGACACTGAGTTGAACCCTCTCAGTGCCTCCAGCTCTCACGAGGAAGTTGTGCCAAAACAGCTGGAGGTGAGGATGCCAACCTGCAAAACACAGATACACAGACCCATGTTCATTAATAACTCTGCGCCCACGTGCATGCGGTGCTGATGTAAGCTTCGATCATTTTGACATTCTGCAAGCGACACTTATATCTACCAAAATTGCTATTGATTCAAGGTCATATTTCGTTTATGGTGTGTTCTTGTACACTCTGTGCAATCTTGTTAGTGTTTATTTTTTTTCTTTTCACGGTGCATGCTTTGTCAGGAAATTGTGGTACATTGGGGTATAGTGCTATATTGGTACATGCCAAGATATGGTAAAAAACAGTTTTAAGTAATTGCTCACTGGAAATATAGGACCCAGTTTGTTGCATCAAACCACCCTGCTGTTGGCAATTTACCAAGTTCAATCGGAGATCCCCTGAATCTCATTTCATAGTCCACGTTAAACTAATTTTCAGCTGAGTGAAAAATTGTTTTTGTGTATGTTGTGCATGTCAAGTACTCAGCCAAATGTAAATTCCGCCCATGTTGCCAGCACAGCAGAAAATCATTAGGGAATTAACATTATAACAGATAGGATTACTTTTTTAAGTTTGTCTTTCATTTATTAACTTTTTTAAATGGGTTTAAAACATAATAGATAGATTTAAGAATAATTGAAAGGATGAGTGAATGGATCATTGATTGTGTTAATTCTGTCATTCAACGCACATACAGTAGGGGTACCATTCCATTTCATATTTAATTTATATTTTTCTTACACTTCTATATTCCTATACTTTTACATCCCAGAGTTTACAATTTATACCCTGCTATTTTATTTTGGTAACTTTTATAAATATTGTACATTTTCAGTCTAAAGTTTTACAACAATTTAAAAAATCTAAGTGGCCTTGCACCCGCAGGTCCATGTGCATGAAGTTTGCATGTTCTCCCCGTGCTTGGTGGGTTCCCCCCGGGTTTCCTCCCACGGTTCAAAGCAGATTAGGCTAACTGGTGTTCCCAAATTGCCTGTAGTGTGTGAGTGAGCATGTGTGTGTGTGTGTGCTCTGCAATGAATTGGCACCCCTTCCAGGGTCTACCCTGTCTCGTGCCCTAAGTCCACTGAGATAGACTTCTGGCCCCCTGGGATCTTGTTTACAGAATAAAGCGGTATAGACGATAAGTCGATAAGTGAGTGAGTGAGATAAATCTTTCTTTTTGATTTACAGGCACTTGTATAAGCATTTCACTGCATTTCATAATGTGTATGTTATGAATGTGACAAAATAGAATTTTAAATTCATTCTTCTTTTTTTCTCCCTCAGGAATGTATAACTGAAGCAGCAGAGACATTTCAGACAGTGTGTGAGAGCTCCCAAGATTCAGAGAGCATTCTTGCTTCCAATGCCTCGGTAGAGAAAGAAGATGACAGTAGTCCGTCTCAGGCTGCTACGATAACCCCCGACTCTGACACCAATACGTCGTCCAACACCCCGATTGAAGACATCAAAGACCAGCCTGTCAGGCATGGCACCCTTCAAAGTCCTCGGGTAGACCTCACTAATCATGGCACCATTCCACATGGTTTCCCATACCCCCCTTCTTACACAACCCTACCAACCAGGAACTACTTAGAAAACTGCTATACCCTCCCGCTTCACAGAGACAGCTTTGGTCGGATCGGAGGACCGGTTTGCAACGGGGCCGCCAAAGGAGATCAGGATGGTGCTGACCTGAGGTCAGCAATCCCAGCGATCAGTCATCCTATGATGGGAGGAACCCTACCCTTGAGACCTACAATGGATCTCGGAGTTGACGATCACCTTGGTCCATTACCGCATCCCTTCCTGCAGGATCTGTACAGGATGCAGACCTTGATTCCTCATAAACGGGCCAGCATGGTCAGCCTGGACACCATTCGCAAGGACCCTCGGTGGAGGGACCCCAACTTGCGGGAAGTCATTGCCATGCTTAGTCATCCCATGGACCCTGTCAAGTCTAATGCGGCAGCCTATCTGCAGCATCTCTGTTACGAAAATGACAAGGTCAAGCAGGATGTGAGGCAACTCCATGGCATCCCCATATTGGTCGGTTTGCTGGACCACCCCAAAGCCGAGGTGTACCGCAAGGCCTGTGGAGCCCTGAGGAATATTTCCTTTGGCAGGGATCACTTTAACAAGGTGGCCATAAAGAACAGTGATGGTATTCCTACACTTCTGAGGCTGCTAAGAAAGACCAACGACATGGAGGTTCGAGAGTTAGTTACAGGTGTGTAGTATTTAGCATTTGGTGTAATTCCTTGTCAGTTGCTCAGGCGGCTTTTGGCCTGCTTTGAGAACCTGATCTAGCTCTCATCCACTCTCTTAGGCACACTGTGGAACCTTTCATCTCATGAGCCTCTAAAGATGGTCATCATCAACAACGGGCTTCAGACACTGACTGACGAGATCATCATCCCACACTCGGGTTTAAGAGGAGATCCCAACGACCCTTCGAGACCAGGAGCTCCAGAATGGACCACAGTTTTCAAGAACACATCTGGATGTTTAAGGTAGTTTTTGGCCTATCTATTGGCCTATTTTTCTGTGTCAGTTCTTGATTCTCTGGATTTAAAGTTCCAGAACTGTGGTTAGAATTTCATCTGAAAAAATATTTTAAAGTGTATTTGTTATCTGGTTTTGAGATTTTCTTTTATTAAAGGTGCTGTGCAGCTTTGTAGCTCACAAGAGCACTTTCCCCTGCAGGAATGTGAGCTCAGATGGGGCCGAGGCTCGTCAGCAGATGCGTGAGTGTGAGGGACTTGTGGACGCTCTTCTCCATGCCCTTTACTCTGCTGTGGCTAGGAGGGATATGAATAACAAGGTAAAATAACGAGAAGGGTGCAAGACGCCCAACGCAAGAAGAATAGATTAAAAACAAAAAAACAACCCACGAAGACATGATGAAAATCTATAATCTACTGAATCCTATCCACCTGGATAGCGGGGTATTGTGTCTGTGATATTACTTTCTTAATTCCTCGCAATATAAAATTTGGACTCCCACGAGGACTCTTCCTGCAATATAAAGTGAGATCAGGTATCTGTCTTTCAGTCTGTCCATTTTTCTAACACTTTCTTACTAATTTCGTTGTGCCTTCGCAGTCTGTCGAGAACTGCGTGTGCATTCTACGTAATCTATCCTACCACGTGCACAAAGAGGTACCAGGGGCGGAGAAATTTTACAGCACCCCGACTATTCAGACCACAAAGCCAAGGAGCCACCAGAAGAAAAAGGACGTGCCCGATTGTTTTGGTGGACGTAGTACCAAAGGTTAGGTATTTAATGGAAACGTAAATGTATTTGGAAACCAGTTCCAACGATCTCCGTATGTGTTCCGTAATGAAAGCAAACGATCCGCAGAAGGCCACAGAACGCTTCCTTTCACTGTAAACTTGTTTATGGCTAGAATGATAATAGGCTCTCTTCACGACAGCATATATTATGGACAATTTAACTAACTGACGTTTTGTTATTGAAAGAGGATTTGGGTATCCCTACTGTAGCTTTTGTAATGTCGCACTTCAACATATATTCTGCCATTGTGAACGTGTCTTTGTTTTTTTTTTTTTATGTGTTTGCTTTCACACTGTTGGTCCGACTGTCTTCATCTGCAGAGGAGTGGTTCAATCAGTGTGAGTGTGCTTCTGTTCCTGCCTTGCTTTGAGTGTTCAGTAGACAGTGCTGCAAAACCTTGATGCTTTATTTCCAGTCATGTCACATACACTTGATTTTTTTATTTTTTTTATTTTTTTTTTCAGCACTCCCACTCAACACCCACAGAGCCTCCCACACATACTGTATACTCAAGCTTTGGACAATGTGAAATGCTTGATGCTTGAGATGTTTTGAAACGCACCACCTTTTGCAATGCTCATACTGGTTTGCCTTTTCAGGCCGGAAACACGGGACGAGCGACAAAACAAACAGCGCTACGGACATGCCCAAGCGTGCACTCCCGACGAAAGGTGCGCCTTCACTTCACGTTATGATATTCAATACTTATATTTCATTTGGCTCCTTTCACCACATGAATATTTAGTCCATCCTCTCATCTTGTGCAATGCAAACTGGTTCAAAAGTAAAAACCCGTTTTAGGTTTTTAATACAATGCATGCGGACTGCCAACAGACGGACCCGAAGGTTAAGCGGAGTGTTCGATTCAGGACCGAATTTGTAGAGACGTAGGCAGCATATGCAAATTGATAGCCTGCATTCAGCCCGAAGACAAATGTCTGTTAAGTTGGCAGATGGAGAGGTCGTGGGAGCAGCTTTGCTAAGGAGAGCGGGCGGGTCACGGGAAGACGACAACGTTTCCGAGGGAGGCCTTGAGGGAAGTGAACCAGGGAGACACGGATGAGCCGAGGCCAGTGTTCCGCACCAAGTGGAGAGGAAGACCGAGCCAAGACGCCGTTCGATTTGTGTAGGAGGATAATTAAGTGTTTTTTAGCCGCTGTGTCGAGTATGAGGAGAACGAGGGAAATACTGTAGCACTGCAGCCATGCTCTGATACACCTGTTACTCGCGTGTTTCGTGTCAACACGTCAAACTGAATCCCGCCTCTGCAAGGGAACGTGCTAAATTGACGAGATTAGCGGTTTTTACATACAGTAGATGAAGAAAAAGAAATGGTCGCTTTGTATTTAAGCACTTTATTAAAGCATCTTATAATTTTATGTATCTGGGTCACAGAGTGTAAGAGGGACTGTATCGCTGGTGCACTTAAATATCCGAAACACAACGTTATCTAAATCCTTTCTGATACCATCCCAGCGACAATGGTATCAGGCGATCTGTTATCGAAGTCAGAGCGTGCTTTTGCCATCCTGTCAGCATGCTGACGATCCATAATTTCATATCGCCGTTTTTCATGATTGCCCAAGCTATTCCTTGGTGTCAGATTTGTCAGGAATCCAAGATAACCTCAGTGTGGTTTTTGAAGAAAATTAAAAATATATGGCTTTGGTTGCACAGAGGAACTCGAGAGCATGAATAAGGCAAAGCGTAATTTAATATATTTATGTAATATGTTTTATTGATTTATTGGGAGCATCAGGCAGGTTGAGGGGATGTTGATGGGGGAAACAGTGTTTTTTATTTCTTTACCAGTAGAGACTTCTCGTCCCTCGGGTCTCCCTTCCATGTCCATCCTTTGGAACGTCTTGGTGGAGTTAAGTACTGTAGGGTTGGTTCAGAGGATCAGAAGCTAGGCTCATTGCTGTGCTGGCTGAATAGTTAAAGACCTTTAAGAGCTTGTATAAAAAAAGAAAAGAGTTTCAGCTCGATATTCATCCATAGTTCTGGGAACATGCCTTGGGTTATCTCTCACTACCGTGCCTTTTGAATTTTGCTTATGCCATCTTACACATGAGATGCTTCTGGAGAGCAGGAAGGTTTTAAACAGTGGCAGTTAAGATGGAGCTCACATAACGTATTATTCTCATTATTTTCTTCGTACAGATGCCCATAAAGATTTGATATCGCGTCTGTTTTTGCTCTACTCCTGACTACCAAGGCAAACTGTTTTTCACTGCACAAGCTCGGTGTCTCTCGCATCCATCTCATACAGAAGTTCACTTGTTGAATTATGAATCACTCGAGCCAACATTCTATGCTGTTTGATGTAGTTTCTGCGTGTATATCTCTCCGCGCAGGTCTGGAGCTGCTCTATCAGCCGGAGGTTGTGAGGCTGTATTTGTCACTCCTCAAGCTGAGCCACAACCAGAACACTCTGGAGGCGGCCGCAGGGGCTCTCCAAAACCTGTCTGCGGGACTATGGGCTGTAAGTACCTAGCGTAAAATATATAGAGAGAGCGAGATTTATTTATTTATTTATTTATTTTTCTTGTTTTTTTCTTTTTCTTTTTGTGTGTGTGAAGGGCGAACGGGGGGGGTGGGGGTGGGGTGGGGGAGGTTGGTGACAAACCCCTGTCTGAATACGAACCTGTTTTACAACAGAATGCATTTATCTTCTCAGCCCCACATCTCATGTAAATGAGACTTATTCTATGTTTTTGCATGCTTTAATAACCCATTGTTCTATCTCTCTCCTTCCTCAGTGGTCTAATTACATCCGGGCGACTGTACGTAAAGAGAAAGGCCTGCCTATTTTGGTTGAGCTACTCCATTCAGATGCAGATAAAGTGGTGAGGGCTATCGCTATTGCGCTCCGCAACCTTGCCATTGACCACAAAAACAAAGATCTCGTTGGTAAGAAAGCAATCAGGTACCTTTTTTTATCTTCTGTCTGTAATTTGCGTCCACTGTCTAAGTTCTTACGGCACAATAGCCGCTCTGGAAAACGCAGCCTTATAGAAAAGCTGTCTTAAAAGCGCACAATTAGTTCTAACCATGACTACCTACATACCTACTTTCCCTATCGCAAGGAACAATAGACCTTTTATTTTCATTAATGATGTAAAAAAAAAAACATTTATGAATTCATTTATGTTTTCATTTTAAACCATAATTGGAGTTTGCAAGCTTAATGCTGTTCTGTGTTGTCACTGTTCGCTTCTGGTAGGGAGCTACGCCATGCGGGACCTGGTCAGCAATCTGCCCAGCGGCCAGCAGCGTCCTGCCAAAAACCTGGAAGAGGACACGGTGGTGGCGGTCCTCAACACCATACACGAGATCATCACTGACAACCTGGAGAATGCACGATTCCTCGTTCAGGGTCAGGGGATCCAGAAGCTGGTGGCTATAAACAAGACAAGGTACTGTAGATAATGTACAACGTACTGTATTGTAGTTGGATCAGGTTTGGCGACAGGGAGGAGAGGGTTCAAATTCAAGAGAGAGAGAGAAGAGCAGGTGATGGAAGAGCTGTTTACAGCTGCTTTATCATACGAGATAACAGAAACTGGCTTGTCTCATGGAAATTTCACAATAGTAAATGAAACTATGCAAGTGAAAAAGAAATAAAGCACATAGGAACACGTTCATCTCGGAAAATAATTCATTTTGGTCTCGGTAACGGCATCAGTGAATATTTTTCTGTGACAGAATGCCCTGCCGTGTCTACAACGCACCCATTAACTACAGAATAGAAAAGGCAACCGAGTTCGGTTAGAACATCAATATTTATTAGGTTGTATATCCAAATATTAACAGATGAAAAAAAGCATCCATCACATCTTTATTAAAAACTGTAACACATCAGAATGAGGTATTATAGAGAAACAGGTATCAGTCCACCATGCTGTGAATTATTCTCCTTTAACAACACACTCCTGTCATGTTTTTGTTGATGAGATATACATAGAATTTGGTCCAATCCTGTTTTGCATTTTCAACTCTACAGCCAGTCTGTGAGAGAGAACAAAGCGGCATCGCATGTCCTCCAGACTGTGTGGGCCTACAAAGATTTAAGGCACACACTGACCAAGGGAGGCTGGAATAAATCTCACTTTAAGGTAGTACACTTTCCATAGCATATAATACGCCTTCATATTGCAAAAAAGAAAAAAAAAGGCTTGAGTTGAAACTCAGTCAATAGCTGGTCAAGTAAAATGAATGCATTTAGATTCAGTTTGCATTGTGTGATTTTCAATATTTTTTCTTTTGTATGTTCAGCCAGCTGTGTCTGGAGTCCCCAAAAAGCAGAAGAATGCAAAGCTAGGCAACGATGACATCACTCTGCCCTTAATGGAAAAAAACCAAGGTCAGAGCTATCCTTGGGCTTTGTCCTGATTGCTTTCAGAATGCACACTCATGATGCCCTACTTAGAAGTGAAGTGTGTGTGTGTGTGTGTGTGCATGTTTCATTCATTCATGCATTTTATATCAAGGACGTTTAGCATTTCTAAGCTTGCTTACATACACGCGATCAACTTCCCTTTAGACGGATACTGCAGCACGGATCAGAGCGACAGAGTTGGAGACGGGCCGTGCCATATGATAGAACGGGAAACCTTTCAGGTAATCTGGCTTTCGTGGAATCGTGTTAAGAGTCTATCCATGAGCATTCCTCTCATCCCAGACAATAGTCTCAGTGCTGCAGGGGGTTTATGACTACAGGGACTGTAGTTTTTTTTTTTGTTGTTGTTGTTGTTGCAGGGGGTAAATGATAAGCGACATTTCATCAGGACTAGCAGGCCAGCTGTTGGCTTGGTGGAACGCACTCCTCAACCCTTGGACTCTTGGGTCTGAGGCCCCATCTGGTGAGCTCGATTGCCAAATTTGTGGATAAAATGGACCCTTTTGTATGTTTTTCCTTTAATTCTTCCACCAAGGGCAAACTTATTCTCCTTATTAAGTCTCTCCTTTGTGGCCAAACAAATAACCGCTGTTCCCCCCCACACACAAAGGATTTTATAAAATTAATCCTTGACAGTAATTTCAGTGAGTAAATCATACACTGCCTGGCCAAGAAAAAAAGAAGAAATAGTCATACCAATCATTTGTTTCGACCACCTTTTGCTTTGATTATGGCGCCCAGTGTGGTGTCCAGTTCATGTGTGAAAATGATTCCTCATGCTCCCAGAACAGAAGAAAAACACCATAGATGTGATATCCTGGTCATTCAGCACATTCAGGTCGTCAGCTCCATTTTATTGCCACGTATCGTAGCTGAGCCAAGACCTGAGCAACTAAAGCAACCCCAGATCATAACACTGTCTCAGTGGACACTATGCATGATGGGAGCATCGCTTCATGCGCTTCCCTTCTTACCCTGGAATAGGATCAGTCTGGACTCATCAGACCACATGACGTTTTTCCATCACTCCAAAGTCCAATCTTTATATTTCATAGCAGACTCACTCCTTTTTTTGAGACTCAGTCTTTTAATAGCTGTTTAGCTGTGTGTTTAAAATTGGCTTTTTTGTTTGTTTGTTTGTTTTTTTTGTGCCCAGGCAGTGTACAGTACTGTATATTCAATGTCATCAGCTAAGAAATGATTGGTTGTTTCTTCTTTCAGCACATAAAACACATTTGCTGCAAACTTTAGCCCAACTTTAGCCACCCTCAATAATTGTAATATTCCTCCTAATGTATCATTTATACAATTTTTCTTTTCTTCTTATAGTTAGAACAACGACACTGGTGAGATATCGATCGGCATCACTGGATCTGCAGTTTTCCTGAAGTCATACAGTAGTTTGTGAAAGAGAAGAACGTAAAGCGTACCACAGGTTTTATTCCAGCATTTTTAGAGGGAAGAAAATTAACTCTCTTTTTTTGTTTTTTTTTGTTTTGTTTTGTTTTTAAGAATCTGACTGATTGTGCCTGTGGTCATTTTTTTTTCTTTCCATTCAGTGTTTCCCTCTCCAGCTAAAATATTCTCAACCTCGCCTCCATTATTCCTGAATAACATACAGACGTTATATATATGAACCCAGTACTGGTTAATTTTTGATGACAAACCATATTCTTGTATTATTTCATTTTTGTCAACAAGACATATTGTATAATAGTGCTAATATTCTTTAACTGTATGCAACATAGACCAGTATTCTATCTTGCTTTTTTATGTACA
The DNA here is from genome assembly GCF_024256425.1 of Clarias gariepinus. Lineage (NCBI taxonomy): Eukaryota > Metazoa > Chordata > Actinopteri > Siluriformes > Clariidae > Clarias > Clarias gariepinus. Next base: position 6,606,638 of record NC_071116.1, on the reverse strand, counting down.
GCAAAGAGATGCTACCAGCGTATATTATGGATATTAAATGTGACTAGCAGTCTATGAAAATCACAGACAAAAGTCATTGTGCCATATTAGTCAAACAAGGAATCCTTACTTGATTGAAATGCTTCTTCATTGTCAGTGTTTTAACTGCTTGAAAATAAAATGCTTTTTATCATTTTTTTCTATCAATTTTTTTAGCATAAGGATTACCAGGAAATTAGCTACAGAACAATATGGTATGCTATATTAGCAAGAGACGGGCTTATAAACCATTTAAGTGGGAAATGGAATGAAGGAATCATTTTGTCTTTAAGGGTCTATGGCGTACATTTTTTATAAGCCATAAAACAATATCTCATTTTACTTGATGAGCCGTAAACCCATAATGCCTTAATCCACCCTACAATTAATAGATTTAGTGTAAAAGGAAAATGAATGAAGGCCCGATCACATTGCCTTGATGGGCCTATGATGTGTCTTCCATGATTTTTCTTCCCATTCCTATTCCAGTAGTTTTATACAAAAGGCATTCAAGTCATTCTGGGTTTAGGACTTTCATCACCGTACTGTATTAACCGGTTTTATGCCTTCGTTCACGAGACATTTCATCACAAATCGCGGTTTGACTTGAACGCCTCAAAGTAATACAGCTAATTCCACCTAACACAATGTGATTAATACGTTAAAACTATGTCAGATTAACTTGTATCAATAATGATAGGTTGGGCAGTAGTGTAAAACAAATAATAATTTTAATATGTGCATTTAGAAAACACTTAGGTCATGTTATGTCACGTCCATAATAAAAGAAGCTTTGTATTAAGCAGGAATTTACATGCTGTTTTTACATAAGTTTTTCTACTCAGTTTAAATCCCCAATCGGATCTAAAATGATAGCAGCAAAATTCTCTTTAAAGTCCATGGAAAGAGAACAAGAAACCGACAACCGAAAATTAATTTATTTAGTATTTAATAATTAAGTGGGCTCAAAATCGGTCCTATCTGACCCTACCTTAACACTGAAGGTACTAAAGTATACAGCGTTTTAATATTCTATTTTATCATTAGAAAATGCCTCAAGTGTTAAAATACTTGAAGAAGCATGCAAAAGTCAGGAGCCCTTGTGCAGCAGGGCCCGACTGCACAATCTGCCAGAACACACTTTTAAAAGTAGATCAGGTAATACATTAACATGTGTGAATATTTTTTGGCAAGTAATCCAGTTTTAAAAATATACACAGACAGACAGATATAATCTAATAACCTGAATATTAAGCACACGTGTATCATCATATTTAATTACTGTATCATTTTACCTTTTAGCTATGTGCAAATTGTGCAAATGATTGTGCAGATGATTGTTCAATGATTGTTCAATTTTTATTCAACAACAATAACAGTTAATAATTATCAATTAAATAAAAATACAGGGATAATGAAACTAGGCCCAACCCACCAGACTGGTATGGAATAAAACCTGACAAGTCATTTTGTTATAGGAAAAGGGACAACCACGAGATATGTGTGAGTTTCCTGTAATCCACTTACACCACAGCAACCGATTGCAATTTTACATGATAGTTTACTAATCTTGTAAACTATGATTAGACTTGTGACTGCAGTCTTTTAATAGTTTAGGATTTCCTACAGCCTATCTGAGGCTCCAATAACGCCCAACGGCCCAACACACAGTATGACTGCACAACAATCCCTGCTATCCGTTATCACCCAGATGAGGATGGGTTCTCTGTTGGGTCTGGTTACTCAAGGTTTCTTCCAATTGACATCTCCGGGGGTTTTTCCTTGCCACCATCGCCCTCGGTTTGCTGATCAGGGACAATCTGAGCATTTTGTTTCGTAGACATTTTTCACTTTTTATACAAATTACCTTAATTTTTCTTTGATTGTGTGAAGCTGCTTTGCAACAATTGTTAAAAGCATTATATAAATAAAATTTAATACAATTTTAAACAGGATCTAGCTCAGTAGTGCTGCCATAACGAGGGTTGTGAGTTTGGCTCTGAGTGTGCTCTCACTCTGGGTGATAATCTTTATGGTCAGTGTGCAGAGCAGGAAAATTCATAATGATCAAGACCCATTGTAATATACAGTACATCAATTTCAATTTGTTTTTGATTGACAGACTGAAACTCTAACTTTAAATATTGCATCTTACTGTGTAGTTTAACCGAATATTAAGCAATCATCGATTGGCTCCGTTAAACCATTGATCGAGTATGGAATTATAACCAACTCCCATTACTAACAGCAACCCACATTCACCCGATTCCACAGAGAAGTCACTGATTAAACAACAACAACAAAAACTGAAGCATCACATCAACATCACATCTTCTCAAAGGAGAAGAAAGACTATCAGCTCCTTCATGTCTCACCAGTACCTTCAAACATACATTACCACAAGGATCATGCTTGAGAAGTGACATCTCGAGTTTAGGAAAGATTCACCTGTTCAGAACGGCGCCGGCAGATTGGATCTCTTTACTCCACTCCTCAATGTGAGCATGTCATGTCTACAGCTACACACCTTAAGACTGGAGTGATTGTCCCCATTGCTCATTCTCTTCCTGCCACTTTGGACTTCAGCCTCTTGCTCCCCAACACACCCACCACTACATGACCCAGTTGTTACGGTATAGGGTTCTGCAGAACAACAACAAAGAATGTAGAAAGGCAAACTAAAATATTTAGCCCAGGTCCACGAAGAAGAATTTCAAAAAGTTCTTGATACATTTGAATATATAATACCCAACAGTTCCCCATAGACTTCCACAGATTTTTAGTTTAAAAAGAAAACTAGTTTAAACACACATCTGTTTAGAAAGACGTGTGTTTGCCCTGTGATGGATTGGCACCCTGTCCAGGGTGTCCCCCGCCTCATGCTCTAAGCCTCCTGGGCTTTAGGCCCCCACGACCCTGAATACAGGATAAAGCGGTATAGAAGATGAGTGAGTGTTTTCCTTTTTCACATATGAGGTTTATCTACCATAAAAATCGGATGACAAAAGAAAAAATATATTAATATATAAATAGAAGTTAGAAGCCAAGCCTGGATATTTAATATAAATTTTTGGAAAAATAAGTGTATGAACATCAAATAAAAATAAATCAGTAATTTCTTTTAAAAGCATATCATTTGAAGTTAAAGGTTTGGATTTAGATTTTTTTTTGTTCACATCATGCTATAGTCTTTTCCTCTTTGTCAATTTAAATATTTTATTTAAAACAGCCAGAGATGACATTTCAGTGTCATTTACTATACATTGAGTGTCTTTTACTTTAAGGCGAAACTAGATTTATTTATGTTATTTGGTCTGTTCATCCTTTACATTGTGAATGAGTGTGTGTTTGTGTGTGTGTGTGTGTGTGTGTGTGTGTGTGTGTGTGTGCATCGCCTCGAACCCTAAGTCTCCTGGGACTCCAGTAGATATACAGTACAAGATAAAGCGGTATAGACGAGTATAGGTATAGTTCTGGTTTAATGCTGGCTAAAGAAATTGGATAATCTAAGTTTTAAAAAAAAACCAATTTATTCCTTCAGTCCAGAAACCTAAAAAAAATAAAGGGGTTGTGAGAAAAAACTACCCGCAGGTTGTTAGATCATCAGCTCAACAGCAGCAGCAGCTCAGAATCCCCAATTTCTGAAAATCCCACCAGTGTCAGCCAAGTATCTACCTGCTGTTTGCTTTTCTGTAGTCCAGCACCTCAGACCCTCACCTCCTTACAGACTACTCCATCAAACAAATCAGAGTGTGGTAAAGCTAAGGCTTGTGCAGATCCCGAAAAATGCGCTGAAAATACCAGTACATGTCCACCTGACCAAGCTCTGCTTCAAACACCATACAGAAGAAAGCACTAGACGTCCATGTTCAGACGTACAGGATAACTCAAAGCCAGAAAACCACAGACTTAATAATATACAGTATTAACAACAGACACAATAAAAACCTCTTCAGGAAATAAAAAAAAAAACGAAATGTTTTATCTACTCTGAGTGTATCAGCCATTTAGATATTGGAGTTTGATTCTAATGGATCTTCACACAACTAGTCAGGATGCCCAAGCACTCCTTCTATCTGTAAATCCAGGAAGAAGCTGACAAGATGTCCCAGAAGCTCTGCTGCATCCAAGCAAAAGCTTGAGTGTGGAAACTTTCCTGACCTTGAGACAAACGTTGAGCGTCAAGAAGACAAGTCAGATATGACACCAGAAATATCCCTGTGTGCCTCAGGAACTCAGACTAATATCGACTCTCATGAAACCAAGCAATGCTTCAAACAACTCAGCCAGACACTTCCAGACAGTCCTTCCCAAACAGAAATGAGATCAGAGGCTTTCCTTCAAGTCCTGTTTAAGACACCATTGCCCAAAAGATCAGCGAAGCCTCAGCGCACAGAGGATTTCGAAATGCTAGGTAAGTTATGCAAGTATGGACAATCTTAAATCTCCAGCTGAGACACCTTATTTAAAGACCAAATCTCTAAAATGGAAGAAAGCTCATAAACAATATATATACTCAGCAAAAAAAAGAAACGTCTGACTTTCAACTGTTTTTACTTTCAGTAAACTTGTTTATTGTGTAAATATTTGTATGACCACTAAAAGACTCAACACCATAAGACATAAACTAAAAATGTTTCACAATGTGTCCCTGAATAAAGGGAGGCTCAAAATCAAAAGTACCAGTCAGTATCTGGTGGCCACCAGCTGCTTGAAGTACTGCAGTGCATCTCCTCCTCATGGACTGCCTATTGCGGACAGTCTGAGCACTGATGGAGGGATTGTGTGTTCCTGGTGTGACTCGGGCAGTTGTTGTGGCCATCCTGTACCTGTCACGCAGGTGTGATATTCGGATGTACCCATCCTGTGCAGGTGTTGTTACACGTGGTCTTCCACTGTCTCCCTGTAGCGCTGTCTTAGGTGTCTCACAGTGCGGACATGGCAATTTATTGCCCTAGCCACATCATTGCCCTAGCCTGCAGCATGCCTAATGCACGTTCACACAGATGAGCAGGGACCCTGGGCATCTTTTTTTGGGTGTTTTTCACAGTCGGTAGACAAGTCTCTTTAGTGTCCTGTGTTTTTAGAACTGTGACCTTAAATGCCTACTTTCTGTAAGCTGTTAAGGTCTTAACGACCATTCCACAGGTGCATGTTAATTAATTGATTATGGTTAATTAAACACGCATGGAAAACATTGTTTAAACCCTTTACAATGAAGATCTGTAAAGTTATTACAGATATTACAGAAGTTATATTTTATGATTTTTACAACATTATTGTTGAAATACACAGTCCTGAAAAAGGGACGTTTCTTTTTTTGCTGAGTGTATATATATATATATATATAAGGCCTGTTGCTGTGGCCACATCTAACTACAAAGAACTGGAGAAATATTTTCAACTTTCCAGCCTTCACAGTCATGAAGCATCTCTAAGGCTTGAAAATTTCTTTCCAGCAATCTCTGCGACAATGCATCACCCAGCCATGAGTTCACAAAGAAGTCATGAAAACAAGCCTGAGAGCAACTACAGACTCGCAGACAGGCAGGTCCCAGTTCCAAGCATGTCTAGTCCAGTTGATAGGATCAAAAAACAGAAACTCAGTACTCCACATGCCCACGCACTCCAGAACAGCCTTCCAGCACTTCCAGCCCAGAGCTTACCCAAGACATGTTCAGTGCCATGAGCCTCTTTATGGGTATACAGTACAGCCAGTCTGAGGCCAGTTCCAGATGCATTACATGCTGTCCAAGTCCTAACTTTGACTCTTTGCCCTTCGGCTTGTTAGGCAGCCAGACATGCAGAAAGAAGGCAAACATTTCAGGGCACCAGAACTATTCTGTCAGGATCGAGCCTGTGTAACTCATCCTAAACTCAGCTTAAATCCATTTTGACAAGATCAGCCATAACATCGCAATGCAAAACATTATGCAGAGTATTGTAATGGTTCCCCTTGTGCCACCAAGGGTTGCTCTGGCCCCTTCAGGCATAACTCCACAAGACCTTTAGTGGTGTGCTGTGGTGTCCAGCACCAGGATGTTGGCAGTGGATCCTTTGGGTGCTGTGGGATTTGGGGTGAGACCTCCATGGATAGGACTTGTTTGTCCAGCGCATCCCATGGCTGATTGGAATCTGATTGGGAAGTTTGGAGGCCAGATTGGTGGCCAGCATTGACTTTTTTGGTGACCAGGACTTCAGAATTGGACCTTATGGACTGGCTTTTTATTTCCGCAGGCATGGGTGAGCCTTGGGTGTTCACGATCCTGTGACCAGTTTACTGGCTTATGATTGACAATCAATGTTAATGAGTTGTGGTGGTAAAGTTATGGCTGAGAGTTTAATCTGGCTGCTGTACCTACCCAAAAAGGTCTTATATCAAAAGTAGCGTACGTAACATATGAGTATTTCATTTGTACTAATGTACACATTTAAGGAATAAAACATAGGATGTTAGACGAACCATCACAAAGTTGATTAGTTTCCTATAACAGGATTTCAAATCTACTCCCAGAGCTGCTGTTATGAAAAGGTGATTAACAGCTTCTTACTGGAATCGGAATGGAACATTCAACAGCGCTGTTGTATAAGGAGGGTTAAGTGTACACTTGCTTGTGACATTTATCACGAACTTCAAATGGGAGGTTGTTTTTACCTTAGGTAGGAGGAGGCATGCATAAATCCACAGCATAGAAATAAAAATAAAACTGTACCCTATGTATTATTTGCACACATGCCTAATAAAGACTATGTGCTGCATTTGCAATAAGTAACCATAGGATGGCACTGTTGTACAATGATGAAAATTTTAGTTACTTTATTTTCACAAAATGTTTAAGAATAAGGATACATTAAATTTAATTAAAGAAGATATGTGCAGCTTTATCTGGTCTCTGAAAGAAAATCAAAGAACATCCAGAGAAAATTTAACAGCAATTGTTTTAGTAACAGCGTCTGTAACCAAAACATAATCAGAACTAGCACTTAATTGGACTGAAGCTCTTACTGATTGAAACTCTTACTTAGTGTGAATTGAACACCACAGTAGGAAATTGAATAAACAAAACAAAAAAACAAGAATATGAACCATCAGAGAAATGTTAAGCAACCTTCAGGAACAGCTGTCATTTTAGGCATGCTTTAAGTTCCATGGCTGGAGGTATCCATTTCATAGCCATCATTCTAGTTACCATGACAACAGTAGTACCAAGCATGTTACCCGAATAACTGCATCATGCTATAATCTTTTCTTCATTATAGTACTTTATTAATACAGGCTAAACTTTAGAATTATAAAAATAAATTGCACATGGAAACAGCAGAAATATGAAAAAGTGAGAAATTTTAAATGAATTATATTCCCTACTGCTGTTAGTACTATGACTGATGCTGCTCCTGCTACTGCTATAACTACTACGTATCCATCCATGCATTATCTATACTGCTCATCCTGTCTTGGGAGCTGGAAGCATATTCCTGAGGACCTAAGGCACAAGGTACAGTACAGTACATCCTGGATGGGATGCCACAGAACTTATCACAGATCACAAGTGAACTCACCCAGTATGGACTATTAGGAAACTCCAATCTGCATGAAATTTGTTACTACTGTACCTACCATGCTGAAATTAGCTATTAATCAATAAGAGTGCATCCCAAAGTGTTTAAATCCTCCTATACCACAGTGATTGATCATTATTTATTCATTAATTCATTCATTTTGCCTTTTTCTCCATTTATAGTTATCGTTATGGAATGTCTTTAGGACAAGTTTGTCTGTATTTGGACTTATATTGCAGCAGCTATTAACTGTCATTCAGCTGTCAACTGACTCTCCTTCCCTTCTTTAATCACTTAAAAAAAAAAAAAAAACATATATATTTTACAAAGGAACCAGAAAGTTCAAATTTTTCTGGTCTGAAGACTCCCTGCTGGTGGAAAAAATAAATTACCATTACAAAGCACTGACACTGCAGACTCCTATTAGATAAAAATCTCCTGGCACAGAAATATTTAACATATCAATAAAATAATTTAGTTTTTTTTTCTTAAATAACAGCTTTTTATCTTTTCATTATTAGACCTATGCAAGTTCCAGTGAATTAGTGGTTAATATGCAAACAAGTGTATATACAGTATAATAAACTATGATTTGAAAAAACAGTGTTTTAGAAAATTAATCAAGATACGAATAACAAAGTGATTATTAACTATGTTAATGAATGTATTCTTATAAACTGCCTAGCTAAAAAAAAACATTCAGTGTAGTTTTGATCTGGACTCTCAGGAGGCTGGTCAATGTGTGAAAATGACGTCACATGCTCTCTGAACCACTCTTTCATAATTTGAGCCTGACGAATCCTGGCATCGTCATCTTGGAATACTCCCGTGCCATAAGGGGGAAAAAAAAATTCATTGATGTAAAAGTCCGATCATTCAGTACATTCAGGCCATCAGCTGACCTCATTTTTTTTGGGTACATAACATTGCTGAACCTAGACCGTTCCAACAGAAGCAGAACCAGATAATAACGCTGCCTTATACCCACAGGCTTATAAGGTAGGCACTAGGCATGATGGTGCATCACGTCATCTGCCTTTCTTCTTACCCTGATGCACTTATCACTCTGGAACAGGGTACATCTGGACTCATCAGACCACACGACTCATCCGACCACATGTCCAATGCTTCACAGTCTATTCTTCATGCTCAATAGCAAATTGAAGCCTTTTGTCCCAATCAGCCTCAATAATAAGTGGTTTTCTTAAATCTACACAGCAGTTTAGTCTCAATCCCGTTGAGTTCTCGTCACATTTTTTTTATTTATTTTGATTTTATTAAGCATTTAAGTGGTCACTTATGTGACTTATTCAAGATGTTTTTTTTCTGGATATTTTTGTTCCCTGAAGATTATAGTTCACTATTATCCTTTCAGGATTAAATAATGCGTTTTACAGTTCTTAACCCAATTTTAGTGGTTTCAGAAATCTCCTCAGTTGTTTTCTTTGCTTGATGCAAGGCAATAATTCGATGCTTTTGAAACAGTAAAAGCTGTGCCATGACCACAGGATAAGTCTTCTGACATGGTTGTTTCAAAAATGAGAAGTTCCTCACTGCATCAGTTACAATTAAATTAACTTTTAAAAGTTCAAAGTAAAAAACTCTTTCAGGTGTTTTTGCCAAAAAAAAAAAAGGTTTTAATCATCAATGGAAATTTCTTAATTAATAGCTCAGTTAAATCCAGGCAGTGAATTATATGGGACAAAGAAGCTTTATATATTTACATAAAATAATATTAAATGCAGTATTTTCTTATCTAATTGTTTTATCAGAAAGAGTCTTCAACTACTCCAATATCATTACAATTTAACAGTCACATAGTAGTGTAGTTGCTCACCAAATATGAATTTACCTTGGGTCATGCTTAATTTTATTGTAATTATCTTTAACACTTCCCACCCACTTCCTGACAGGTCCTCTACATGTCCTCCATTTTTGGACTGTGTCCCTTCATTTAAACACACTCAGTCAGGCCATGGACCTGCTTAACAAGCTCCTAATTGAGTTTAGATAATCAGAGCTTGCAGAATCTCTCTCAGTGCTTTGTGGCTGTGACAGTTGCCTGCTGTGCTTGTTCTGTAGCTGGAGGTGAAGCTTTGAAGTTCGTCTGATGTCCACTCCTTTGTATAGTTTTCATCACCTCTTTTTCATCCCGAGATTTGGGATTTGAAGCAGATTTTTTTTTTTAATGCCTACTATATTTGCTATGACAACTACACTACATGGATCAGCCATGACGTTAAAACCACCTGCCTAATATTGCATCACCAAACAGCTCTGACCCGTCAAGGCGGGGACTCCACAAGCCCACCAGCATGTTAGCAGCAGATCCTTTAAGTTTGGTAAGATGTGAGGTGGGACCTCCATGCCTCAGACTTGTTTGTCCAGAGATGCTTGATTGGATTGAGATCTGGGGAATCTAAAGGCCAACTCAAGTGACCAGACAATTATGGCTAAAACAATGCATGCCCGTGTGGGCTTGAAATTAATTGGGTTTGTGCACTCAGCGTGACTTATTATGCCTAACAGCAGCAGAAGTGTGTTTGCTTTTGTGTCTTGGACTGGCTGTACAAATGGAGCTATTTTATTTAATTCAGATAGATTGGTGGCGTGTAAGAATAACAAGGCGATATCCATATTCCCTACAGCTAAAGAACCTGCTTCTGGATGATGCCACATGAAGAGGAAAATCACCCGAGGTTAATGAATACAGGAAGAGTCGGATGCAGTAGGTTAAACAATGTAGTCGTTAATCTGATGTTGTAAGATTTGCAAGCTACATGGTCTACAATACCCTGGAGACCCTTTAGACATTTAGACTGAATGGTTTTCCTGTGCTGCTGGACCTGCATGAGGAGATGTTTGTCACAGTATGTCTGTCAGCCACTCTGCATAAGGACATCGGCTAACTGCTCTGTAATTAATCTGGTCAGAAAGCCTGATCTGTTCAATTACAGATTTCTTTCTTCTAACATTGTGCTGATGAAGAACCAATCATATATTAAAGAAGCACTTTTATGCTCATTATGATCTAATCTCTTTCTTGTTATTGAAGCAACTAATGCCATTCAGTCACCTTCAAAGGGAAAAAAAAAGCCGTGTTCCAGCTGTGATGGTGCTCATTTATACCCCAGAAAACTGCAAAAAGGTTTAAAACAAGCCTAGCCTGATTTGTTGCATTGTATTTTAATGAGATCTTGGATAATCACTGTACGTTCAGGAAAACTTAGAGATGACAAAAAGCACCTCTTATGTCTTTAATGTCAATAGCTTTATTTAATGCTGGTGTTTGATGTTTCGACTGTTGTGACCGTAATAAAACATTACAATTTGGTTCATTAGTGATGAGTACAGTAAATAGACAGCATGACTGTTACATGTGTAAGACTGGATGGTAGATTCTTGGGCCACATTTAGCTATCATGTATCATCAGCATTATACAACAGTTATAATATTTCAGCTATAATAAAGGGTTATAATAACGCACTTGTTATAAAACAGAATTGATTTTGCAGCTGCTAAAAAGTATAATTGATGAGGCTTTCTTTAAGGATCTAAAATTAAGATCGGATCTAAAATTAGGATCAGACCTTTAGGGGGGAACATAATGAGAACACAACATGTAGTCTTGCAATAAAATCATTTTTTAAATATATTTTGGTCAACACTGATATTAGTATTACTAGTAAGTAATTTGGAAAAGTATGCATTTCAAGTATTTTATTGTTGTCTGTTATTATTGTATATAATAGGAATGCTTTAAATTGATAATTTATATATCATAAAGCACTATTATCTAACAACTTAACATTTAATTGCTCCGGCATTGTGAAAGCATTAAATCAGAACTGATCTTCGACAAACTACGCCTACATCAGCAGTTACTTGTGGATGTTTTTTTCCCCTATACATCAACCAACTGAGCCAAAGTGGTTAAAAAAATGTCGACAGCTCTAACCTGAACCATTCAGCAACTACATCTTCTTCTCCATTTCTTAGACTCATGTAATGTAAACGATGCTGCTGCCTGCTCTATCAAATTGTAATGTCACACCATCAAGAATACTGTACAATAAACCCTTAGGTAAACCTGAAATTGCTGGTCATGTTCCTAAGCAGATTGAACTGTAACATTATTGCACTAAATTATAATTTTCTTCTTATTATTTTTTTTATATGCATCATTATTTTCACTATCTTAAAAATTGAAAGGGGGCTAAGATTAAATTTAGGAGTGCTGGAAGAAATAAATCACCTAGGCATGAACCGTCTTGATGAGTGGCTGCTGATGGAAAGGTGATTAAGGATTATTAGTAGCTGCTTTAATATAAGTGCTAACTGAAATGAATTTGTCTTGCAGATCGCTTCACGACTTAAAACTTTAAAAAAAAAAGGCTGGTTAAAAAGCAAGACATGTCATTAGTTAATAAATTGTAAATAAAAAAATAGAAAATAAAAAAAGTAATAATTGTCATATCGCTGTGGTATAGGAGGAATAAAACACTTTGAGATGTGCTCTGCCATTGCAGAATAGCACATCATGGTGTCAGGGGGCAAGCAGATCAGATGCAGATCCAGAATCTGAAACAAAATAAACAAACTAGTGTCCTGAACCACTTGAAATAAGCACATGTAAAAGCAACACACATGAGACCAATGCAACCTAAAAGCCTGGAAGTTTTAAGTGCTAAGTCGGACATAAACATAACTTTGGTCCAGGAGTAGTCAAGAACAATGGCAAAAATGTGACTCGAATGGAGTGATGCGACTGACATGAGAGGTGTACTGACACTTAATAGTAACAAAATCAGTTAACACAGTAGCCCTGCACCTCCAGGTCTGAGGGTCTGATTCCGAACCACGGGACTGTGTGGAGTTTCATGTGTTTCCTCCGTGCTGGGAGTGTTTCCTCTGCAATAAAACAAAAAAATTCTTCCTCCCACAATCAAAAGACATGCAGATTTGGCTAATTGGCAGTCCAGAATTGCATGTAGTATGTGTGTGTGTGTGTTGTCCAGGGTGTACCTCGCCTGAAGTGTCTTGTGATAAGCTCCATGATTCCTGCAACCCTTTACAGAATAAGTGGTACAGAAAATAAATGAATAATAATAATAATAATAATAATAATAATAATAGTTTAGTAATAACAATAATTATGATTATTATTATAAGTAGTACTAGTATTAATATTATTAGTATTAATGATAATATAATAGCACATTTTTATTATTATAAATTATTATAATCATTAATGATAATAATAATAATAATATAACAAGTATTATTATTATTATTATCATTATTGATGATATAATAACATACATTTTAATTATTATAAATTATTATAATGATTAATAATAATAATAATAATATAACAAGTCCTTTTATTATTATTATTATTATTATTATTGTTGTTGTTGTTGTTGTTGTAGTTATTTTTGTGGTCGTACAGTGAGCATCACAATCAGAAGCAGCAAGACTTTCATCTTCATCTTAATCAACCAAGAGTTTTAACCTTGTGTGGGCGTGACCAAGATAAAAGTGGGCGGAGTTTGCGCAGCGCGCACTCCCTGAACAGGCGCTGCGGCAGAGCGCGCGCACTCCGAGCCATCTGATTCCATCATCATTGTGTACTGAACTTATTATTATTATTATTATTATTAACAACCTAACCGGGTATTTTTTTTACTTTTCTCTTTCAAAACTCGCAGGTAGGAATCTTTATTTCATTCATCTTCAGACAGTTTTATACTTGATCATTATTTACAGCACTGCTATAGTTGTTTTGTTGATTTTGTTTACTTCTGTTACTTTAAAAAGAGATCTTATAGAACGCCATGATCTTACAGAAATGATGTGTTGGTATTTACTGAGATATGATTATTATTATTATTATTATTATTATTATAATTATTATTATTATTTTAATGCATGCTCTGGCTTCATCCTGTGGGTAGTTAGTGTTCTTTATGTGCATTTAAGATACTCATGGTTTAAACATTTGCTGAGTGGTTTAACAGATTTCTGTTTTTAGATGTTCTAATTAAAGTGACTTTGATCTTACTGTCACATTTAATACAGTGTTGGGCATTGTTAATTACAAGGCTATGCCTGTTGATTAGGAATTAGAAAATTCCAAAAATAACTTATTAATTTATTAGTTTAAATAGACCCTGTTAGTTTATGGATCTTTCTTGTAAAATATATTTAAAAAAAAAAAAATTCTCTAAAGCATAGGCAAGCAAATCTGAGTTATTTTAAGTTCTCCATTTTCTGTTGATTGTTGCCTTATTTGTGTTCTGATGATTATCATATTCGTTTGTCTTATCCTGATTATTATCATCACCACATTGATTGGGCTCCCTCTCGAGTTATTAAGAATTTGACAATGTATCATGATCATGCTGTCAGTTATATGAACATCAGTGCACAATGTTTACTGTGAAATACACTCACTTTATTAAGATCTATTAACGCCTGCAATTACCCAATCAACCATGAATAAATCATGTGACAACAGCACAATACATAAAATCAGGCAGATATAGGTCAAGAGCTTTAAAAAAAAGTTCATCAAATATTAAAATTAACATTGATGTTGACATTGGCATAGCTCTTTACTGTATGTTGGGCAGGTAATTATTATTATTATTATTATTATTATTTTTTAACACAGCTTATCTCCTAGAATTGTTGAAACTATGCAGTGAGAGGCAATTCTGTGGGTGGAACACCATTTAGATTGATTCAAAGTATTACCCAACCAGGAAAAGCATGTTAAAACTCACAATATGTCAAACTTTAGAAGACCACATTTCCTCTTTATGCAGGAAAAAATAGAGATCTGAACCTACATGCTCACCAAAACAATAAAAGACTAGAATTTTTTGGCAGCTGCCTGATTTTGTTCTGTTTAACTGATTAAAAATTACAAATAAATGTACAGGTGTACATTAGGCATTCCTAATAAAGTGGACAGTGAGTGCTTATATGCATGAAATCAATCAATGAGAAAAGTTACAGAACTCGTGCAGATCAATTATTTTTCCTTGCATTTTCAGTATTTAGATTTCTCTCCTTCTCCCTGTTGTATGTGAAAGTTTTTCCGTTGTTGTTGTTTTCTTGTTCAGGTTTGCTCCTCTCAACTACAATAGAAGAATATTATAGAGACAAAGCCGATATGGGTGGAGCAACATTGGAGTTAACAACAATTGACCTGACTTCAGATCTCCTTTCCGACATTAACATGACCAACAGCACCAGTCGCACAGAGGGCATCCTATTGTCTCCATACTTTCAGCACTCACTGGGCATAGCGGCCATGTTCATTCTGGCATACCTGTTCATCTTTTTGCTTTGCATGATAGGTAACAGTGTGGTGTGTCTTCTAGTCCTGAAGAACAGGCACATGTGGACGGTCACTAATGTCTTCATCCTAAACCTTTCCATTAGTGACCTGCTTGTGGGGATCTTCTGCATTCCCACCACTTTAGTGGACAACCTCATAACGGGCAAGTGTATTTTACATAGGAGAACTGCATTTATTTATTTATTTATTTATTTACTGATTAAATTGAAAAGCATATAACTTTTGAAATAGTGAATGAAAATGAACATCTGGTTGAATTTGACCTAAACATGCTTTAGAGTTATGTGGCATGGTGGCGTAGTAGTTAGTACTCCAGGGTTGAGGATTCCATTTCCACCTTGGGTCTGTGTGCATGGAGTTTGCATGCTCTCCTCATGCTTGGTGGCTTTCCTTCGCGTACTCCAGTTTCCTCCTACAGTCCAAAGACATGCAGAGGCTAATTGACACCCTGATTAATATGTATCCCACCTGATGCACAAAGTCTTCTGGGATATATTCCAGGCTCCCGCAATCCTGTACAGGATAAGACATACTGTATATATCAGCCCTAACATTAACACTAATAGTAATATAGCAGTAAACTGGTGACAGGATGGTAGACACCCAAGGTTCATTTATGCCCTCTCCAATGCCCTTTCCACTGCAACCCCGACAGATATAAAATAAGAGAAATGGTACTTGTACTTGTTAGTTTTCCCAAAAATACACACTTTTTTTTCGAAATCTAGATGAAATAATATTATGCACCTTGAAAAAAGAAAAGCAGGTGCAAAAGAAGTACTTTCTTTATTCCTTTGTAGTGAACTCGTAATGCTTTTGTCTTTGGACAGGTTGGCCATTCAGTAATGTTATATGCAAGCTTAGTGGCCTTGTACAAGGAATGTCTGTCTGTGCCTCCGTCTTCACGCTGGTGGCTATTGCAGTGGACAGGTAAGTGGTCATGTGCTTTTGGCTGTAAATTGAAACTATCATTTGAATGTCAGAATTTTTTTTTTCTTCTGAGGCACCAGAAATGGGAGCCATGAGTGGTTGGACATGTCATTTTCAACACTTACGCTAAAAGCTTCTAATCCTTGCACAGTGCAACATTTAGCATAATGGCATAAGTGTAGAGGCGGGAGGAAGAAGATATTTGATAAGTGCATTTGATAAGTGCGAATAAGTCACTCACCGGCCACTTCATTAGGTACACCTGTCCAACTGCCCTTTAACACAAATGTCTAACCAACCAATCACATGGCAGCAACTCAGTGCATTTACAGTAGGTATGTTGACATGGTCAAGACAATCATCTTAAGTGACATGTTATAATAAGAAAGAATAAATTAGAAAGGTGTTTTAAGTGACTTTGAGCGTGGCATGGTTGTTGGTTCCAGACAGGCTGGTGTGAGTATTTCTGAAACTGCTGATCTGCTGGGATTTTCACATAAAACCATCTTTTGGGTTTCCAGAGAAAAATCTATGAAAGAGAAAATATCCATTGAGCCTCAGTTCTCTGAGCAAAAAATGCATTATTCATGCCAGAGGGCAGAGGAGAATGGGCAGAGGAGAATGACCAGATTGGTTTTAGCTGATAAGAAAAAAAAAAACTCAAACAACAGCAGAAGAACATCTCTAAACACACAACAGGTGGAACCTTGAAGCAGATGTGCTACAGCAGCAGAAGACCACACTGGGTGATGCTACCCTCAAATAAGAACAGAAAATTGACGCTACAGTTCGCATTGGTTGCCTGGTCTAATGAGTTTCAATTTCTGCTGCAACAGATGGTAGGGTCAGAATTTGGCGTAAACAACATGAAAGCACGGATTTATCTTGGCTTGTTCAACGATTCAGGCAGTTGATGGTGGTGTGTTGGTGTGGGGGATATTCACTTTAATACACTTTGGGCCACAGAGTATTTTTGCTGACCATGCCATCCGTTTATGAACACAGGATGCTGCACCACGTCATGAAACTAAAATAATCCCAGACTGGGGGGGTTGAACATGACATCGAGTTCACTGTACTCAAATGACCTCAACAGTCATCGGACCCAAATCCAATAGAGCACCTTTGGGATGAGGTAGAGCAGGAGATTGGCATCATGGATGTGCAGCCGATAAATCTTAGAGCTGATTAAAAAACAAATATTTAAGTTATTTCAGAAATATACACTAGATATACTAGAAAGGTGAACCTAATGGGAAGGCCGGTGAGTTTCAATCAAGTATGAGTGTATAAGAAATGCTAAATATTGCTAAGTATTATTAAAAAAATTAATCTAAATGTAAATACATAAAAGTTGACATGAATCTTTAACCTCATTAGAAAAAGGAAATGTCAAAAAGAACTGCTTTGTTTAGATCTTTTCTTCATCATCAAACAGTATTATTTCATTATTTTATTGTATTTATGATTATTATGAAGCAGTAAAAAAGTACCAATGAAAATGTAAACTAAATTTAAAAAGACATCAAATGAAAAAGAAATAATTTAATGAGACATTAATTTAAGATTTAAGAGACGTGTTAAAGAGTTGAAATCTTTTTTTGGTCTTAACACTTTGAAACTTATGAAGATTTTTATATGAAACACTGATTCACACTGATGACCTGATGCAACAGAAATTATTCTTTTTTATATATAATTACTGTAATTAGTTAATTATTAATTAATCTAAAAGACAGCATAATCTTCTAGCCATATTGCCACATAGCTTTATAACCCACCGCTCAAGATGGTTGACTTGGGCGAAAGAACAACAGCATTATTCCTGTCTCTGGTCTTTTTTTACAGCACTAATAAATACTTAGTGACACTATTTTTAATCCAACATATTGTGTGAGAGAAGTGACCATGAAATTAACCTAAATTAATAAATGAAGTTGGCCTGGAAAAAAAACTCTGACAAGTTCATTTACTAAATAATTACATTTATTTTATCTGAAACGTGCAATGAAAAAAAAAAGATGTATGACTTTTTTATAGGCTAATAAAAACAAATGATCCTGCTTTGCATTCGCAAACTTTGGAGAAAAAAAAACTCTTAAATATAGATATTTTTTAAATGCTTGTGTTTAATCTGACAGAACTATTAAAATTTTTTAAAAGTTATTGTTTAAGTAAAAATCTATTGAATTATTGACTATTTGTCCAAATATAGAAGTGAATCTATAACTGATTCAAGTTTTTCTTTTTGCCCCATGTCATGTCAAGGTTTCGCTGTTTAGTTTATCCTTTTAAACCCAGGCTAACACTTTTTGTGGCGAAGGCAATCATTGGGATAATATGGATGTTGGCCCTGCTCATAATGTTTCCCTCGGCCCTGATGTTGACCGTCAAGCAAGAACAAAATCACTTTATGGTTGAAGGTGACAACTACAACCTGACCTATCCTCTTTATTCCTGCTATGAGACCTGGCCTGATCCTGAGATGCGGAAAGTGTACACAACAGTGCTGTTTGCCCATATATACCTGATTCCCCTTATTCTTATCATCCTTATGTATGGCCGCATTGGAGCTAAACTCTACTCGACTACCTTTCACGGCAAGGTGAACCAGCCTGCAGGCGCTCCCCAAAGGAAGTCACCTATATCGAAAAGGAAGATCAAAGTCATCAAAATGCTCATCGTTGTCGCCCTTCTCTTCATGCTATCATGGCTGCCTCTCTGGACTCTCATGCTGCTGACTGACTATGCACGTCCTGAAGGTGACCAATTGGATCTTCTAACAGGATACATCTTTCCTCTCTCCCATTGGCTGGCCTTTTCCAACTCAAGTGTCAATCCCATCATCTACGGCTACTACAACAAAAATTTCCGGCAAGGATTTCAGGCAGCTTGGATGCAGCGACCATACTGCTGCTCGGTCAAGCCTTCGCAGATCCATCTCAGGAGGGTCAAGAGGAGCAAGAAGCCTTGCTCCCCCTTGGACAAAGCTCTTAGTTCCAACACGCTGAACTTGGGAGTAAGAAACAAAATCTACACCGACAACGACCTAACAGGTTGCGTCCGTCTGGAGATGGGGCACAAAAAAGCGTCTAAGGAAACGAGAAGCTTGGGGGCAGAAGGAGGAAACAGCAGAACAGCAATCAAAAGAGATCTCCTGGAAGACATCGACAGGATCTCTCCAACAGGACCTACAGTATACCAGGCTTGGGAGCTTTGAGTGGTCCGGTCCAACTCAAAGTGAGGCACGTTGTCTTAACGAAGTTGAACATCAAGTTTCTATGAGTAAAATTGCTCCTGCTAGTAGAAGAGAAGAAGAATGTATTCCATACAAGTCCCATATCGGCTGAGTAAATATCAGACTGGGCCTAACATGCCTATAAGCAGGTAATTTATCACATCATTTGCAAGACAGCTTACAGAAAATAAGCCCATGGATAAATGGAATTGTGTATTAGCACCATGGGACTCCCAATCCTGTTTTTTTTATTTTTATTATTATTCCTACCGTGCTATAAATATTGAGATAATCTCAGTTTCACAAATGAAAATATAAACGGTCAATCTTTGGTTACATAACAGCTAAATGAATGTATTTTCTTTCATATAAGAATATACTGCTAAGCATACTCTTCACCAGGGTCATTATTCACAGTCTGCTGCTGCTTCTTTGGCTTCTGCCTTGTTTGTGCAGTAAATTTCCAAACCTGTCACTTTTTTTGCTTTGCTATGGCTTTCGCTTTACTTATGCATCAGAAAACCATTAGTATATGTGTATGTTGCTTTTCTTTGCCTGAAAAATAGTTCAAAGCCATTTTTTACTTTCTATGCCGTAGTCTATGAGCTTAAAATCTGTAACATGAGCAAACACTTGATCCTGTAAGGTCAGGAAGTTAGAAGTAAAAAAAAACAACAACAACAAAAAAAACAACCACATTTAATTGCTTAATGTATAAAATCGAAATTTCTTTTCTTAGGACTAATTCGACCCACATTTATACATGGGAAAAGATTGAATAAAGATTTCGTTTCTGGCCATACAATCTTAATGAAAATCAGAACTTGTGCAAAGTTTTTCCATCACTCTTCACTGCACTACCAGCGCATCTCCTAAACCTACATATTCCTTTGCGAAGATGTCCTACTAAAAGCTGTGAAAATGTCACAATGACAAAAGCACTGAATCTGACCTTCTCTGCTTCAGGAACAGCCCATAATCTTTGTGCTGAAGGTTTTCACTCGATGTAAGCTTGGCTGCCAGAATAGATCATTCCTACAAATATGACTTCTTGATGTTGTGCTTGAGGATACTTATGAGACGTGCACGTTATTGATGTTTCTTATTGACTCGTTTTATGTGTACAAGTCTGAGTGCAGTAATGACAGGTCTAGTCACAATAATGACATGTCTTGTTCAGGTCAGATTGCAGTATTTCCAGGTTTGTTCAATACAAATTACAGGTCTGTTCACGCTGTTCAAAGCCGTGACGGGTCTAGTCACAGTATTGGTAGGTCTGATCACAAAACAGAACAGCATTAAAACCCAGAAGACTGACAGACTTCTTAAATAAATCATTAAAATCCTTTGACACGTTCCACTACTGTTTAAATAGTGTTTTTTCATTTTCCCCTGAAACATATGCATTGGGGAAAAAATTACATTTTCATGTTTCAGGCTTTTTTTTTATTACAGGTCTGTTACCATTAATGACAGGTCTGATTACAATGACAGGTTTGTTCAACACAAATGTAGAGTAATGAAATGTCTACATATAGTAACGTCTAATCACAGTAATGACAGGACTAGCTGCAGTAATGAAAGGTCTGTTCACATTAATAACAGATCAAATCACAGGGCTGACAGGTGTAACTCAGGAGACAGCTGCAGTACATACAGTAATGACATTTCTGTTTGCAATGATGACAGGTTTGTGCAGATCTAATTGCAGTAATAAGCAACCTAATGACAGAAATGACAGGAATGTTGTCAGTAATGACAGGCTTGATCACACTATTGACAGATAATGAATTAGACTAGATGACATGATCACAGGTCTACTCATGGAAATGAAAAGTCTGTTCCACGCAAATTACATGTCTGTTTACACCTAACACTCAGGTCCTGTTTATTATATTATATCCTTATGACAGGAATGGTTGTAGTAATAAAAGATGTAATGACAGATCCAATCACAGCAATGACAGAAGTGGATGCAATAATGACAGATCTGTTTACAGTAATGACAGATCTACTCAACACAAAGTTCAGTTCTGTTTGCAGTAATCATGAGGCTATTTACAGTATTGACAGTAATTTACAAGAACTAAAGGACTTGACGCACTGTGACTTGACGAGTGTTGGCAATGGCAGGTTTTGTCATACTACTGACCGGCATAATTGCAGTAATTAAGGAATTAGAAGCAGTAATGGCAGGTCATTTAACAGTACTGTCATGTCTTATCACAGTAATGACAGGTCATTTCGTAGGACGACAATTCTGAGCACAGTAATGACAGGTCTAATTGCAGTATTGACGGGATTAGAAGCAGTAATGTCAGGTCTTTTAACAGTACTTTCATGTCTAATTACAGTAATGACAGGTCTGATTCTGGTAATTACAGGTCTGATTACAGTAATGACGGGTCTGATTACAGTAATGACAGGTCTAATTGCAGTAATGACGGGATTAGAAGCAGTAATGTCAGGTCTTTTAACCGTACTTTCATGTCTAATTACAGTAATGACAGGTCTGATTCTGGTAATTACAGGTCTGATTACAGTAATGACGGGTCTGATTACAGTAATGACAGGTCTAATTGCAGTAATGACGGGATTAGAAGCAGTAATGTCAGGTCTTTTAACCGTACTTTCATGTCTAATTACAGTAATGACAGGTCTGATTCTGGTAATTACAGGTCTGATTACAGTAATGACGGGTCTGATTATGGTAAGGAAAGGTCGGTTAACAGTAATGACAGGTCTGATTACAGTAATGACAGATTTATATCAGTAATGACAGGTCTGTTCACAGTAATGACAAGTCTGATCATTGTAATGACAGGATTTGAAGCCGTAATGACAGGTTTGTTTGCAGTAGTGACAGGTCTGATGACAGTAATGATAGGAATAATTGTACTTGTAGTAATGGCAGTTCTGTCCATAGTTGTGAAATTCTGTGAACAGATGCATTCTAATCACTGTTATAAGAGATCTAATCAAAATAACGAAAAGCTAAACAGCAGTAATGACAGGTCTTTTAACAGCCCTGTCATGTCTGATTACAGTAATTACAGGTCTGATTATGGTAATAACAGGTCTGATCACAGTAATTACAGGTCTGATTACGGTAATAACAGATCTGATCACAGTAATTACAGGTCTGATTACGGTAATAACAGGTCTGATCACAGTAGTTACAGGTCTGATTACGGTAATAACAGATCTGATCACAGTAATTACAGGTCTGATTACGGTAATAACAGGTCTGATCACAGTAGTTACAGGTCTGATTACGGTAATAACAGGTCTGATCACAGTAGTTACAGGTCTGATTACGGTAATAACAGGTCTGATTACAGTAATGACTGGTCTGAGTACAGTAATGACAGATTAATAACAGTAATAACAGGTCAGTTTACAGCAGTGACAGGCCTGATGACAGTAATGATAGGCATAATTTCAGTAATGAAGGGGTTAGAAGCAGTAATGACCGGTCTGTTCACAGTAATGACAAGTCTGATCATGATAATGACGGGATTTGAAGCAGTAATGACAGATCTGTTTTGCAGTAGTGACAGGTAATGACAGGTGTTATGTCAGCAATAAGGAATAATTGTACTAGTAGTAATGACAGTCCTGTCCATAGTAGTGAGAGGTTTAGTTGCAGTAATGAGGGATTTAATCACAGTAATGACATGCTTAATTGCAATAATGGTGGTAAGAAGCAGTAATGATCAGGTCTGTTCACACCAATGACAGATATGTAACACTAATGACAGGTTTGTCCTCACTAATGATATGTCTGTTAACCCTAACAACAGGTCTATTCACAGTAATGATAGCTATGTTTGAAAAAATAACAGGTTTGTTCACACTTACAGCAAGTTTCTTAACAGTAGTTATTTCACAATAACAACAAGAATGTTGTCACAATGATGGCAAAGATCTGAACGCTAACTAAAAGACAGAGATTGGATCTGAACAAACCAAATAGATTCCTACTGGATGGAAGTACTGCACAATTTATGTAATATATAAATTCACATAGATAGGCTGTGTGAGATGATGTGATATATATATATAAAACAAACAGGGTGGCACGGGGGCTTAGTAGAGCACTGTTGCCTCGTACCTCTAGGGTCTGGGTTCGATTCCCACCTTAGGTCTGTGTGCATGGAGTTTGTATGTTATTCCCGTGCTTAGTGGGTTTCCTCCTGCAGCCCAAAGACATGCTGATTGGTGTTCCCAAAAAAAATCTTTATTATATTATTGTACCTATTCATTGTTAGCAAGCACTTTGTTCTGCTCAGGGTTGTGAAGGATCCAGACCTTATTCTGGAAACACTAAGTGTTAGGCAAGAATGTACCCAGGGATTGACACTAGTCCATCTCACACCAAGGGATAATTTACCTCTGCCAGTCTGCTGTATGATTTTAGGAGCAGGTAGTAACCAGAATCTTTAGAAAGCCTCTCACATTCCACGCCATGTGGAACTCGAATAACATGAATAATCAGTGACTAAGCCAAGCCACACTATCCCACACTCAAGGTGTGTTAGTTCACAATAGGGTTCCAATTGAAAACCTGTCAAATTTCTAAGGAAACTTATGAGAATTTCCCAGAAGTTCCAAAATGGACTCGAGAATGGTTAGTGGGGTGGACACAGATCTAAATGTAAAAATGAAAAATAGTTATGTATTTTAGTAGTAATACTTATATTATATTTTATATTCTGTATGAATTTGTTAGCTTAAGCACATGCATCGATGTTAACATATAAAACAAATGACCAAAGGTCAAGAGTTTGCCAAAGTCAAGTGTCTCAGATTCTGATCTATGTCCATTTTTTTACTTGTTATACATGGAAATGTTTTTTTTGTTTCAAAAGGAGTTTATTTCCTGATCTGGACGGCGACACCGGCTGTTGCATTGCGATTAGATTTTAATGCTCGTTGTGGGTTGGCAGTTTGTGCTTGGCTGGACATTAGTCAACATTCTGCTTAGCTCAGTGGTGTTTTCATTGCTTTTGCATCAGCTGCATGATCTATAATTCACATCATCATGCTTCAGGAACCTCAAGTGATTTTGATGTTGTGTCATACTGTATATCCGCACAGTGTTTTCTTGACCGCTACGAAGCGCAATGGAACAAAAGGTAATTTTGTACCACGTCTTGTCCTGTCCTCCAACGCGTGCTGTATCCCCAAGCTTGTCCACCAACGCTGCCAGTCTGAACCCATTAAGCTTACCCCTGACAGCGAACAACAGGGTTAAAACATTTCCCCTGGAATGTGAAGGGGTGAATAATTGGACAAGCCTTGTTATAAGAGACTGTGTTAAGGCAGGAGGTGGTCTCATTAGCCTAGTCGCACATTGCTAGAGAAAGTTCAGATAGAATTCATCTTTATTAAAGTTTAAAGTGATATTGTGCCGGAACAATGCAGAAGCAAGATGAAGGTGTGTCCTTATTTTCACACACCAGGAAACTACAAGATGTGTTAAATATGCTAATACAGGGGGAGGGGGGGGGGGGAATCACCTATGTTTAATTTTTAATGGTGTATTTGCTATCAGGATATCACCTGATAGATATATCTTTCTTATGTTGATTAATTCTCTCTGACAGTATTTTCAGACAGAAAAAAAATATCCTGCCTGTAGTGACATAAACCTGAACTTGTACAATAGTCGCTTTATGTAAATGTACATAACAACTGTGTAATCCTAGATAGTAAAGTGTTTTGTTAGGACATTGGTTTAGCAATTTGAAAGCAATTAGTCTGTAATATCAGTGTTTGGTAATTGTCAAAGGTAAATCTGTATTTTTCTTTTTGCCACAGAATAGTCTTCAGAATATCTTTGTTGTTTGTCTATTATATAAGCTGAATTTATTTTTGTCTTATTACAACCAAAAAAAAAAAAAAAAGGCTAATGAGAAGTAAGAACAGAAAATAAATTGTTCCACCACATTAAACATTATCATAAATGGTTAAAATGAAAATGAACGATGCCTTTTTGCAGGACATTGGGAAAATGATCAACCTCGGAGAGGTACTGTAACAATACCACATTACTACAGTATGTGTTACTCCTGAGTGAACAAAGGAGAACCGAGATGATGAACGTAAAGGGTGCTTTTAGAAATGTGAAAAACTCATTCTGTTTAACAGGATGTGTTGCTTTCCAGACAGGTATCAGGTCCAAACTGGCGTCGCATCACATCGCACTCAAGAAAAGCTCGTGTGTGCCATTACCATCAAATCGGTTATGACTTCTAGGGACTAAATTATGACCATTTTCTATGTTTCTCTTGGGAGATGCTGATCAGCACTATGTCTGTCCAACCCATGGGTCAGTGAGTAAGCACAATGTAGTAAATGTAGTGTTCTCAGGGGACCAAACAGGGCTCAGTTATTCTTTTTTGCCACTTTAGCAGGAAAGTGGACCAATTAGGAGCAGCAGTGTGAGTGTGAAACTAGTAGCGTCAAGACAGTATGACGGGAAAACAGGATTTCTGCTTTTAATTGCTGTTACATGGAAAGTATTAAATGCTTTTTAAGTGTTTGGTATAGAGGTGCTAAGTGCAGAAGTTTGTGTCAGTGCACAGGGTGTCACTTGTGCTCCAAATTTGTGGAATTACTTTTATAAATATGTACGCAGTGTAAAAGTTGGATACATTTAAATATAGTTAAAGTGCCCTTCTTAGCGACCTACAGCACTGTTCAAAAGTCAAATCATCGCAGGGCACACACACATACACATATACAGTACAGTACACATACACTCACACGCTCACTGCAAGCAATTTGGGAATAGCAAGTAGTTTAATCTGCATGTCCTTGGACTGTAGGAGGAAACCCACCAGGCTCGAAAAGTACATGCAAACTCCATGCACACAGACCCTGAGGCGGGAATCGACCCCAGACCCTTGAGGTGCAAGGCGACAGTGCAAAACACTAAGCCTCCGTGCCGCCATTCGTTTCTTTCTATTAAATTAAATTAAATTAAATTAAAATGTGTAAACTAATATTCATTAACTGAAGAATTTAAGTAATTGAAGAAAAGTGAAGTGTTTTACAAATGTTAAGTGCCTAACAGCAACCTTATTTCTCAACAGCAACCTCATTTCCCCTCTCGTCTAGCGGCCTGATCTGTCATCTTCTGCACCTGTTTCTTACTTGTAATTTTTTATGCTAGAGTAGTTTATATGTCACTGTGTGGCTTAACAAACCAAAAAACATTACTCTGAATCTGCTCAGGTACAGGGACTAGACTGATAATGAGGGACGAAAAAGTCCTTCAGGAAACCTGGAGAACTATTCCTCAAGACTACATTAAAATACAAGAACTCACTGGAAGCAAAATATGAAGAAATGAGGGCAGGCTCAAGAACTGTATAAGCAACTTATGACCTGAACAGTTTCGAAAATGTAAAAGAAATTTTATGTTATATGAATATGTAATTTAGATAGCTTAACCGTCCTACTTGTCCATTCCAAATTCTAAACAATATTTCACTGGCACACAAGACTCGCTCAACTCATGACTTGCATAAGTCATGTGCATAACAAGCATCATTTGCATTTTCCTGAAGATCATGGGGAAAAGAAAAATTGCTGGTTTCTTTTTCATTTTTTTTGTTTGTGAAATTACAGGATATAATTACAGTAATTATATAAACTGCCTGGGTAAAATAGAGTCTATTTCAAAAGGGCTAAATTATTGAGCTGCATCAAGCACTTAAAACAATTAAGGGCATTGAAATAACTGAAAATCTTTTTTTTTTTTTTAACCCTTAAATAAATGTTATCAAAACCTGGAAGAATAGTGCTGGACCATCAATTTTGAGTAATAACTGTGGTCAGGAAAAAGCATGAATGGAGATCATGTGAACACTTAGTAATAACACATGCTAAAAATGACAGTAAAAAAATCAGAGCTATGTTTAATAGTAAAAGTAAGAGAACTCACAGGGTTGAGACCAAACTGCTGTGTGGCATTGAGTAAACCACTTGATTAGTGAGGTTAATCAGAACAAAGAGATTGAAAAAAGGTCATGTGGTCTGATGAGTTTAGATTGATCTTATTCCACAGCGATGAACGTGCCAGGGTAAGAAGAGAAGAGCTCGAAGGGTTGCACCCAGCATGCATAGTGCCGACTGTAACCGCCTTTGGAGGCAGTGTCATGATCTGGCGTTGCTTCAGTTGGTCAGGTCCGGGTTTGCAACGTTATGTGGCAATAAAATGTAGTCAGCTGACAACCTGAATGTATAAAATGACCAGGATGCCACATCTTTCTATATTCCAGGATTCATATTGTGAATGTGAACGTGAGGAATAATTTTTGCACATGAATTTGCCACCATACTGTGCACAATGATCAATGCAAAGAGTTGTTCTTTTACACTTTAAAGCACATCATTAGAATTTTCTTAATGCTCTTGTGCTATTTTCACAGATCCTAGTTAACCACATTTTTTGGTAAAAAAAAAAAAAAAAAAAAAAAAGATTCAACCCTGTTAATCTCAACCTTGTTACAGCAAAGAATAATAATAAAAATGTGATATCTTTTTCTAAGTGTGTGTTAACACATTTTAGTCAATTAAATTATATTCAATGTGCATAATAATAAAAATAACAAATTATTATTATTAATAATAATAATAATAATAATAATAATAATAATAATAATAATTGCAATGAGTATAATAATAATTTAAATTTAATTAAAATAAAAATTACAATGATTAATCATGGAGTGATCACTAAATACATAAATGACATGATTTATAGTCTCTTAATAGAAATGACAAATTTTATTAGTCAATTAATCATTAACATCTAGCCTGCATCTAGATTCTTTTGGAAAGTAATTTTTTCGAAAACATTTACTTATGTCTTGCAATGTGCATTCTCCAATTTAAGACTGAACAGTCATTAGGACGAAAAAACATAACACACGTGAAGAAAGAGGCACATGTATCCAACATTTAGGCTTTTACAGATGACGTACTGTATGGAGTGCATTTTCTAGGCTATTTTTAGTATCCACCAGTAAACCTTTATTTCTGTGGGCACCAACAGACCTTTGGATTAGTCACGCCAAGATGTACACTTACGTACATATGTACCTTTCTTGAAATGGCAGGGAATAAAAGACTGAAAGCAGGCTTAGAAAGTCTAGTACTTTTTATTCTGGTACTCATTAGGAATGAAATGTCACCTAGACACTTCATTAGGTACACCTGTTCAACTGACTGTTAACGCAAATATATAACCAGCCACTCACATGCATTTAGGCATTGTCAGCTAAGAACAAGAAACTGAGACTACAATTCACATGGGCTCAGCTGTTCTATTCAATTCAATTCAATTCAATTTTATTTGTATAGCGCTTTTAGCAATTTTCATTGCCGCAAAGCAGCTTTACATAGTCAAAAGAATTATTTAGGTTTGTATGAAATGTGAATTTGTATGAATCAAAATGGTCAGTTTGTCCCTGGTGAGCAAGCCGAGGGCGACAGTGGCAAGGAAAAACTCCCTGAGATGGTAAGAGGAAGAAACCTTGAGAGGAACCAGACTCAACAGGGAACCCATCCTCATTTGGGTGAAACAAAAAGCAGTAAATGATCTGCATTTATACAGTGTGTAGGGTGGGAGGCAGTTCAGCTATAATAGCTGATGTTAATTGATGTTAATATGGAGTCCAGGTAGTTATTGAAGACCCAGGTAGACTTGTAAGAAGTTCCAGTCATGAACTATCGAACTGTCAAGTCCCCAGAGAAACAGTTGCCAACACCAGTCAAGGCCAGAACCATTTTCTAGGTAGAGAGAATCATTCCCAGACACCAGACGCATCCCAGAGAGACACACGGGGCATCCATGTGACGAGATCTTCAGCCAGAAGCGGGGCACCAGGATGGGTCAGACAGGTCCGGAGGGCAGAGGGAGTCTGGATCACTGGCAGCTCAGGAACGACATGTGTAGCTCGACAGAGAGAGAGAGAAAGAGTGAAAGGGGGGGACAGGAGGAGAGAGGAAAAAGAAAGAGGGGGGGAAAGAGAAGAAGAGGAGAGATGGCAGTTAGGTATGGTCACAGTCACACAATGTATAATGTGAATGTATATTAACTGTAGCGTGCAAGCAGAGACTCCGGCAGGACTAACTATGACAGCATAACTAAAAGGGAGAGCCAGAAGGAAACACAAACATGAGGGCTTCCTGACATGTAAAGCAAACAATCACCTCACCGTCAGCAAACCTGAGTGATTAATGAGAGTGAGGAAGACAGCATCCAAACATACCAGTTCACCATAATACTCTACGTCCATGAGTCCCCCAGATCTGCTCCTTTACCTATGGCAAATCTATTTATAAAAATGCTCGGCTAAATAAATAGGTTTTTAGCCTGGACTTAAACACTGAGACTGTGTCTGAGTCCCGAACACTATTTGGAAGACTATTCCATAACTTTGGGGCTTTGTAAGAAAAAGCTCTGCCCCCAGCTGTATTTTTCATAATACGCGGTACTGACAAGCAGCCTGCATCCTTTGATCGAAGTAGGCGTGGCGGATCGTAAGACACTAGCAGTTCGCTCAGGTACTGCGGCGCGAGACCATTTAATGCTTTATATGTCAAGAGTAGTATTTTAAAATCAATGCGAAATTTCACAGGGAGCCAATGGAGTGAAGATAAGATAGGGGTGATGTGCTCATATCTTCTGGTTCTGGTGAGGACTCTCGCTGCTGCATTCTGGACTAGCTGAAGCTTATTTATGCATCTAGCTGAACAACCAGACAGTAAGGCATTACAATAGTCCAACCTAGAGGTGATAAAAGCATGAACTAGTTTTTCTGCGTCGTTTAGCGACAATAAATTTCTTATTCTGGCAATATTTCTGAGGTGAAAGAATGCTATCCTGGTAATATTATCTACATGTGCTTCAAATGAAAGGCTGGAATCAATAATCACACCAAGGTCTTTCACTGTTGCATTTGATGGAACAGAAAGGCCATCTAAAGTTACGGTATGATCTAAAATTTTACTCCTAGCTGTATGCGGTCCTATGACTAGAACTTCTGTCTTATCCGGATTTAGCAGAAGGAAGTTAGTTAGCATCCAATTTCTTATGTCCTGCACACATTGCTCAATTTTAGTAAGCTGTTTTTTCTCATCAGGTTTTGCTGAGACATATAACTGCGTATCATCAGCATAACAATGAAAACTAATACCATGCTTACGGATTATGTTGCCCAGAGGAAGCATGTAAAGGGAAAAAAGCAGTGGACCTAAAACTGAACCCTGCGGAACGCCAAACTCCACTAGAGAACATGCAGAATAATCACCATTTAAGTCTACATACTGATAACGATGGGTCAGATAGGATCTGAGCCAGGAGAGGGCTGTACCCTTAATTCCCACTACATTTTCTAATCTGTGAAGAAGAATAGCGTGATCAACAGTGTCAAAAGCTGCACTGAGGTCAAGTAGTACAAGCATAGTTACACAACCCTGATCAGAGGCCCAAAGAATGTCATTTACTACTTTAACGAGCGCTGTCTCTGTACTGTGATGAGGCCTAAATCCTGACTGATACAGTTCATGTATGCCATTCCTATGTATATATGAGCATAGCTGCTCCGCTACTATCTTTTCCAGGATCTTAGAGATAAAGGGGAGGTTTGATATTGGTCTGTAACTGGACAGCTGACAGGGGTCGAGGTCAGGTTTCTTAATTATTGGTTTGATAACTGCTAATTTAAAAGATTTTGGAACATATCCAATGCTGAGTGAAGAATTAATTATTCTCAACAGGGGTTCTATTATTGCTGGTACTATCTGTTTAAGAAAATGTGTCGGTACAGGATCTAATATACAGGTTGATGAATTTGAAGAAGAGATGAGTGAAATTAGTTCATTCTCTTCAAGGGGAGTAAAGTATTCTAGGTTCTGGTCTGACATGGCTAGATTAACATCTGCATCAATTACATTGTTCGGTTTCAAAACCTCAATTTTATGCCTAATATTTACAATTTTATTATTAAAAAAGTTCATGAAGTCCTCACTATTGCATGATGTTGTTGTGGAGATTTCTGCAGTGGTCTTATTTCTGGTTAATTTGGCTACAGCATTAAATAAGAATCTAGGATTATTTTTATTTTCTTCTATAAGAGTGGAGAGATATGTTGATCTAGCTACACTAAGAGCTTTTCTATAGTTCAGGATGCTCTCCTTCCATGCTATTTGAAATACTAGTAATTTAGTTTGACGCCATTTACGTTCTAATTTCCGAGCGGTCTGTTTTAAAGTGCGCGTGTGATCGTTATACCAGGGAGCAAGTTTTTTATCTCTAATAATTTTTCTTTTAACTGGAGCTACATTATCTAAGGTATAGCGAAATGTCGACTCTAAATATTCAGTCGCCTGATCGAGTTCTGTGGGGTCAGACGGTGATCTAATCGAAGTTGGGAACTCTGGGAGATTACTGATAAAACTCTGTTTGGTAGTTGATGTGAATGTACGTTTCATACGGTAGCGCGGCGCTGTGTGTACATTATTATTGTGACACACTTGCAATGAGACAAGATAGTGATCTGAGATAACTTCAGATAGTGGTATTGTGAATAAATTTCTTATACTTAATCCAAATAATATTATTAAATCTAAAGTGTGACCTGCTTTATGAGTGGGTCCTACTACACACTGATTTACTCCTACCGAGTCCAGTATAGACATAAATGCAGTTCTCAGAGGGTCTTCTGGGTTTTCAAAATGAATATTAAAATCTCCAGCAATTAACACTTTGTCTACAGAAATGACTAGGTTTGAGAGGAAATCTGCAAATTCACTAAGAAATTCCGAGTACGGCCCTGGAGGTCTGTAAATGACAATTAGCGGGATCGACTGAGCTGACTTAATATAGTTAAATACACTTATGTTACTATAAAGAATTTCAAATGAATTAAATTTGTGTCCGTGTTTTTGTACAATAGTCAAATTATCATTGTGAATAACTGCGACGCCTCCTCCTCTACCAGTTAACCGAGGCTGGTGTATGTAGCTGTATCCAGGAGGACTAGCTTCATTTAGAGCTACATACTCGTCCTGTTTAATCCAGGTTTCTGTTAAACAGAGTATATCAAACTCCTGATCTGTGATAATTTCATTAACTATAACTGCTTTAGATGCGAGAGATCTAATATTTAACAGTCCTAGCTTCAGATCAGAGGTGCCGGCTGCGCATTCAGTCTGATCCAAGTTTGTGGTCTTTATGCTAATTAAATTACTAAAACAGACTTTCTGAGTCTTTCTAAATTTGTTTTTAGCTCGGGGAACAGACACAGTCTCAATAGAGTGAACCCTGAGTGACGACTCTATGCAGCTAGCAGACGGTTGGTTTAGCGTAAGGGATCTAATGTTGAGAAGTCCAAACTTTAGAGGTAGACTTCGATTACTTATTTGGGCTTTTTCTGGTTTAATGGTTACCAGATTGTTTTGGCTGGATTTAACGAATTTATTCTTTTTTCTCACTAATCGGGGAATAGACACAGTTTCTATAGTACAAGCTATGTGTGTGCGTCTATTAGTATGGTGTGTGCGTCTATTAGTATGGTTCTGATGAGCCTCAGGGTTTGCTGCGACATTCAAATGGTAAGGTCAGAATTTGGCGTAAAAAACATGAAAGCATGAATCCATCCTGCCTTTTCTTAAAGTTTCAGTCTGGTGGTGGTGACGTAATGTGTAAAGGATCATTTACTGGCACACTTTGTGCTCCTATGTATTAACTTACAGCTACCTGAGTATCATTGTTGTCCATTCCTTAATGAACCGGATAACACGCCATGTCACAAAGCTAAAATCATCTCAAACTGGTTTCTTAAACATGACAATGAGGTCACTGTACCCAAACGGCTTCCACAGTCACCAGATCACAAGCCAAGAAAGCAACGGCATTATGGATTAAAATCTCTCCCAGGTGTTTTGTTTAATCTATGTCATAAAGAGTTAATGCAGTTCTAAGGGCAAAAAGTGGGTCCAACCTAGAACCAGGTGTACATAGTGATGTGGCCAGTGAGTGTACATACACAGTACACACACATTCTCAGCTCACTGCGCTGGTACCTTAGTCACAGGTCTTTCTGTTTCTGCTGACACAAAAAAACAAATAAATTAAAACTATATAATAGTTAATAATGGGCCAGAGGTGGAAAGCATTAAGTGCTACTTGTTGGCTTCACCTGCTTCTCTCCATCTGCAGACGCCGCTGGACTACGCCCCCTCTGTCATAGCATACGATGGGAATAAATAAACAAATTAAATAAAAAAGAAACAAAGGTCGTCAGTGCTGTCAGTTAAAATAAAGCTGGATACAATTGTATTTTGGTTAGGAACGTGTGTATCCGCTTTGAAAGAAAAATATTATTTAAAAATATAAAACATTGGTAGTATATTGAACATTTGTATTTATTTAATTATCCCACAATAAGTATAAACATCACAAGCTATAATTATTGGCTTTCTTGGAAAAGGGGTGTAGGGAATTATTCTGGTGGTTAAAAAAAAAGTACAGATCTTATTTCCTTTTTTTTAAAATGATGATTATTTTTGTTTCATTTTTGTTCAGACGATGCAGTCCCTAATGAGAAAATCCCAAACTTCGACTGATCCTGATGCTGAAGTCTTCATGACCGAAGAATTCCATTACCTTTTGATCATACAAATGGTGGTTGATGGGGGAAAGGAATATTTTCTCTTCACAGAGAAAAAAAACCCACCAAATCAATTTGAGTAAAAAAAAAAAAAAAAATCACTTTCACTAACAGCAGAGACCACTTTTGCAATCTTCCTGGAGCTGGTGAATTGACAAAATAATTGCAGAGGTCATACTTGTGCCAGAAAAAGAACTGACAGGGCCATAATAGTAGGTTTGTGAATGTGTTAGAAAATGTGGTCAGTTATGGCCTAAAAAATAAATAAATAAATAAATAAAAATAGAGAATGATGAAAAGATTGTGGGTCAGTGTTTCAAAACTGAAAAAGGAGAAACAGGAAAATTTCTTTTATGTCTTTTAGTGGTTCATACAAAAAAATACCTAATTTCCAACAAACTCATATTAGCAGTACATCAGGACCTAATGATAATCTATCCTTCTTGCTACTATCTACTTGGTATTTACTGATGCACATCCAAGTCATTCAAAGTGAGAGCATGTCTACATGACGTATGTTCCCTTTGTATGTGACCCTTCACCCCACCTGATGAAAGAACGCCCAGTGCCAGTGCCAAGCCCAGAAGTGCAAAAAAATTAACAAAACTGAAAACGAAATAACATATTTAAAAACAAAATAACATATTTAAAAACAAAATAACAAAATGAAAACAAAACTGAAAACAAAATAACAAATTCAAAATCAAAACAACAAAACTGAAGACAAAATAATAAAACCAAACACAATATAACAAATCAGAAAACACAACAACATATCCAGAAACAAAACACCAAATAAGAAAACACAACGACAATTTATTAAAACCGGAAAAGGTAGGTATAGTTCGGAAATTAAGTTCTTATTGCTGATTGGATGAGACATCTGTCACTCAAGACATACAAGAAGTACTATCAAGTGAAGTTGGAATCATTTCTAAAGCACATTTTACACAACTTAGTTGACCTAAGTGCTGTATAATCCTAAAATACTGAAATGAATCCTTAAATGAAAATACATCTAAATGTCTGTGTGGCTGCAGTACTTCCTGTGTATTTTGATTGACAGATGTCTTGTCCAATCAGCGTTAAGAATCAACACGCCTATGTGTGGTTTGCGAATTAAATTCTTGCTGCTGATCTTTAGTGGCAGATGCCTTGTCCAATCAGCGGTAAGAATGTCATTCTTACCGCTGATTGGACGAGACATCTGTCACTCAAAATACAGTACGTATATATGAAGTACTGCAATTACACAGACATTTAGAAGTATTTTTATTTTAGGATTATACCTGTTTCAGTATTTTACAGCACTTTGGTCAACTAAGTTGTGTAAAATGTGCTTTAGAAATGATTCTGACGTAATTTGTTAGTACTTCTTGTATGTCTTGATTGACAGATGTCTCATCCAATCAGCGATTAGAATTTGATTCGCAGACTATACCTACCTTTTCCAGTTTGACTGAATTGTTGTTGTGTTTTCTCATTTGGTATTTTGTGTCTGGATATGTCGTTGTGTTTTCTGATTTGTTATATTGTTTTCTGTGTTGTTATTGTTTTCGGTTTTGTTGTTTTGTTTTTGCACTTCTCGTCCACCATAACATCCAGTGTATATCCTGTGCCAAATTTGACCCATTTTAAAATACTGTTCAATATTTCTTCTTCTATGAGTTTATTTTATGTGAGCAAGGCTTCAAAACCATTTAAACACAACAAAATGAATGGTTATTGTGGTTTTGGAGATCATTAGAAAAAAGTTTATCTAACAAACAAAAAGCCAGGGAAAATCTTTTTCAGGTTTCCATTATGTGCTATACAGTATACTGTATACACCAGGGGAACATACTGTAGGACAGTGAACTTTAATTCTTGGACCTGATTCGGAAACAGAACCATTTGATATGTTCCATTATATACCATATAAATCTGGGAGCATAATGCGCTGGGAACATAGGAATGACCCCCCCAAAATTGCATAAAAATAAAGAAAGTGAGAAATACAGTGGATATTTTTATTAAGTGTAACACTTCTGAGATGTTCAGGGAATTAAAGGGCTGAAAGCAGACTTGCTGAGTCTAACAACTTTCATTGGTGTACCTGTTAACCTGTGAATTTAATGTTGCTTTGCAAATGTATTCAGGACACATGCGATGCACTCTGTTCCAAGCATTTCTTTCTCCTTTTCTCTCTCTCCATTTCACTCTGTGTCTCTCGCTTGTAAAAAAAAAAAAAAAAAAAAAAAAAACAACAACACATAAATAAACTGCATAATGAGCCACAGGTATTACCTGTTGGCATCACCCACCTCTCTGTGTCTGCGGATTACGTTCAAACACACAAACGCTACAGTATTATTTAGCGTTATGAAGCCTAAACCACTGTCATATTCAGGTGTGTTTTTTCCTATTCTTCTTCAAAAGCAAAATCAAGCAAACTCAAGTAAACCGTTGAGCCATATGAACCATTTCCCGTTTCCAATTCAGTCACACCACAGTCACAAGTCATCTGATGGCAAAGTGCTCCAACTACACTCGAAATCTGCCATTTAAACACGCAAATTATAGATCTCACATCACGCACATTAAAACTGATTCCGTATGACTTCATTAACACATTTTCAAGTGTAAAAAAAATTACATAGTTTTATTATATCACGCTTTTTGAAAATAGTCAGTGTTGCTAAGCAGCTTTGGAGAATCAAAAAGGAAATGATGGAAGTTATGATAAAATGTACAATCATAAATGTATAAGGAAATATGTATAAACATTTTAAAAAGTATGAGATATAATGAAAGTCATAGACAGACATGATGCTGGACTCACATCTACCCACGGAGCCTTGACCATCTTCTGAAATGTCACAGCAAATTTATTTTAATTGTCCTGAAGAAGGTTTAAGCTCATTCACAAGGTGTCATAAGAGTTATTAAATTGATTATCCTGTTTGATGAAAGTACCGTAGGCTGATTATGACTATCTAAAATAAATTACTTAATTGTATAATATTAAATAATTGTCTATACATTTATTTGTATTTTCAGATCCAATTGTTAATGTGTAGGTTCTTTCTGGTCATGAACCATCCTCTGCCATTATGCCATTCTCAGAAATGTGCTCATGCAGCCCAGGCAACATTTTCTTTTCACTTAAGGACTACATTAAGCTCTTAAATAAGTAAATCCATGTTAGTAATATTCATTTAGCGTTCGATAAAACATTCAAATAATTAACTTACATTTTTAAAAGTAATTTATATTCAGTTTTTAATTTGGGTAACAGCGCTGTACGGTCAAAGTGATCTTATCTTTCATTATCACGATATCACTGATAATAAATTTGAAAAAAGAAATTAATTTTCTTCTGCCTGGGATCTTTAGGAAATTAGGATGATGCAACTTCCTGTTGAGCATATGACTCACCAAAATGGTCTGGCTTCAGGGTTAAGTGAATACTGTGGGACCCAAATTGATGTTTTTCATAACTTCATAGTGGATGACTCATGAAAAAGGATGTTAAAGTATTTTAATGATAATATTTCAAGGTAGATCATAATTACAGTATAGTCGGTGTGGACAGGCAGGGAAAATGCTTCTATGGTTTTATTAATGCTTTTTTTCCTAAAATATATAGGTTTTTGTTCTGTTGGACACTGTATTAATGTTTAAAATTATACACTTTTTACTCTACATGCATACTGTATATTTTTTCTCACCAGTTTATAATGACATATAGGCAATACTTATTGTGTGTTGGATATGAGTGGGTTTTGAAAATTGCTGGCATTTTTAGTTAGCAAGTTGTGCACTTTGGCATCAACAAAAACAGGTCAGTCCTATGTTTTGTAAACATCATGTTTGCTTTTTTTTTAAAGAAATTTTTCATTCTAATTAGGATAATTACTTCTGCAATCGTTTGCTTGAATACCAAGGGTCAAAGTCTGTGCAACCAACAGAGTGCATGCTGGTCACATGATCACATTGTTTTGTAACGATCCTACAAAAATACAGTAAATCAGCTGCATTTTTGAAGTAATAACTCACAACGACCAACAAGCTGTTTGTGTTTTATGGTTACCAGAATGCCAGAATATGGTCATTTTAGCCCACTTTGGAGCTTTAGTTCCGGTTAACATGATGCCTTAAGTGATTTTTTGTAGATTTTGCTCTAAAATTGATTTTGCAATTAATCGCTTAACCTTGTTTAATTTTTGGGATAATTTAATAAATGTAGGTATTTACTTTAAGGGTAATATAATGCATTTTGTCTTTTGTCATTTTGTCAAAAGAATGCACATTGTGTTGTAAGGTATGTAAGGCAAACATTTTCTTAACACAAGCTGGGGGCAGTGGTGGCTCAGTCGGTTAAGGCTGTGAGTTACTGATCGGAAGGTCAGGGGTTTGAGCCCCAGCATTGCCAAGTTGCCACTGTTGAGCCCTTGAACGAGGCCCTTAACCTTCAGACTCCAGGGGTGCTGTAAGCTGGCTGACCCTGCGCTCTGACCCCAGTTTCCTAATTGGGATATGCAAAGAAGACGTTTCACTGTGTTGTAAAGTACATGTGACAAAAAAACTGAATAATCTATTCTTCTTCTATGTAATACTGCACATTTATATATATCATATATATATAGATAGATAGATAGATACTTTATTGATAAATAGATACTTAATAACTGTATTTAATTAATTCTGGATTTTTTTTTTACCAACAAAGTATTTATCCATCTATCCATCCATCTATGTATCTATCTATCTATCCTCAGTATCTATTACTCCACTACATCCTACAACAAATATCTGTACTTTCTTCTTCACTACATTTATTCATGGTGTTTTAAAGTGGTGTTTAAAGTGTTTAGTAATTTTATTACATGATTTTCCTTCCTAACAGTGACAGTGACAAAAAGAGGACATCTACAGTCTTGAATTAGAGTAATAAAAAAAAGAGTAAGAATAATATAAAGTAAATATTAAGGTAAGTACTTTTTGAAAGTAGTATTTTACCTGGGTGTATTTGTGTATTAGTTTGCACATTGCATTTGTATCATACTTGTACAATTATAGATAAACTCGAATTGTCACAACAATTTCTGCTCAGAATCTTTTTATTGGTAGTACATTTAAATCTGCTAAACACAAAATCTTATTTCATTTAATTGTACTGGATTTTTCTATTTTTTCTAATCTAATTTTATACAGTTGACAAGCGCGTTGACATGTTCTACAATAATCCCCAAGCATTTACATGGTCATCTAATAAACCTTTTTTTTTCAAGGGACATGTTGAGAGAGGAAGTCATATTAGAATGATATTAATATCACTCACCTCCTGTGATTATTTAAATTTAAGATGACACAACTGATTTCAAAGAGACAGTGGAAGCATTTAGCAAACTAATATAAAAGCTAGTAACAGAGCCCGAGTGAAAATTATTCCATTTTATCAGTGCCAGACAGTACCAAGGCAGGATTAGGAAGAGCACCTTGGTCGTCTCGCTCGCTTATTTGTTTCGGGGCGTTTAAATTGCTGCGCGCTGACCACCATCGTTTCTTGCATGAAGTGCTTTCTCATTAAGTCTCAAGTGCTGTCAGCATGATGTAGCTCTCCTATTCGCCAGGACATTGTGCTTTGTTGATGTGTTGCTCTTGAGTGCTTTTTCGCTTGATTTTTTTTTCCCTGTTTCCAAGATCAGCATTATTGTCTTTCAGCTTAAGTCATGCTGTGTTTGGTGCTCAAAAACCGATTATTTAAAAATGCCTTCCTAAAATGGCATTGAAATGTGATGAATGTCTGTTAAGAAATGATTTTTCCCTGTCTTCATGGTTAATGAGGGAGTAATGAATCAGAGCCAGACAAGTTTAAATCAACTTCACTTCTCATTTCCGACACACAAGCAAGATGACAAAAGCATGTAAAAAAAAATGCATAGGCCTATATAGTATAACCTCATTTAATCCCATGTTAAATACTTCCACTTTTTTCAAATCTTGATTCTGATTGTTCTGTAAGTGTTGATTATTTTAAATCACAGTTTTAACTTTTTTTTTTGACATACACTCATTTTAATATGGGATTTAATTTTTTAACAAAAATAAAATAATAAAATGAATAAAAATAATCCTTTCCAACAGTCTACAGTAGTTGGTAACCCAGTGAACCAACATTAGGATATACTGTATTTATTAAAGGAAACTTGCTCTGGATAAGGGCGTCTGTCAACCGCAGTAAATCACTCACTCAGTCACTCTTACTAATCGTGTATACCGCTTCATCCTGCATTTAGGGTCGCAGGGGGCATGGAGCCTATCCCAGGAGACGTGGCAGGTACACCCTGGACCCTATTGTGGAATGCATAGACATTTATACCTACCTGAAACTCCTCTAAACATTAAATCTATATAAATCTAAACATTGACTGTACATAGGTCAGAACTTGCTTTTTCAATGTCTTTTTTTGATATCATTACATTTTTTTTACATTAGAGGACCCAAAACCAGTTTCAGGAATTTTTTTGGCTGTTTGTCTGTATTTCTTCAATAAAACAGTTGCCTAAAGTTAAACCTGTGTCATAAATGAAATCTAAGTAGAAGTGAAGTGATGAGCAGTCATGTGCCAGATTAGAAACTGGAAGTTTTAACACTGTACTGCACCATAAGTGAAATCAAAAGTAAAAGCGGTGTTATGAAGAGTTATGTGCCGGATTTAATAATCTACTTTAAAATAAGCTACAATGACGGGTACTTACGCTAGTAAGGGTATAAACCTGATCTTACAAAGTAATGTTCATAATGCTAATCCAGTCTTATCGGAGCAGCCGCATCATTCAAGTTATGAGAGATATCACTTAACATTATCTCACTCAGTTCCTCGATTTCTGATTAACATTTGGTTGTCATGACAAACATGTATTCACCTATAACACCTATTTAATCTTATTTATTTATTTAATACGTGTATTGCAGACGTTAACGTATTTTTTGCTAATCACCTCCTTTGTTTTATTTATTAACCCAAACTGTTTTAATGTATTTTTAATGACAGTGGCAGCTGATACGTGATATAACTTTAAGTTAGAGACATTACTCCTCTGGATAATATCTGGCGCACAACAACACAGCGAGACAATATGTTCAGTAGCTGATTAGCCTGAGGAGGTTCGTGTTTGCTTCCAGCTTTCTGTTGTGTTGCCTCCAGCAAACACCGTGATGCCAGCCGTAATCATGGCTGTAAAAGGGTCTATACAGCAGGCCACTAAGTGTTTAATTCCTTAACAGGAAATGGATAAGCCAAGCCTACAGAGTGTGCCATGATACATGAATTCATTCTAGACCTTAAACTGTAGATGCGGATAGAGACTGATGCTAATTGGTGAAATTGTTTAAGTAAAAATGAGACAAATGAGATCGATCTTGCCCGACTATTTAGCTTGAACCTAATATGTATGCACTGACCAACAGTTTAAAGGATGATTAATATTATAGTTATAAATATTGGTTACATTATACAATTATTGAATACACTGCCATCAGTAGGAGACTGTTAAACAAGTCATCAGATGATCACGGCTTAAATAGTTTGGTGTTGAGGCAAGAACGGATCCATCATGCATTCCCAAACACTTGCTCCGAAGATGCAGACCACTGGATTGGACGGTGCAGCAGATTAAACAGCCAGATTAAACCAGATTGAAGCAGAAAAGAAACACAATCAGCTCACTTTCGGTGACTTAATAAGGACTGTGCAAAATCAAGCATAATGTAGAGAGTTTGGAAAGATGCATCTGTCTTGGCCATCTAAGTGGGAGCAAGGCTGGCCTACAATTTTAGGAGGCTTTTCATTGGGGCTGATGATACTGATGATACTTGGACTAAGCCCCCCCCCCAAAAAAAAAAAAAAAAAAAAACTCTTCTCAGATGTGTTGGACTAATGGTACTTAGTTATTAACCTGGTTAACCCAGTGTAAGTATGTATCCAATGTTGTAAACATTAAAGCACTTTTTGTAAGTCGCTCTGGATAAGAGCGTCTGCCAAATGCCTAAATGGGGCTAGAGTGAATTATCTGATCTTGCAAAACGTGTAAAAATAAAGAAATGAAATTTAGATAATTGCAAATTAAAATTCTGATTTCTTTACCTAAAAAAATAACTATAAAACTTTCCTTTCCCACAAGTTAGGGATACCAAATTTTTGAAGAAAGATATCAAATTTAAGCCCTTTTAGGCATTCCATCCAACTGAGACCAATCATTCTCAGTTCTTAAAAAAGGGAAAATAATATCAATCACTTGGGTGGAACTTTCCAGCTGTTATGCATACTATATTTATGTGAATGTGTAATAGAAATGACACTTACGCTACCGACATTTAGTTTGCAAGCTTGAACATGGATTGTTTTTATGTCGTGAGCTGTTCATAAGTGAGCTGCAGTTGCCTACGCAACCAATACACAAACACAAAAAGGTTGATAAGACGGGCAATACACAGATATTAACAAACTAATTTTTATAAAATGATTAGTTCTGGTGATTTCTGTGATGGACATTTAAAACTTAGCAGGTTGAAATGATTATTTATTACTTATTATAGTTTTTTTGGTGGGTTTGAGCTAAAAGCTTCAGAAGAAGGAATGCATGGAAAGAAGATACAGGATGAGTGGTGAACTCTACGGCTCTCGCCACCCGTGTTATAAGAGGGCCAGGGCCCAAGCGAGTGGCAACATCTCGAAACTTGTCAGCACGATGAGGCTGACAGCAACGACCTGCCCTCTATGGTAGATCACAAGATCAACAAGGACAAGGCTGTTTGTTCGCCCCTTTCTCTCTACATATCAGACTGGACCGAAAACCTGGGACGAGTTCACAAGTCTGCCCAGGAGCCCGGGATTATTCGCCTTATCTCTATAGTCCACCTAGAGGAGAAGGTTTGAGCTCAACTGATGGCTGTCTCAGAGATGTCCACGCTTCGGTACGTTAGGAGTCTAATCCTTTGCCTTTTGTTGCTTCCTTGCCGCGGTCAAACGAGTCCAATTCCTTCCCTGGAGGAGCCATTTCCGGGAAGTCTTGATGCTCCTTTGCCAGACCAGGATGATAATGTAGACGTTCAGGCCCTTCTAGGTCAGTTCTTCTA
Organism: Clarias gariepinus; assembly: GCF_024256425.1. Taxonomy (NCBI): domain Eukaryota; kingdom Metazoa; phylum Chordata; class Actinopteri; order Siluriformes; family Clariidae; genus Clarias; species Clarias gariepinus. The sequence goes on along the minus strand of NC_071116.1, from coordinate 6,563,708 downwards.
CATGGTAAATGTAACCGAGCAAGAGCCAAAGCTGAGGCCGCGGGCTGCCAGCACTGAGCCACCAGAGTACATGCTGGAGCTTTACAACCAGTACACGAAGGATCGCAGCACCAGACCTGCAGCAAATATTGTACGGAGTTTCAAAAACGAAGGTATGCTCAGTAATATTTGTTTCTTTGTTAGTGGTAAAAATATGAATACATTTATTTTGGTTATATTAATTGTATACTATTTTTAAACCCTTTATCTATCATATTAAGTAATTGCTAAGTACAGTGTTTTTTTTCATCTGTAATAAATTGTCATTAATCATATTAGATTGAACTGTGCTTGTTTAATATCTTAATTGACATTCCACAGCAGACTTTATTAATATCCACTTCTGCTTGATTAATTGCTGTTTTAAGGGCACATTTGCCAACATTTATTCATTAGTCTTGTCACTATGTTTTCTTCTTCACTCCTTCACCATTGTCCGCTTTTCCATGAGACATTTATTTATTGTTTTGACCGTGATGATGAACTGAATTCCATTTACACAAAGGTATACCAAATTCTGATTCGAATCAAACACAATCCCTATCACTAATCAGTGGCAATGTGTTATTTACAGACTCCTCCCCTTATAGCGTGACAAGAAGAGGTGTGAGGACGCACCCTCTTATGTTCAATGTCTCTGTCCCACGTGAGGAGCGCGTTATCACTGCTGAGCTCCGCCTCTACATGCTGGTACATCAAGATCCTCTACGCAAAAATGGCATTGACTGGAAGGTAACGGTTTTTGAGAGGCAAGTAGAAAGTGGTCCTTCACTTCAGCATTCTAAGGGCGGATCTGGGGAGAATAATTTGACTGGAATGCAGGAGCTGGTGGTAGGGCACGGTCAGCGTAAAGAGAGTGGATGGGAAGTGTTCGATCTGACTGATGCTGTTCTGCTCTGGGGAGACCTGGAGGGTATCAGCCACTGGCTTGAGCTGCAGGTTGAAATTGAGACTGAGCTACAGGATGAAGACAAGAGTGGACTTTTTGCCAATCTGGACATTGAAAGGAATACAGGAGGAAAGTATGAACCAGTGTTGATTGTCTTTTTAGACAATGAAAGTGAATGGAAGGACCAGCCAAAGAAGGAGATCCCGGAAGACAACGCTGACCTGTTAGATCTCAATGAATTGTTGGTGGATGAAATGGACGGCAATGACAAGCAACAAAACGAGGCCCTTTTAATGCAAATGCGCTCTAACATGATCTACGACAGCTCGCCACGAACTCGCCGCAATGCCAAAGGAAACCAATGCAAGAGGACTTCCCTTTATGTGGATTTTAAAGACATCGGCTGGGACTCGTGGATTGTCGCACCACCAGGCTTTGAGGCCTACACATGCCGCGGGGAATGCAACTATCCCTTACTTCCACAAGTCACGCCTACCAAGCACGCCATAATCCAAACACTGGTCAATTTGAAAAGCCCTCAAAAGGTCTCAAAAGCATGTTGCGTTCCCACCAAGCTGGAGCCAATTTCTCTGCTGTATGAAAATGAGAATGGCCATGTGGTTTTAGAGCACAAGTACGAGGGCATGGTGGTGGCAGAGTGTGGATGCAGATGAGATCCTTAAGCTCTCAATAACTCTCTCCTAAACCAGCTGACCACCCAAATACAAGATTAAGAGGCCTGATGAGATGATAAGATGATGTGATTGTTCAAATATGAGTACCATGATCAACAACGATGCTACATTTGTGTGATAATTAACAACGTTTCTAGCAACTCTTAGTAGAAGTATTTAAACAAATGTATTGTGAGTAACACAGTAGCATGCCACTATGTGAAATATACAGACACTGTAACCTGGCATGGAATGGATGGACTTCATGGAGAAACAGAGACATTAATGATTTTTCACTTAATGTATATCTGCTTTTTACAATGCAGACTAGTGCTTTTCTATTGTACAAAAATACTCGCTGTAGTCTAGAATTATAATCATAATTACTGTATAATAAAGTAAGAAATAACCTTGGTTTAAAACTCAAGAGATTAACAGCCTTTATTTTCCTGAAATGCTACACTTTAACCATTCGAATGTGCACAAATAATTAAGGAATAAAACACTTCGGATGTGCTGCTGTAGGAAAATAATAGAATAAGTTGAGATACTGTTACCACCACAATATCTTTTCCTATAAAAGCAAATCCTGAAGTGTTTTATTCCTCTTATACAGCAACAATCAATGACACAACATACTTTTTATCTTATTATAGTTACATTAATCTGGTTATTGCTATATTTAATCTGGTCAAACATAATAAAACGTTAGTTCTTATTATCTCTTACATTATAGGAGCTACCAGTTCCTAGGCTCCCTTTAGTTCTCATAGTAACTAATGAAAAAAAAAAAAAGGAAATTAAGATTTTACAGTGTAAGAAAAGTTACCTCTGATTGCTGCATTCGAAACCGCTTCAAAAACAGCTTGACCACATCAACAATTAGAAATTAGTGCATTCATATAAACCATGGTTTATCAGTTAGAACTGTTGCTGCATACCTCCAGAGTTGGGGGTTCAAATCCCGCCTCCCGTCTGTGACCATGGAGATGCGTTCTACACAAGCTTAGTGGGTTTCCTGAGGCTATTCTGGTTTTTCCCAACAGTCTAAAGACATGAAGCTGTTTACCAATTCACAGTAGGGTGTGTGCAATGCATCTGCAGGTTGCAAGAGGTTGAGGTCTTTCGCAATCCTTACAGCAATGATCTCTGGACCACGGGAAATCAAAGGTTACCGCCGCAATGATGATAAATAATCGATTAAAAGAACACTTTATTATTTGAGAACAGTGTTGTGGTATGGTGGAAATCATCATACAGATCAGTAAAACAGTACTAACAACTGTTTCAGACAGATCCCTCTCCAACCTGAGCCAAACTTTAAGCGTATAGTGAATAGACTGTGGATCTATCTAAGAAAGACAGCCCAAATTATAATTCCGATTTGACGAAGTGCTCTATTATTTAACATATTTCTTTCTTTATTATAATTACATACACACTATTCTATTTTTAAATATATATAAATATGAATGTTCAGAAATCAATGTACATAAAACAGCACAGTGTCTTTGTATCACAAGTATTTGATGATAAGGATAAATAATATATAAAGATTTACTAATATAAGCATGTTTTTAATTGAACAAGTAAAACTTGGCAGTGTGACTCCACAAACCCTACAACATGGAATTATATCCAAATTAATGAAATGAATCACTGGCTGCAATTAGGCCATTTCAAGGTTAGTCCTACATTTACAGCATATTTGCTCATCTGAAACTTTCTTTAGCTCTCTTAATTGCACAAAGTTTTTCCTCAGCTGTTCATAAACGTTTCAGGTCACTGGTGAACTGGCACTCTAGACTATAACTACAACAGTACAAACTACAAAAAGTGCTACGGAATGTTTAGAATTGTGAATGCAGGTAATTAATTTTTTTTTATATAATTTAACATAATTGTTCCGATATGAAAAAAATTGAAAATTGTTCATAGACAGATACAGTTGCTGGGCTCGCAAATTGGATTTCCTCTCTTTAGTAGAAGAAAACCCCATGAATTTGGCAGACAGGTTTTCATTTATTTAGCTTTTTTCTAAAATCAAAGCATCATTAAAATTATTAATACAATGTCAATAGTATGCACACAGCACACCTAATATTTGTCCTTTACCATTTGCTTTCATTCCTGCTGACACTTTTCTTAATCATCCACAAGTTTCTGGCAGAGGTGGCACAGTGGCGTAGGTTAGCACTGCCGCCTTGCACTTCCAGGGTCCAGGTTTTATTCCCACCTCAGGGTCTGTGTGCAAGGAGTTGGCATGTTCTCCCCATGCTTGGTAGGTTTCCTCCAGGTTTCCTCCCATAACCAAAGACATGCAGGTATACCTTACCTCGTCCCCTAAGTTACTGCGATACGGTCTAGGCCCTGCGTGTCTCTGTATACAGGATAAAGCGATGAGAGTAAGAAGTTTCTGGCAGAATTCCGTTTAGATATTTGACCCTTTTATTTCTTGGCAGTGTTTATTTACATTTGATGGTTTACTGGCATGGATCCGACTTTTATGCACCTTCAAGTGTTTTATAGGTTTGAAGCTGAAAAGTTAACCTGATTTATCCATTCTACAGTACATTCAGATTTGTGTTCCAGATGGGTGTTTGATGTCATTGTGTTCTTTTCTCACTCACCGTCTATACCGCTTTATCCTGTATTCAGGGTCACGGGGACCTGGAGCCTATCCCAGGTGGCTTAGGGCACGAGGCGTGGTACACCCTGGACAGGGTGCCAATCCATCGCACGGCACACACACATACACACTCACACACTACGGGCAATTTGGGAACGTCAATCAGCCTAACCTACATGTCTTTGGACTGTGGGAGGAAACCGGAGTACCCAGAGAAACCCACCAAGCACAGGGAGAACATGCAAACTCCATGCAAACGGAGACGGGAATCGAGCCTGGCCAGGAATCAAACCTAGACCCTGGTGGTGCAAGGCGACAGTGCTAACCACTGCACCACCATGCTGTCCATTGTGCTGTTGGAACACTTAATTTTGTCCAAGTTTCAGCAATTACGCTGATAAATTTGAGGGTATGCTGAAAAATTCTAGGTCATGATTATTTCTTGGAAGTGTGTGGGGGAAAAAAGTGCATTGACAGGGGGAAAAAAACTCACATTTATGCAGTTACGCAAAATCAATCATACTGTGAAATGCTATGACATAAACTACAGTTCACTCATAATACCATAAATATACTGTATACTATGCAGTATGCAGGGTAAAAATCCATACACATAAACATAATGTATAAAAGAACAATGTAAAGTGCAAACACTAAAATGTTAATCATGTATTCTGATAGTTTGACACCTTTTATTATTATGCTATTATTATGATTATGAATTATAACTCCTCGGTAAAGATGACATGGGGAATACACTCTGTTTTAAAATCGAGGTCAGATAAATTATAATCCTAATGCCTTTTTTTTATTAGTTCTGATGACTTTACATAAATAGTATACATATAATCCTAAATATGTAATAGCGATTTTAAACTTATTTACCAAAATGAAAATGTAAAACTTTAATTTAATTCGCCTGCCAGTTTTGTTCATATTATGGCTGATTGGTGTATATACACCACTGCCAGGTAAACTAATTAACACTGATTATCAATTATGCACCAGCAAACTGTTAACAGGATCATGGGAACCCAAGCCTGAGAGGACCCAAAGCCAAGTCAAACCTCCATGGAAACCCTAGTGTCAAGATTCAAGATTTAAAATTTAAAATGTTATAATCCAATTTAATTGTTGTAATGTCATTCTCATTGTAATCCAAATGATTGTTGTAATTATAGTTACAACAATCATTTGGATTATAGTATAAAGTTAGCACAAAGGATTTGAAATTTCAATCATATAAGATTTTATATAGAGCGAGAATAATGAAGGAAATAACAGTAACAGTAAATAAATTAATAACAGAAAATAGATGATCTCAAAGATGTTCATCCCCAGTAAATAAATAAATAAATGAAATGGATAACACATGATATTTTAATACATCAACAAACTATTTGGAAATTATTTGGAAAGGTGCTATTAAAAGGAAATAATTGATGGTACCAGTCCCTCTGCTTTTTGTCGTACCACTACACACTACCCGGTCATTTACTTATTTTTTCTATGACTACACAAAAGTACGTGTTTTATTTCTTATTTGTTTCATCAATTCCAATTTCAAAAATGTAGTACTGGGAAAAAATCTTCAAAGCAAAAAGGTGAAGGAATTCTCTTAACGGGACACAATAATCTGAATGCTGTTGAAACACTTAAAACAAGACAACCTGACATTCAGGTTCTTCCTCGTTCCATGGATTGATTGGTCATAATCTACCCAGGCTGTCCATAGTCACGAAGCACCACATGCCATGCGAGCCTCTACCACACTCTCTTTCACAAGGCTGTGATAAGAAGGTGTCAGATCTGGGCAGCTTGCACGCCATCACTCAAGATGACAACCTCGGTCCAAGTGGGGTCCAGCCAGGGCACGGAGCCGTCAAATTCCAGTGTGTTTTTCACTTGTGTTCACACCTATAACCACTTCCTCTCCATAAATTTCCATCTCTCTCCTCCAACGCGTTACCCAACACTATCATGCCCAGCTGAAGAAGCTTTTAAGCGTGATAAGGCTGATCCAATGTTCTGACCCTTTCTCTTCCCTTAAGTGTATCACTATTCCAATGTGGTGGTTGGGTTATACAGAAATGCAAGTCAATCTACAAAATCACTGTTTAAGTATCAAATAAAGATCATTCAGCCTTCGCCGTTCAAGGTTTTTTTCAGCCAGCCTGCAGTATTATCGGGATATGATTTAATGCCAAGGACATTAAATGCTTATTGTTCAGTGACTTGAAAGATCAGTTTTAAATAAATCTCTCTTTAATAGATTTATTTTTAATCTTGTTTATGCGGAGCTCTGCATTACAAGTCCCAGTGAATGAGTTGTTGCCATAGAAACGATGATGTATTAGTGGAAGGCCATTAAATAAACGTTTCCACTACCTGACAACTGGAACTACTGTCCGGAAGTAAATTTGCACTGTAATGCTCACAATTGAGGATTTATTAGTGGTGGGGTTAAATAATTAAAGGAAAAAAAAAAAACACCACTAAACAAGCACCTCTGTATCATTATGTTGCTTGGTTTCTGCAACATCATGGACCTTCAGTACACCTGGTCTGTGACCAAAATATAGGTCTGATTTCAAAAACTAGGCCTTCTGTTTTAAATTGGTCATTGCTTTCTGGGTAAGTTCTCTCTAGGATTCAACATGTTCGCTTGATCCCCTGAGTCCTAGAGACCTGGCTTGAAAGAAATTTAATTACAGTACACCGATCAGCCATAGCATTACATCACTTGCTTAATATTGTGTAGGTGCCTCCAAAACAGCTCTGATCCACTGAGGGTTGAGACTCCACAAGATTGTTATTTTAAGACACAAAGATCAGCTTGTTCTGGAACAGCAAGAATAGTATTGTCAAGTGCATTTGCTAAACCCATCAGGAACCACAATGAAACTGGCTCTTATAAAGACCTTCCCAGGAAAGAGAGACCAAAACTTCCCTCTGCAATAACGAATCATTATGAAGGCTTTACAGAGCAAAAGAAGCAGACACATTTAAATTTCAAATGTTCAGAAGAGAATATTACATGTTCTGGATGCCTTCAGTGTGGTTTTACATGGTATAAATAAATAAAAATCAGAAAACACTACTGAATTAGAAGGTGATCAGCGGCAGATCCGTTCTGTTGTGAGGTGGAGATTTCTTTGTCGAATTGACACCAGGGGAATTTAGAGACTAAGTCAACTCTTTGTCATGTTTCTCAAAACCATTCCTGGACTTTTTTTTTTCTTTTTTTTTTTTCTTTTTACAGTGCATTAGTCTGCATTATCCTGCTGGAACAGAGCAGAACATTGCCCGCAGCATCACACTGCCTCTGCATGGGAATTCTGTCTACACGGTCCCATAAACAGAAAGCTATAATGATGCACTGTGTATTCTGCCACCTTTATGTCATAACCAGCATTAAGTTTTTTCAGCATTTTGTGCTACAACTACTTTTCTTTTGGATTAGACCAGACAGGCCAAACTTTTCTTCCTTGGAAACATCAATAAGCCTTTTGTGCCATGACCCTTATTTAAACTAAACAAACAAATTCATGAATTTTGTTTCAATCTGGCAGCTGAAGTAGGTTATATATGGTTTATCATAAGAAAGTCATAGGAAAAAAAATGTATTTATGATTCTTGGGAGTAATGTTGCTGTAATACCAAGTGATAAGCCTGATCAATATTTTAATGTAATTCATAGATTGATTATTTTAATTAGAGGTTGGGCTTTAATATAACAAGCCATTATACAGCTTTATTTCAGTTGCATCCTTCCAACTTTATGGCAACAGTTTCAGAAAGGCCCACGTGAGAGTGAGGGTCAGGTGTACTGTACTTTCAGCCTTACAGTGTAATTTTAAGCTAATCACATTCTGTACTGTTCACATACATTTGGCCATGCTATTATTTCATTATAAAACTAATGTTGTTTTAACGAAACCTTTGTTTCTTTATGCCTACTTTTATTGTCTAGTTTGTCAATAAGAACCACTATTTAAACATTTTTTAGCCAATATTCTGCCTATTTGTTTATTCTATAGAGATTTTCATACTTACTGACAGAACACATGAGGTTCACGTTAACATCATTTATAGGCCTACTGTTCTTTTAGGTTATTTAGGTTTAGATTAAGTGGCATGGTGGTGTAGTAGTTAGCACTGTCACCTTGCACATCCAGGGTTTGGGTTCGATTCCCACCTCAAACTCTGTGTGTGTGGAGTTTGCATGTTCTCTTTGTGCTTGGTGGGTTTTCTCCAGTTTTCCTCCCACAGTCAGAGGACATGCAGATTAGGCACCCTATAGTTTGTGTGTGTGTGTGTGTGTGTGTGTGTGTACCCTGCCTTTATCCTGTAGTAAACAGGAAAAAGTGGTATAGGCAATAATTGAGTGAGGTTCAGAGTAAATGTAAATAGTGCTCACTCAAATATATCTATTGATATAATTTCAATTTCTCAAGTTCTTTCTTTGTCACTTATATGAAATTGTATAATCCTTGCATTATTTTATATTTATATGTATATTTCCTACATAAGAACCCACTTTTAGAACCAAGACTTCATGCAATTGATATTATTTTTTTTAATGCGCTATAACACGACCGCCCTCTAGCGATCAACAGCGTTATGATTCTTCACTCAACAGCTAGTTTTTTTTTTTCCAGTCTTGTGTGCGCATGCGCAATTCGCCATATTGCTAAGGAAAAATCAAAGCAGCTGCTGGGCGTAAGATGGTGCACGAGCGCCGAGGCTTGTGTGTTTATTTTTGTTCAGAAGTGAAATATGGTTTTCCCTTGAGACTCATATAGTTTTATTATTAATATTATTTTATACATATTCGGGATTTATTTCTGAGGCAAATGTAGGCCGCGTTTCGTTTAGACGACGTGTTTGGGGTTTACCTCTAACTGGAGAGAGCGAGAAAGAGTGGACGGATCCAGCTTAGCATAGCCTAGCCTAGCGTAGCCTAGCCCAGCTTAGCTTAGTTGAGCCTAGCCAGCTAACTTGTTTCTCACTCAGCAGCAGAGTATCAAGGTAACGTTACTGACTTAACAATAAACATTTATTACGGTTTATTGTGTTAAGGAATATTACTTTGATAAAGTTTGTGTAACGGCTCAGCTAATTGACGTTAGCTAACGCTTTGCTAGCTAGCTACAAGCAGTTAGCACTGTGGGCGGATAGCTAGCAGCGAGTGTTTGTGGAAACTGAGATTATTTTGGATGGACAATGTTGTAAATATTTTAAGTTATCCTATAAGGGGCTCATTTTAATATTTCCGTAGGGATTTAATTGGTAGTTTTAAGGACGTAAATGTTATCTATTCTACACGAACGTTCTAGAGAAATGTGTTCAATTTATTTCTGGATTTTTCTAAGCAAAAAGTCACTTTAACGTTAGAAGAATAATCAAACTTATAAAGCCACACAAATATTTGTTAATTTCATCTCAGTTAAACTAATCTGTGTTATGACTTGTACATCCCTGTTTGGTGTAGCGGTCTGAACTTTTCACGATATTCCGAGTCTAAAAATATCGCGGTATTTCACGATATTAAATCAACTCAAAACTCCACCTTGAAACGCATTACACGCGTTTAATATTAAACTCTACTTTGCAGTCAGATCGTATTTTTCCCCCAGCAATCTCATGTTAATGAGAATTTGTTTAAGCAGTGTTTACTAAAATGTAACTAAGCTTCAGAGGTCAATAAACACATACTGTATATTTTTGAGCTATGGTCTAAAATTTCATGTTTGTGTTAGGATTTAGATCTCTACATATACATAGTCATTGTAAGTCTATAAAAACGAGCATTTTAAAACGTCCATAGCATTTCGATAATACAAAAAGGCCAGTTTGTAGTAACGTTAACGTGTACAGTCTGATCTTTTCATGGCTTTTTGTATTTTCTTGTATTTGTACGTAATACAAAAACAAAGTTTATGTAGTGATTAATTTGTAATTGCCACAGATTCAGAACTTATAAGGCGAACTGGTTTTAAGTAAGAGTAAACATATTTTTATCTGTCCGTTCATCTTTAAAGGTTAAATTTTCATGGCCCACATTCCATACTCAACACACCTCGTTGAGTGATGCGTATGCTGCGCCCACCCCGAGAAAGTTAAATAAAAGCTAGATTACTGGTATATTAATTGTTCTGGTTTATCAGAAAAGCGTCAGTAGAATAGTGAAATGATCACTCTTTAGTGATTCCTGGTGTAGAGAGAGAATGTGTACTTGAGAAAGATGGAAAGGAATAAAGAATAAAGTGTCACTGTTTTGTTGTCTGTGGTGCATTCTCGAGGTAGAGGTGAGGCAGGGGAGCAATGCTGCATTCGATTATATCTCGGATAGAATTCAGAATTATGTGATTGTCATCTTGTGCGTATATAAACATTATGCGTGTATAAACATTTTTGTGTTTTGGTAACAAGTTAGCAGAGGTTGCCAGACCTACAAATGGTATTTGAAGGTAGTTGAAGGGGCATTCCCCCCCCCCCCCCTTTATGCAAAAGCAGCATAAATCAGTATAACAGTGTCAGATAGTTAAACAACAATTTATTCAATTTAGGAACATTTTAACCAAAATAAAAATAGACAAGCACCTGCTGTTGCACTTTATTACATGCCAGGAAGATGATGCCTAATGATATCTCCTTGTTATTTATACTTTATTTTTAACATTGACAATAAAATTTAATTGAAGAAGGATGTTCGCAGTTTAATTATAAATGTTTCCATGCATGAGGTTCAGGATGGATTTATTTATTTTTTTTTTCCCCCTTCCATGTCACATCAGTTACCATTTTCATGAAGTGCAAAGCATGCTGATCAATCTAGGCAAAATCTCAGTGGTGTCTTGTTATTTTTACTTTTTGTGCTACAGTTATCAGTATATTAATTTAAGTTTCTTGCAGGTCAGAAATTGAATGGATGCACCAGGACACTGTTGATGAGTTTTTGTCTCTGAAGGTCTGGCGAGACTTTATTTTTTAAATAAAAGGCGCAGAGACTACAGAAGTCAGTCAGGATGTCGATCACAAACACGCCGACCAGTAACGATGCCTGCCTGAGCATCGTGCACAGCCTGATGTGCCACAGGCAGGGCGGCGAGAGTGAGACCTTTGCCAAGCGAGCCATTGAGAGCCTGGTGAAAAAACTAAAAGAGAAGAAGGATGAACTTGACTCACTCATCACAGCCATCACCACCAACGGGGCTCATCCCAGCAAGTGTGTGACTATCCAGCGCACTCTGGATGGCAGACTTCAGGTCAGCTGCACTGCATGATGACCCCACCATTATGGGGTGATGCATAGGTTCTGGGTTTATTGTCTGATTAAAAAATCTTTTGGGCAATTCAAAGATCAAATGGCTTTTCCTAAATTGTTTGTAGCTGTTCAAGCCAAGGGTCTGATGGTTTATGTATAAATAAAACATAACCAAGAAAGACAAAGATCCTTGCATAGTGTTTTGCTTAAATGTTTATAGTCAATATAGTGTAGCAAATGTATTTTCTCTGTCCATGTAATTTATGTTGTACCATGTAGCAGCCTAGCTGGTGTCTTTAGAAAACACACACAAAAAAAAAAAAGAAATTGTGATGTACAATAAACTTACCATTTTTCCCCCCATAACAAAATATCGGTCTTTTTGTCCAGAGCATACTAAAACACATGCGTCTTGTAATTCTATATCTGTGTTTACTCTGTCCTTCTGTTGCTCCAAAGTATTAAATTACAAGCTCAAGTGACTTCTCTATTGTCTTTAAGGTGGCTGGACGTAAAGGTTTCCCTCACGTGATCTACGCCCGTCTGTGGCGGTGGCCCGACCTCCACAAGAATGAGTTGAAGCACGTCAAATACTGCCAGTTCGCCTTCGACCTGAAGTGTGACAGCGTCTGCGTGAACCCTTACCACTACGAGCGGGTGGTTTCACCAGGTATAGGTCAGTCAGAGGTTTCACGCCTTAGCCATGCCGTGGTCTGGTGTCTGTGCTATACGTGTGTTGGGCTCATTCGTTGTGTTTCTCTTACACAGATCTGTCTGGACTTACTCTCTCGGGTACTGGTGAGTCTACATTTTATTTGAAAGTTTATATTATTTCATGGTTCACTTTTTAATGGAGTTTTATTGTGTGGAAAGATTGCTGTTCAATTAATAAAATAATAAATCATAATCTTGATTCATACAGTGAGGTCAATAAGTATTTGATCACCCTGTGATTTTGCAAGTTCTCTTACTTAGAAATCATGGAGGGGTCTACAATTTTCCGCATCGGTGCAATTCCACTGTGAGAGACAGAATCTGAAAAGAAAAATCCGGAAATCACATTATATGATTTTTTAACAATTTATTTGTGTCAAATAAGTATTTGATCACTTGCTTATCTGCCAGATTTCCGACTCTCAAAGACCTGTTATTTTGCTTTTAAATAGTCCATATATTTCTTACGGAGCCACTTCTTGGTTTTCCTGGCTGTGTGCTCTGGGTCATTGTTATGTTGGAAGATCCAGCCAAAACCCATCTTTAATGCTCTGCCTGAAGGAAGGAGGTTTTTGCCCAATATGTCACAATACATGGCCCTGTTCATCCTCTCCTTAATACAGTGCAGTCGTCCTGTCCCCTGTGCAGGAAAACACCCCCAGAGCATGATGCTTCCAGTCCCATACTTCACTGTAGGTATGGTATTATTGGGATGATACTCATTATTCTTCTTCCTCCAAACACGGCGAATGGAGTTGAGACCAAAAAGTTCTATGTTGGTCTCATCTGACCACAGGACTTTCTCCCATGACTTCTCTGGATCATCCAGATGGTCACTGGCAAACTTTGAACGGGCCTGGAAATGGGTTGATTTAAGCAGGGGAACCTTCCGTGTAATACAAGATTTTAAACCATGACGTCTTAGTGTATTACTGACAGTAGCCTTGGAAATGATGGTCCCAGCTCTCTACACAGCATTGACCAGCTTCTCTCGTGTAGTTCTGGGCTAATTCTTCACCATTCTCATCATCATTGATACCCCATGTATCTACTTAGACTTTGGCTAATTGTGGGTGTCTTTATGACGGCTAACGACCTCAAACAGGTGCTACTCATTTAGAATTATGAGCAGAGTGTAGCTGGACTATTTAAAAACAAAATAACTGGTCTTTAAGGGTCAGAAATCTGGCTGATAAGCAAGTGATCAAACAATTATTTAACACAGTAATTCACAAATAAATTGTTAAAAAAATCATACAATGTGATGTCCGGATTTTTCTTTTTAGATTTGGTCTCTCACAGTGGAAATGCACCTTTTGTGAAAATTGTAGACCCAATTTAGATCAAATACTTATTGACCTCACTGTATATACATGTGATTTAATTTCTGAATGATGGCGATTCAGTTGCGTGTATTTCTCTGCATTCAGCATTCACTTATTTACTTGACAACAATCTTAGATGCTATATCAGTCATGCTCGCTGGTAACACGCAGTGTAAAACAAAACACTATGAAGTCACCAGTCAGGCCGGAATGATTCAGTCATACAACTCTATCACTTCTCTCATCTTGCGTCCTCATTCCTTCATGTGAAGTGTAACACGGAAGCAGATTTAAACAGACTGGTCAGTTTATGTTTATGCTTTGAGTTGAAACAGTATGACATCATTATCCTGGCGAAAAACTGAGCATAAGTGTTTTGTGCTTTGATTTTATTTTTGCTTTTTTAAACTCTCATTTGTATGGTCAAACTCTTACTCAGGGATGTTTAAAATATATTTTCACTTTCTCTCCTGTGCAAGCTCAATTCCAGCCAATTAGAGGCTAAAGGAGGGACAATACAAGCTGTTACATTTTTTTGTTTTGTTCTTGCGTGACTCTTTGCATGCGTTGCATACATCACCATATGGAAAAAATACCTAATAGACACACACACACTAGAAACAAAAATATGTACTAATGTCTGATCAGAGGCGGAGTAATAGTTAGCACTGTCACCTTGCACCTCCAGGGTCCGGGTTCAATTCCCGGCCAGCCTCCATTCTCGTCTCTGTGTGCATGGAGTTTGCAGTGTCCCTGTGCTTGATGGGTTTACTCCGGGTTACACCAGTTTCCTCCCACCGTCCAAATACTTGCAGATTACGCTGATTGGCATTCCCAAATTGCCTGTAATGTGTGTGTGTGTGCCCTGTGGTGGATTGGCACCCTGCCCAGGGTTTACCCTGCCTCGTGCCCTAAGTCTCCTGGGATAGACTCCAGGCCCCTGCAACCCTGAATACGGCATAAAGCGGTATAGTCGATGATTGAGTGTCTGATCAGAGACATTTATGTCCAATTCGAATTGGAATATAATTTACTTAGTTTGATTCTAGCTGTTACGCAAAGGCTTTGAGATCAGAGCGAAAGCTACAGAGATATGTTCTAGAAGGATGCTATGATTGATGAACAGTCTTTGACAACAATAAATTATACACTGCAAACTATAAATGTACTTAATTTAATGTTTACATATTTGCACTGATAAAAATAATGTAATAAACTAACCCATACAATGATATCCGATTGCTGTGTTCAAAAAGCACAGGTGGTTTATTAATATTTTGTCATAAATATAATTTTTTTAAATTTATGTTGAACAACATTTAATTTATTAACGTTAAGTGTTCTAAAATAAAAAAAAAAGAGACTAAAGGAAAAAGAATTGTTATTGAATCATGATCTCAATTATAATGGAGAAAAATTGCAGTTCATATTTTGACAAGAATCGTGCCTCATCATCCCTAATTCAATTTTAATTTTTTTGTATAGCATTTTTAACAATTGTCATTGTCGCAAAACAGCTTTACACAATCAAAAGAAATAATGGAAGTTTGTATGAAATGTGTATGAATCAAAATGATTAGTCCCTAATTATAAATGAAAGCTGTATTAACAGCACATGTCTGTATACATTCCAGGTTCCTCTGGCCTCATGGTGAAAGATGAGTATGACTATGATTGCCCATCATCTTTACCCAGTTCTGAGGGTCACATCCAGACTATCCAGCATCCTCCTACCAGACCCATGCCAGAGCCAGCCTTCAGTAGTCCCACCCTACTCCCCTCCGCAGAAGGGAGCAGCTCTGCCTCCACTTCTGCCTTCTCCAGTATCCCAGTTGGGTCCTCAAGTAAGAATCTTGTATTTGACACCTCGTATTGGGTGCTTCTCACTTCCTTTTCTCCTTTTTTTTTTTTTTTACATTTCTCGTTTTGTTGTTTTGGCTCCTCCCACGCACTGAGGGGTGGAGGTCATGCTGAAAAGCTTTCTTATTAGGATGGATGGGGTTCTTGGTCTTGCCTTGTGTGTGTGGGTTTTTTATTTATTTATTTATTTTTTTGTTTATATTTTAGTTGTTTTCTACTACTTGCGACTTATTGAGACATCTTTCTTGGGCCTAAACCATAAACAAGAAATAAAATCCCACTCTCTTTCCTCAGCTCAGCCCAGTATTCTCTCAGGGAGCCGTAGCAGCGAGGGTCTGCTACAGATTGCTTCTGGGACAGGGCAGGGGACGCAGCAGAATGGCTTCCCCCCAGGCAACTCCTCCACTTATCACCACAGTAAGCGTTTTCCCGAACAGAAAGCTTTTCAGCATCTCCTTTACGAGCTTCTCCGTATACCAGTGTCCCTGTATTTCCTCTCCTCTGCTTTATACACAATCAAAAGCTTGTTCTCTTTATTTGTTAATTTATTTATAATTAAAATTTCATTTTGATTTTCCTGGTGACTTAGGTAGCTGAAAAACTCACATGCTGGAGAAAATTCTGCTTTTTCAAAGAGTATTTTTGTTTCACCTCTGCTTTTTAGATGCAACTTCTACTTGGACAAGAAGCAGCAGTTTTACTCCCAGTGTGCCTCCACAACAAAATGGCCATATACAGCATCATCCACCCATGCACCATCCAGCACACTACTGTAAGTCCAGATTTAGTAATCCAGATGATGGTGATCTAGTGGATCTCCAGCTCAGCCCTGTTTATATATTTTTTCTTTCTTCCCCCCAAGGGCCTGTACACAATGAAATAGCATTTCAGCCACCTATTTCAAACCACCCAGGTAAGCATTTCCAGTAAACGTTTACTTTTTTTTGTTGTAGTGTTCAACACGTTAGATAGTCTGGCTTTATGCACTATGAAAAGGGGTTGAGTAAAGTAATCCACTCTTACCAGAGATTTTTATTGTAATACATATAAAAAAAAAAAAAAAACATACATAGGATATGCTTGCAACATTAATTTATTCAGATTTAGGAGTAGCATACCATTTTTTTTTTTTCCTTCAGTATAAGCTGAAAAATAACCTGAGAATGGTTAACATTATAATAGTTCTATTTAGTTTAATTTAATTTGTAATAGTTTCTTTTTTTCTATTGATTAGAGAGATTATGCTTTAACAAAAAAAATTATTCTAATGAAGAAAAACCTTGGATTGTGAGAACCATGGTCGTAATTCGAAGCACTTGTATATCAAAGTGAATTTCCCAATAAGAAATAATGAAAACTATGATTGTTCCACAACCAAAAAATATTGATATTAAAATTATTAATACGTAAAGTAATATGAAAACAAATTAACTTGCTCTTTATCTTAGAAAAGAACGGTGGCTGGTGTGAAGAATATGAGGGAGAGACAAAGTGTGTACATACTGCTCGTGGTGCAAAACCTCACTTGTTCATCAAGTTTTTCAAAATCAAAATTTGTTAGAAATTTTTGCTCGTCTTGAAAAACACTCACAAACTAAGTTACTTGCAATCCAATGTTTTACTCTATTTGAATGCAAGATTTTTTCATGATTGATGAACTAGGAAAAAGGCATAATGTAAGCTATAGAAATCAATGACCGAGCTAAATCAGGATGATTAAGGAATAATCACATCATGCCACTCTGAACTGGAATCAAATTTCAGGTATCTCAGTCCAGTCCTTACTGTGATTGTTCTGTAATATTAAATGGATTTATTCCACAAGTAATGTAAAACCCCTGGAAGTAGAAGTAAAACATATCCCTGGTTATTTAAGTTCAGTCACTCTCGTTTGTTATATTTATATTGAGTTGATATTCTTTTCTTTTCTTTTTTATAAATTTGCCCAGCTCCTGATTACTGGTGCTCCATTGCCTATTTTGAGATGGACGTTCAGGTCGGCGAGACCTTTAAGGTTCCCTCAAACTGCCCTATTGTGACCGTGGATGGCTATGTGGACCCATCAGGAGGAGACCGCTTTTGTCTGGGCCAGCTAAGCAATGTGCACAGAACCGAGGCCATTGAAAGAGCAAGGTCTGAGTAATGTTTATTATTGTTGTTTTAACTTTCAAACACACCAACTATCATTTGTTTTGCAAAGTTCTCTTGACCATTCATTATCAGGTTGGTGAAATGTTTGTTTTAATTGTAAGTACTTCTGGCTGATTTAGTCTCCCTCTTTGGCGATTTAGAATACAAGTTATTCATGTTAGCAAGAAACAAACCAGAGAAGAATTTAAATACAGGTAGTTTCCAAATTATGAGGAACATTCGAGTTAAGAATTTCTGCAGATACGAACGAACCGCGGTTCTACTTCTGGTTCTATCACAGAAGTAGCTCACATATATTGTACAAAAATGCACCAGATACAACTATATACAATATTTTCAGTGTGAGTGTAAAAAATGTCTAAAGTCTGGTATATTGTATGTGTGGAGGTGCAGGAGAAATGAATCGGTCTCACCAGCTTCAATTAATTAGTCCGGGAGCATGATAATAAAAAATGGCTGTCCTGTAAAGCTGTCCTAATGGTAAATAATCCTAATTTCAGAAAATCCTCAACAAAACAGAGTTCACAGTCCAATGCAGTGGAAAACAACTCAATAGCCTCCAGAATTCCCCCCACCATTTAAAGATGCAAAGACAACACTTGTTGCATTTGTGAGATTAATTTCCTTACATGCAATTATGGTTTTTGGTCACATAATGGTAGTTTGGGGACTTTGTCGGACTTACAAACAAGTTCCGGACAAATTACGAACAAGTCCGATATGTTTTTAAGTTGTGGATGAGACTTTGTAATTGGAAGAGATGTGCAGTTAATCACCAGGATTAGTGTCATCGTCATCATTCATGTTGTACAAATCAAGTTTGTTCTACCACACTGAAAAATGTAGATGCGCTGTTTTGACCTGAGCAGGAGGTAACAAAGGTTCAAGACAAATTTCTTCTTTCTAGACTGCACATTGGTAAGGGCGTCCAGCTGGAGTGTAAGGGCGAAGGTGATGTGTGGGTGCGCTGCCTCAGCGACCACGCTGTCTTTGTGCAGAGCTACTACTTGGATCGAGAGGCTGGACGTGCCCCCGGAGACGCCGTGCATAAGATCTACCCGAGTGCGTACATCAAGGTGAGGTCGAATTGTTTTGTACACTGGTATCCTGTTTGTTTTTAAACATCAACTCATTAGGGATGTTTAACCTCAGATTCGTTTATTTGTCTGTGATGAGTGGCATTCATCTCATTATAATAAGTCTCTTTAATAATCTCTTGTTTATTAAACAGATGTGGAAAATGACTTGGGTAAAACATTTCTAGCAGCTCAATAGTTAGGCCACTGCTTTATTACCTTGATTTTCTTATACAGGTGTTTGACCTGCGTCAGTGCCACCGGCAGATGCAGCAGCAGGCAGCTACGGCTCAGGCAGCGGCTGCTGCTCAGGCAGCGGCGGTGGCTGGAAACATCCCTGGGCCTGGATCTGTGGGCGGCATTGCCCCTGCAATCAGTAAGTCACAACCCCAGATTCTCTAAAATGGTTATAAGGTAAAGCTTGGTAACATATATGTATGAAAATAAAAAAAGCTTGGTTGGCAGACCCTGCATGCTCATCTTCCTCTTATTAAATTGTTACATAAAGCAGTTCTTTAATTATTAGCACTATTGCTCGCACACAAACTGTCATTCACTTTGTAATTGTATGTATTAAAAAGGAGTTTTCCCACACCTGTTTCATGTTTCCAGTGTGATATCAGTCATACTTATCCAAATTTGAAAATTGTTTTCTTTCCTCACCTGTCTTAACTATTTTGCATTTGTTTTGAATGTGATTTTTGGATATTTTTTCACCTGAAATGCCAAAACAGCAAAGTGCACACTGACACTTTTTTCCAATCATAATTATGTTCGAAATCGTTCATGTTAATTTTGATGCATGCATAACTGCGTACCATGCTCTGCTTCAGGTCTGTCTGCAGCCGCTGGCATCGGTGTGGATGACCTGCGCAGGCTGTGCATCCTGCGCATGAGCTTTGTGAAAGGTTGGGGTCCCGATTACCCAAGACAGAGCATTAAGGAGACACCATGCTGGATCGAGATCCACCTGCACCGGGCTCTGCAGCTCCTGGACGAGGTGCTGCACACCATGCCCATAGCTGACCCACAACCGCTGGACTGAGCGCAACATTCTCTCCTCCCCCCCCTCTCTCTCTCACCCTGTTAAAGCCACGCACTGAACTGAGCGAGGTTTTGTTTTTTTCCACAATCAGGTAACTAATGCCGATGAACTGTGCGACAGCTTGGATGAGTTGAAGGCTGACTCTAAGCCTTTTGTTAAACAAAAGGCAAGTTCAAGGATGTTGGCAAAACACAAGTCTGACTTTTGAATAAGTAGTAACAGTGGAAAGATGCTCCATGATTTCATCCAAACACCTTATTGTTTTTCTCAAGGCTCCAGCAATGGTGCACAAAATGTATTAAGAAACAAGGAATTAAATTGAAAAAGAACACGGTTTACGATCTTCATATGAAGACATAATACACCAGGAAGTGAATAATGGATCTAACTGCTTCTCTGTATCATTGCTCAAGGTGTTTTTCGCGAACTCATGGATGTAGTTTCCACAATCTGCAACGCATAAATATGTTCAGGGACATTTTGTGCATGTCTGTGCTACAAGAAACTAATCACTTCTTTGCAGGGGAATGTTTAAAGAATTACTGCATTGGTCTATGATGAAGTTACTGACCTGTGTATTAATATAGTGCAGGAACTGGGCTTTGCATATTAACCATTATAAAACCACTTAGGTTTTTTTTTTTCCTTCTTTGCAGTTTGTAAATCTCTGCCTTTTTGTTTTTTTACTTTTATCTGTCTTCCTTCCCCCAAACCAAGACCCCCCCCCCCTCTACCTTTTTAAGAGTTAAATTCACACGAGTAAGCAAAAGCCTAAAACACTGACAAGTTGCAGCTTTTCGAAAATATTGTAAAAGAAAATACAGGTCTGTAACGTTTGAACGTTTTGGCAGCAGACTGCATCTTTAACTGCTGTTTCATAACTTGAGCCATCCCATAGCTTATTAAACCATGTAGCATTTATAATTATATATTTTTTCCTGTTGGAGATCAGTAAAGAGATTGTAAGCAGTTATTTGCTAAAGTAAACAGATCGAATTACAGGCAGGAGATAAGTAATTTATATAGGAAAGAGATAAATGCATACTTTGCAAAATAAAGCAGTTAAAATAGTCAGGGTAAAATTTATTTGTACAGGGGGCAATATTTTTTTTTTTCTTTAGCTAAATCATTAGCAGTTAATATAGCACTTTATTATTTTTTTCCATCTCCTTTCCTAAATTTCTTTCTCTTCTAAAATTTAGCACAACCATGCTCTTACAACCCGTGACACGTTAATGTTTTATGATTGGGACATTAAACCCTCATAATGTTTTTTTCCACAGCTTCATGACCCAATATTATTTTTCTTTTTGTTTTGTTTTTTGAGATACCCATACTCCTGTCGGATGTTTGTGTAAATGCATGTTGAAAGGGCTTATGGTTTCAAATTTCTTTGCCTTGAAGCAAGCCTCAAAAAATACCTGTCTCTCTCTAAATTCATCTTTTAAAATTCCTATCCTATCCAGTGAATAAATCTCATTGATGTTTTAATTAGAATGTACAGGTTTTCTATGTGACCACGAAGCCATATAAAATGAGAGAACAGAGTATTACATCAGTATTACCTAAAGCCTGTTTGTCCTGGATTTTTTTTCCCTTTTGCTTTAAGTAAAAACAGACTGAATTAAGACAATCCTTTTGGAATGGTCCGTCTCACCGGGCTTTACCTAGAATGTTTCCTTTTGCTACTTTTACGATATGCAGCCTAATATCTTCTATAGCAATTTGTATTGAAAAGAGAAAGGGCATTGCAGTTTCCATAGGAACACTTGCTCTTTCAGGTAGATAATCGATTTTATCAGTTAACTGAAATATATTTCAAAGTAGAATGTTGAACAATTTTCTGCTGTCTCGTGTGTTTTTGTCATTCAAATCAACTACTTTGGTTTGGTTCCACACACTTCTTGTTATACAAAGATTTATAGACACCCTTTTTGGTTTGGTCATAAGATATTAAATTTCTTCTATGTAAGATTTTGAAGTGAACCCCCGGTGACTTGTCAGGTACAGTGGTACCATTGGCATATGAATTTCCGCTATATGAAGCTTTTTCGCCACATGTGCGACCGAGCTGCTAAACCAGACGAATCGAGTTAACTTTTTTGTGGTTTCCTTTTTGTACTGTGCACAAGATTTAGTGAAGATATAGCACCATGGGTTTCAAGAATGTTAGCAAGACCGGTAGCAAAAATTAGGCGATTCTTTTTTTTTTTTTTTTTAAGCTGCCTGTGCCAAGAGAAATCATAAATTAAGGTTAAATGAGGTTTCTATTTTATATTTGACTTAATTTCCATATCAAGTGTTTTGATTGATTTTATACACAAAAATATAATTATAGTGTTGGAAATTGGTATTTTGGGTGGCTGGAACGGATTATCTGCATCTACATTATTTCCTATGGGAAAATGTGTAATTACAAAAATAAATAAGTACTTATGCAGTTTAAATCGAAGTACATGATCTGAGTAGCCATTTATATTGTAGCGAAATTTCACCTTAAGAACTCGCCACCAGTACGGATTAAATTGGTATGCTGTGGTACCGCTGTACGAATATCTTTTTCCTTGTGATACAACAAATTTAGCTTTGCTCATTGTTTAGTCAAATACTAGATTTGCCCAGTTTAATGTTCATTAATTTAGCTATCTCTGTCAGCCAAGCAAGAGGCAGGTGAAAAGCTTCAGTTATTTAGGTTTTATTCATGTTCATAGATCAGATTGGGAAAAATTACTTGAGCATTGTTAAGACTTTACCATCTGATATGCTGTAGAGTTTGCACAGAGTCAGGAAAAGGTGATTGAGTGGGAATTATGCGAGAGGTCAGAGACTGGTCCAAGCTGTCAGGAAGGCTATGGTAACATGACTACTCTTTACATCCATGGTAAGCAGAAAAGCAATTTTGATCTAAATCTATTTCTATATTGTTTGTGTAGCGTTTATGAAATTTTGTCAGGAAAAGCTGCAACTTAAGCATGGGTAGAGCTTAGCAACACCAGCGGCGAGACAAGTCTTTTCAACAAGGAAAAGTTTATTAATTGAAAGAAAAGCCACAAGTAAGTAAACAACACTAAGAAGCTAGCCTGAGCTCAAGTCTGAAATATTCAGAAAAACCAAACTACATGTGTCTTGGATATTTCTTCTATTTTTCCTTGTGAACGACACACTAAAATGTGAATATATGACTTTATAAATATAAAAGTTCCCCAGTTTTGTCATCCTTCATGTAAAATACACAATACAAATCACTCTACACATATTGGTTAGCTCTTACCAATTTTTCAGAGAATATAATTTACTAAGAGAAATTGGAGCAACACAAAAAAAAGAAAATGCAAATTGTATGTATATGTAAAGTACAATACGTCATCCAAAAAGAGAAAGGGTGCAAAAAAAAAAAAATCACAATGTACACTTTAGTGGTTAAAGAAAGGGTGAGTAAATAAATAACCATCCGATTTAGCTCAATATTTACAACTAAGACTGCTTTCCAGAGCAGAGCGGTTCGTGAGTACCACGACGCTTGTGCTTGCATTAGAACGTGCTACAGCAGGCCACGGCGCACTACGTAAACTGTCAAATGGCACTTAAAATATTCCGAAAGCATAAAAGAAATTAAAAACATCCACGACCACGCTACAAAAATAAAGGAGGAAAAGGAAAAAAGAGAATGTTTGTGATGACTGGGATAGTGCAGTTTTATTGGTAGACTCCTCAAGAGTTCTATGTTTCCCAATTTGAGAGATTAATACAGGTGTCAGTCACCACAGCCGTGAGATGAAGTCATGGATGTGCCTCTAAGTGTGCATATCTGTGGGTAGATGTGTATGTGAGTGCATTAATGGTAAAGGATGTTGGACAGTAGGGACACCTGAACTATGTGTAAGTGTAGACCTTCTTTTGAGCACACAGCTTAAACTTGACTGTGCTGCTCTTATGGTTATAATAATTGCAGAAGTGGGCAAACACATTGTCTGCTCCTGGAGGTCTTGGTGAAATTGAAGGCACTGAAGTCTTTTTTTTTTTTTCCCAGTGAAGCTGCCTTGCTAGAACTAGAAGAGCCTTTTCCTGTTCACTCCAGCTCAGGGGTTTTGATATGTTTAAGTCATGTGTTGTTCACAGCCTTTAAGTGATGCACACCTTATGTCACGGTTAGGATTGGCTCTGTCCAAAAACCACACACGCTGAGCAATCTACATCTAATTCTAACATTTAGGGAGTAGAAACACAACAGCGTTTACTGTAAAGAAAGGTCCAGTTCAGAGATCAGCCACTTTCCAAACAGCATAATGTTATTTTATCATGTGGACAAAAATATCTGACATTTCTATGGTCCATGCTGAGCATTTTATACACGTTTAACTGGATTTTAATGTTGTGAAAAATTATTAATTAGAATTAGGAGGATAAGAGATTCTATAAAATTAAATCATGTTTAAAATGTTAAGGCTCTGAAGAGATGAAAAGTGACTAAATATTTTTAGTGATATGGCGGTTGGGATGCGGCTTGAGATTGAAGCTTAAATGGCTTAACTGCATAGTTCACTATACAGCTATTTTGTGTGTCAAGTGAAATTACAGCTGCTCCTCAGACATTAGCCATGTCTCTATTAAAAAACAAACACTCCAATGAGTTTAAATGTACAGTAGTTTGTGATTTGGGACATAGCCATCAAATCTAGCAAGGCCAACTTCTTCAGTGCGACATAAAAAAATGGGTAGGGCATTTGGGGTCTTTAGTCAAATAAATAATTAATAGCTAATTTAATTAAAACAGTAGGCTTCTCATTAATATGGCAAAAACTCAACAGGCAAGGAATAAACTTGTGCACTGGCACAATATATATATATATATAAAAAAAACTGCAAAACCATGACATTCTAGTAGCAGCACAATAATAATAAAAAAAAAAAAAAGCATGCAAGACCAAAAAGCACTTTGATTTAAAACTAATGGCTAAGAGCTCTTCTCACTCCAGGCACAAGAGGATTCGACACAATTCACACATTCATACAAAGGGCACTATAATAAAAATAGAAATCAAAAGGGGGAAAAAAAGTGGCAGAGAATTACGCACCTCAGTATCACAATCTCTGTATTTCCTGGCAGCTGCCTCAGTTTTGGTCAGATTTAGTGGCAGCTCTTTGCCGTACAGAGTGATTTTTTTTTTTTTTTTTACTTTTCATACTCGATCACAGATTGCACTCAGTTGCAAAGAAACAGTCATGATTCAGGTACTTTGACAGATAATTCAAGAATCATTCTACACAAGACCATGATTAACACTTGACCTCCCTGTAGAAGATTTAGTGATGAGAGGAAATATTGTGCAGAAAAATCATATCCAAAAATGTTACCAAAAAAAAAAAGTCAGTAGTTAAGACAGTATTGTTTTCCAGTGAACTTTTTCCTATTATGCAACAATCATTAAGTCCAAATACCAAAATAATCATTAAAGTAGTCCATTATATAGTCTGCAGCGTTTACCACTACACACTAGTTTCCAGTTTTAAATATATTTATACATGTATAAATCCTTCTCTCTCAGATTAACTGGATGACCCCACCCCCACAAATCTCCAAATGTTGTATATCAAAATGACATACAGTCTGAACTCTCTTCACAGACAGTGTACGGATCGATATATAAATAAATAAATATTGGTATAAATATATAATACATATACACACGTGCGTCTGTATTTTTATATATACATATATATACTTTTTTTATACCAATATATATTTATTTATATTTATACGATACCATAGCAAATAGCAAGTTTTGGTCCCCTGTACAGATATCCAGTGTGGAACAAAGGGAATGACTGATGAAATTGACAAGGTTAAACAGTACGACGCAACGCACATCAAAACTTGTGGGGCGTTCGTCCAACGGCTGGCACCACTGGTGTGAGGTAGGGCGACGGTTACACAAACAACTCATACACACGCAGACACACGCAAGCAAGCAAATCCCTTACTAAACAATCAACTCATGCTGATCAGGTGTAAGATATCAGTGTTCTAGTTTAAAAAAAGAAGAAAAAAAAACTGCCTCCCTCAGTGCGATGCGGTAGCTTCGAAGAAACAGAAAAGCTGTTGCTGGGTTAAGGCACTAGCATGAACCCGAGGTACATTAAATCCCTGACATTAGCTTGTTTTTTTTTTTTACGACACAACACAGGAGAGGACGTGAAGCTGTAGGACAGCCTGGAACAGACAAAAAAAAGAAAATCAACACTTCCTGTTTTTTTTTTGGTCCAAATCATACCTCACCAAAACTGCAAAACTCACCAGGTCTGCACCAGATATGTAGAGGATGTAAAACAAATCCTCTCCTAAGACCAGACCAAGAGACTGATTCGACAAACAGAAGGCAAGGAGAACGGCTCAAGGACGAGGCTGTCCCATCTCTGGCCAGCTCGCTTGAGGTTTTAGCAGCACAATACACAGCAAGAATTCCGACTCCGACACACAGCCACGGGGGTGGGAATTTAAAATAAACACAAAAACAACGTAAACAATGACCAAAAGTACAAGTACATTGAGATTCGGTGGTGTTTGATTTTCCTGTGAATCCAGTGGCTTGAATTTGAGTCCTTCGTCATCTGAAAGAAAGAATATTACCCATCCTCATCAGTGTAAGACCATCAATGTTAAGCACCTGCTCTCCTTCATGGGTTGCTCATAATCAAATAGGGTGATCACATCAATGAAGTTCATAAAATGGCAGTGCAAGACTGAAGCATCTGCTGATATAGTGTTGTGATCAGACCCTGCTGAACATAAATGGGTGTGTTACATGTTGACAAATAAGGATGAGATGTAAATGAATATGACTAAAGAAGAGGTGTTGTGTGGAGGAATAAAAAAGAAAAAAAGAAGTTGAGAGCTGGTGAAAGTGTCACACAGAGGCGTAGGCGTTGCCAGCTCCACCGCAGTGACGGATTGTGGATTGCTGCTGCACCACCAATGTACTCAACATTTCTGGCTGGACCATGCCTACCACAGCGCTGCTTCCATCCTCCATAGTCCCCACCTGCAGAACCTGAATAACCTCAGCCTCTGCCTTCTCTTGCTTGGTCAGCGGCTCGCCTGCGTCCTGCATTTCCTCATCCAGCTCGCTGTCCATCTCGCTTACTTCATCTGATAGATGGAAATGTTTTCATTTAGTATGGTGACTGTTACACTAAGCTTTTAACTTTACCTCACAATTAGGTTCCTACTAAGAAAATATATAGAAAGCTACAAACTGTAGGCCACGATTACCTTTATCAATGTTGGTAGGTGACATGGTATTCAGGTCATCAAACTACAAAAAAAAAACACTATTGAATCTGGATTATGAACTCCACAATGTACATTTGAAAGTCCTGTATATGTAAGGAAAGCCTAAAATGTACATGCTCGCAATGAGTGGTCTGTCTAATGAGCCAAAACAACCACTCACCTGGTGTTGCTTGCCAACAAATTAAATCTTTTCAAGAGACAGCTCATACAGCCAACCAAAACATGTCTTCCAACAGCCCAGTCAGTAAATGATTAACTGCCCAATCAGGCATTGTGTCTCGCCTTAAACTGCACATCAGGGATTCTGACACAATATATGCTTATTGGCAGACCTATGCTGATAAAGCACTCCGTAAGTACCATTTGAGGAATAAAACACCCCATGGTGTCATGTTCAGTAGGCTACAAAAACAATTCCATATTAGAATGAGCTCACTGGGAGAAACTCTAAACAGCTGATGTTAAAGAAAATTAACACCTTCTGACCAATTATATTCATGAATGTGCAGAGATATGATTGAAGCTAATGATTAATTAGTTAATCAAGTTGCAAAACCTCAGTCCACATGGAGTTTAATTTGGCAACGATATTATTTCAGATGAAAACGCATCTGATTTTTCAGATAAGCATAAATTCCATACCTCTCCCATAACCCCAATAGGTGTTTCTCCGGTTGCCTGGGCGACACGGTGCTCCACTAGGTAGAACATGTACTCGTCATAGAGCAACCGGATCAGGTGGAAGGAGCCGAAGCTGGCAGCACTGCGTAGGGTCAAGTCCCTGATCACCATTGAGCTACAAGGTAACACAAGGACATGTTTAAAACTTGTAATAAGACTCATTATAACTCATAGGCTTAGCCAAAGAATATTCAATAAGAACAAGTAACACATGATTAAAATTGCAATACTTTCCTTGATCAACTGGACATTGTAAAAATTGTTAAAAGCATGAATTACAATAACATTTATTTATTTTCATATCTATCGCCACTACTGGAGGAAATTGCCTTTACAGATAGGAAGGGCAATCTTACCAGTCCTCGCTTATACCAAAATTACATATAATCCTAAAACACATTTGCCATTCTTTAGATCAGTCCTAAAATTGTATGCATGTTTCCAAAAGGCAAACTACATCTAGTGCAGAAATAAGTGAGAGAAAAGACCATTTTCCTGCATTTTAAATTGTTTGTGAGATATTGGCACCTGAGATATGGTAATAAAACAGTCCTTTATAGTCCTCAGTATAATGCAAGTCCCCTAATGTTATATGTTCAATAAAACTGGCTTGAGGCACCTCCATAAGAGGCCCTGTTAAACTCAATCATAACAGAAAAATGGTGGCAATAACAACACAATAGAGGAACAGTAGAGAGGAGCTTGCCTATAAAAGGACCACTTGAGCAGGAACTGTCGGGCCGCTTTCGGAAAACTCGGTCTGTCCTCATATGGTTTAAGGACCTGACTGACCACGTTGTCGAGCCATGCGGCCCACTGCTCCAAGGAGCTCTGCTGCTGCAGTGTAGCCTTGAAGTCCTGCTCGAGTCGCTGCACCATGCCCTCCTCGCACTGGCAGACCCACGATGCCTGTTCCTACACAACATGACACGCACATGTATTGGCACCGCTGCCACTACAGTCTAAGACTGACAGGGACAAGAAAAATGGACCACAAAGACGGACTTGTGCAGAAGAATATAAAGTGTGAACTGAGATTCACCTGCACATTGGCAAAGTCCACACGGTTCAGGTCACTGAGCATCTGGTTGATCTGTGAGGTGTTCTGCAGGACAGCTCGCGCTGCCTGAGCCAGATGGTTCAGAGACGTGTATCTGCGCAGGGTCTGCGCAAAGGCACTAACAGCGGATACCTGGCGCACAGAAAACAATGTTACACATCAGTGTCATGTAATTGGCTGCTGGCCTAATGCAAGCTAAATGATTACGTGTGTGGGGAGAAATATACATCTTTGCAAATGAAGGGGCAAAGCCAACCCACCACCCTGTTGGTAATCATTTACCCATACCAAAACACTTTCATTTAAATCCTTGTTTTTCTAAATAAACTTTGTTAGACAAGGCACTTAATACAAACTATACAAATGACTAAACAAAAAGTCTTCAACCCTGCAGCATTTATGCCGATTAGTATAAGGAATTGAGAAAAGGATTTTGTTTTATCAAAGCACATGCTGTTAGCAGTGTTAGCCGACCTTGGTCTGGATCATCTTCTGGGGAATGGCGCTCATGGCGTTGGTCAGCCAGCCCTCAAGGCTTTTGGCAAAGTTTCGGATGGCTTGAGTCAAGGCACCTGGAGAGGAGGAAGATGGTATAACTGTATACTCCAATTCAGGCTAATAATACAGCAACTGGACAATAGAATCTAAAATAACATAGTAATTACATTAGTAGTCGATTTAAGAAAAGAGACATTGTACTATTAATAATATTAAAAATCATATTGGTGATCCTTTTTCAGCATGGTTAAACTTATGTAGTGACATCTGTATGAATTATTATTTGGATTAAACACATTTACAGTTAAAACAAACAGGTCCATCAATAATGTCATGACAAATTAAATTTACATTTAAAGAGGTACCTGGATGCAAGAATTTTTGACACCCTTTGTAATAAGGAAGAGTTCTGCTTACTAGGAATGGGTCTGAGGACATCAGGGATGAGGATCTCCACTAGAGCCTGGTACATCAGGTGATCGCAGGTGTTCATCCACTTCAGCACGGCCTCACTCTGGCAGAGCAGCAACAGCCTGGCACGTGGCAGACGCCCCTCAATCTCACTCATCCCGCTGTACACAAATAACCCCCGTTTGCTTTAAAACAATTATTGATTTTTGGGCTATTGGTGCTTGGAGGTAGTAATGAACAGCAAAGCACCTGTTTTCCATCGTGGTGATGCCCTCTATCGAGTTGGAAGGACAATATCGCCAGAACGTCTGCCACAGCTTCTCTATTAAGCTAAACTGGAGGTTTACCACCACGTCTAAGATGGCCTGTCACCCAAAAGAATATAAAGCAGAATTTATCTTCTAAAATTTAAAACCTAAATTTAAATTGTGGAAGGAAATAAAATTTTACAGGCACGTGAATGAAAACAGCAATGTCAAGTTTAAATATTAGAAATAGATCCTAGAAAATGAAAAATACCTCGCAGTGTTCCCTGTATAGTATCTGAAGAGCTTTGATGTCCTCAGTGCTAACACCGTCCACCGCATTCTCTCCAAGATCGAGCTCTACAAACTCGGGGATGGCTCGAGATGCGTCTGCGAGTCGGAGTTATGTTGGTTAAAATCATTCCATCATTGAAACCTCACATATTTATAATACGCTCCGTTGCAGCCTCCTTACCCAGGAACTGCTGATGGTGCTGGCTCTGTGCAAGGACTGTCTGCTCGGCAGCATTGGGATTATGATGCCCGCTGCTTGAGTAGTTGTCTCCTAAAAAGCCATCTGTCTTCTGCACAGACTTGAACCTGTAAAATTACAGGATGTTAATAAAAAGCTCTATCTGGGACTTCTGCAGTATCATAATTATAGCATTTACGTCATAAAAAAAAAATCTATTTCAGGAAAGTATCCACCAATACAAAAAGCACATCAGAAAAATTCTACAAGGGAGGAGGAATATACCTCTGTTTC
The DNA here is from genome assembly GCF_024256425.1 of Clarias gariepinus. NCBI lineage: Eukaryota > Metazoa > Chordata > Actinopteri > Siluriformes > Clariidae > Clarias > Clarias gariepinus. The sequence continues at coordinate 6,533,084 of NC_071116.1, read as the reverse complement.
TGATGCACAGGCTGCTGCCGCAGTGCCATGTACTGCATGTCCTCCTGCAGCCGGTTCAGAGGCGAGTCTGGCTTCACACGGATCCCATAATAATGATACTTTGAGTTCCCTCTGTATTTCAAAATACAACGATAGCTGTGAGACACTCATTAATGCAGAAAGATCAGTAAAGTTACATGTTTAATGGGGGGAAAAAGGAAAAAAACCTGGTTCCAAGGCGGCGTGTGCGCAGACCCATGAAAATGGAGCGGATGAGTTTCCCAAATGACGCAGCGTTGACCGGATCGAGCTTCTGCTCCTGGCAGTGGCGCAGGTAGTGGCTGTAGAGTGTGGAGCGAGGAAGACTCACCCCCTCTGCAGTCTCATAGTTATCCAGAAGCCACTGCAGCTGTAGAACAGCACGATCATGGTGTTTAACTATTTTTGTGACTTCACAAAAGTAAAGGATTCCACATTAGAAAGCACAAAAAGGGAGGAACATTATTTTGAAACTCTAGTGACACTGATTATATTGAAGTTTCACATTTGCAAGTAGGGCTGTGCGATTTCTTTTTATATATCACAACATCCTTAAAAGTTTTGGAAAAGGTAATTGTATAATCATGCATGAAATCTATAAATCAAATTTACGTTTATTAAATTCTTTTTTATAAAATGTCCTATATTCATATAATCGCCCAAAGCTACTTGCAAGACTTTGATCTTTAGATATAATACAGAGAAAGCTGCCTAAGCCCCACCACCTAAAGAGGGATAAAACAGACAGAGCGCAAAAAATGAGGGTGGACAGTGAGAAAAAGAACAAGGGATCATCATTATATTTTTATGACTTACATGGCTGTTGAGCAGTGAACTTCTCTGACTGGACAAACCCTCAGACTTTTGGAGCGTCTCAATCGCCATTTCAATCTGATAGACCAAAGAGCAAAAGGAAAAAAAACGGAGGGGGGGAAATAAAACAAAGAAGGGGAAAGGGGAGGGGGAATAAAACAAAAGCTGTAGCGACAGAGATCCATACTGAAAACCACCAAGATCTGCAGTAATCAGTACAGATTTGCAGAAAATAAAAACTGCGTCAAGCTTCCCGACCACCAAATGAGACACAGAGCAAGACAGCACAGCAGATTCACATAAATAAAACTGTTCACGTATACTCGATTCAAAGAAATAATTCTCCCAAAAATGTGAATAGTACCACAAGGAATAGTTTTATTCATGTAGACATGTTTGGGAGAAATGCTCCTTTGAAACAGAGGTTTGAACCATGCAACATTTCTGCAAAGCAGCACACACTGGTCTTTTAGAGAACACTACCACACCTTACCACCAGAGGTCAAAACAGATCTATTCATCATCTTAGAGCTCACTGCTTGAGAAGAAAATGTTCAAAAGAAATTCCTGGTTAACACTCATGTTCTGTTTAGTACTAGTGTTTATGACTATATACTTGTGTATAAAATAACCAAAATATTAAAATCAATTACTTATTATTAATTAGCCACGTTTTAAGACACAAATTACTTGTGCTCGTGTACACAGCCGTGACAAGAAACAAGAAAAGTCCTGTTTAAAAACCTTTCCAGTCATTATTTTCTTAAATACAACATTTTATATCTACTTAAGAAAGCACAACAGTGTCAACTATTTATTTTAACTCAAACAGAACATGAGGGTTAAGTGTTGAACTTTCACCGTGAGAAAAAGCATGTAACAAGGATTTGATGACTGAGTTTTGTTGTACCGTAGCGGGAGAGGCCCTGGTGGTCTGCGCTGCAGTGTGAGGAGAAGAGCCGTCCATGGCATTGGAACCGATCAGGTACGCCCCTGAGCTGCTGATGATCTGACCCCCCGTGAGGCCCATAGCCAGGCCGCCATTAGTGCTGCCGTTGTTGGTCAAGCTGTGAGTCGTTACCACCGTGCTCACCTGTGGTGCGGCACCTTGTGTGTCAAAGTAGCTTCCACTGCTGTTCTGACTGTACAGCTGCGGCTCGGAGTACGAGTATGTGCGTCTAAAGTAATACACACACGCGCACAATTATATAAGCAGCCATGAACATCTTTTTGTGAGGATTTACATATTGTACATCACTTTCAAGTCCAGCCATGACTAGGTCATGAAATCCCCTGAACACTGCATACATAAATCATACAGATTTTATGGAAATGTAATCCAGTTCTTTTCTTCCCTAACCAACATTTGTCCAAGTGGGCGTTTGCTTCTCTTCTTAAAGCCTAGAATTTTTTTCCTGCTCTTCACTTTTGGGAGTAAGCAGAATTTTAAAAGTAGCACAGATACAGAAAACTGTACGTAATGCAGCATAAAGTAGTAGAATAATGTAAAAAAAAAAAAAAAAAAAAAAAAAAAAGGACTATGTGACTGCCACACAGTTTTGTGATTCTTAATGTGAAAAGCACAAGCCAAAACAGTCACGATGCCTGCTCTCTGCAACAGCACTGCTATGCCAAGTAACATTTTAGAGCACACATGAGGTTCCCTTGTAGCTTTGCACAACTACAGCAGAACATTTCAACCAGCTGACAAATTTTAATTGGTATCCCTTTTCTACCAGTTTACCACCCACTACTGGTTTGGACACCGTTTTCACCCAATATGATAAGGATGATGCAATAATAATTTAAAAAATGTGTGAAAGCGACAAAAAATAAAATAAAACCTGAAACCTCACTCTTAACGGTAACTTCATAGAAGCTTTGTTAATTATTCACCTCTTTGAAAGTTCTTAAATTTAGGCATTTGGCAGACGCTCTTATCCAGAGCGACTTACTTTTTCTTTTTTTTTTATCTCATTACACATCTGAGCAGTTAAGGGTTAAGGGCCTTGCTCAAGGACCCAACAGTGGCAACTTGGTGGTTGTGGGGTTTGAACCTGGGATTTTCTGAACCGTAGTCCAATGCCAATACCGTAGTCCAAAATCCAAAATGACATTTTGTTCTTTGTCATGGCTTTAGATTAAATATATTAAGTAGACCTTCTGCTCATAATATTTAAATAAAAAAACTGATTACAGTACAAATATTTCATTATGAACCATGTCACAGTCATTATCTCACATTACGCTTTTACTTTCTTTTTCTATTACCTATCTATCTATCTATCTATCTATCTATCTATCTTTTTCTATAGGTTTCGGGACTAATCTCATCAAAGGCGCATAATTGACAGGTTTCCAGTGACTTTAATACGTGAAATAAAACTAATGAGACGTGTGCTACATCATATAGACTATAAAAATGAAAAAGAAAAAAATAAAGTGCTCAGATGTCATTTACTGAATTAGTATCATTGTCTGGTCCGTGTCCTTCACTTCATGCGTGCAAGCTTAGTGAAGTGCTCTCCAGCACAGCACAGCAAGAAGATGCCTTCTGTAAGACCTTTTGCCAATAACTTGCAGTCATTGTCAGGTGACTGCACACAATTTACACCCCTGAGGCTCAAGTGCCATCAGCACCAACATGTTTTTGTGACAAGACGGTTTCTCGGCTTCCTCATCCCTGTAGCTCAAAAAGCCAGGCCAGACATTCAGGAAAAAAAACAGGGTGAAATGTGTCTCTTTTGTTGTCGGGCAACCGAACAAACTTAAGCTTGGGATCCCCGCCCCACCCCCACCCCCGCCCCCAAGTGGTGGTTGTGGGGTTTTGGTTACGACCCTACTTGGTGTTGTGTTCGTTGACAGAAACAGATGCTTGCCCATCCTTACTTCTGCCAGATTTAATACCGGACACAAGACATGATGTGATTATCACAGGTGTATTGGTGAAGGAAACGCAGAAAAAATATCCAACTATGTGGTGAACCGATGAGTCAGGTTTGTAAGAAGTAAGCTTAAAAACACTGCTTTGTGTGAAAATGCATTATGAGAGAAAACAGATGTGACTACAGAGATTCCATATCTGTCTTTAGGCATTAGATGTTATTTTTAACTAAATATCCATCTCTGTCCTAGTCATATCACATTAAACACAAATTTAAACCTAAAAATTATTTTGTCAACGAGGTCAACACGTTCAGCTACACGATCATATTCTCATTTGTTTTTTCTTAGCATGTATTAACAGCACTATTTACTATTTACCTAGCTCCTTACATTAAGTTACTCAAAACATTTTTGCATCTTTGTTCAACCCAGAACTGTATCAATCATACATATGAGGAGTTTGCACTCTTTAATCATTTATTTTTTAGATGTAGTGTTTTTGCCACGTCTCGGCACTCACATGGTCCCGTTGGTGTAGACGCCGCTGTTCTCCTCCACATACTGCACTTGGGATGGGTACACATGCTGCACCTGTTGAACAGTCTGCGCCTGCACGAATCACAGAGCGTACATTAAATTATAGGGAAAAAAGGAAGAAAAAAAAAAAACTCATCACTGTGGTAAGAGCAGCTGACCTGTTGCTGGATGGGCACCTGAGTGGGCACCTGCTGGGTAGTTACAGCAGGCTGCTGCACAGGCACGCTGGTCTGGAGGGGCACTGTGGACGAGGAGTCAGCGCCAGCCTCTGGGGTTTGCATGGCGCCTACATTGGGGTTAAAAAAAGTGCTGCTTTCAATTACATTTAAATATTAAATATGTTTCAACATGACTTAAAGTTAAAACAAAAACATACCACATTGTAGAAACCTACAAGTGTCTTAAATGATTATGGAAATCATCCAGTGCTTGTTAAATGATACACGTTTGCAAATTAAGAGAGGTAGCTGTATTTTACCTGTCAGGTTAACTGCAGGGTCCAAATTTACTAATAAGTGCCATAATAACCTTTCAGTGTTTTAAGCAGAAAAAGGGAATCATATGATTTAAACAAGAAGGTTAATGATTAAATAAATGCATCCGAATGCATCTAAAATTTGAGCTCAATCCTCTTCCTTCATGTGATGATGGGAAATCTAACACCCCATCATCAGAGATCCTGACTCGGGCACGACCCTGAGCATCTCTTTTTTACTCTCACCCATTCCATTAACAGTAAATATCAGTAAAAACAACTGCAAGTTTGTAGCCAAAATCAAATTAAGCGTATGTAATGATAAAGATTACCTACACCTCAAATGTTTGTCAAAAGAAAGAAGGAGCGTGAAACGCAGGATGGCTGAGAAGAAGAAAGCGCTTATCAGCTCGCGTCCATCTGCTCAAGCCCTGAAGAATCGCTGCATCTGTGACGTTACTGAGACACCTGGCCCAGCTGTGTGACATGAGTGCGGCATTAACTGCGCCTCGCTCATTACGCGGCGAGAACAGCCTCAAAACTCAAGCTGTGAAATATTTCATCATGTTTCGGTTTTGACGAGAACCGACGCGTGGAGAGCTGATGTGAGGAATTAGAACGCGGATAAAATAGCTGTGAACAAACCAGGCTGTTTTACACATTCTGAACGTGGCCTGTCGCAGTGTCCACAGTAATAAAATGGTTAATAATTAAACGTTTCCGCACTTCGGGCCTCACGCACCAGCCTGCGCCTTTTTAAACCTTCGCTCTAAGTGGCTGCGGGCTAACCGAAATTACACATCTACAGAATCCAAGATTATCACAAAGCCCCGTGATTCATCAATCAGCCCACTGCGTACAGGGTGTATGAAAAATCTGGCTCATGATTCACCTCGATGAAGCGCTCATGCGAGAGCGACAGTCTCTCTCAGACGCCCGCCACACCAATACAAATACAACAGGGGTTGAAGAGAGAGAGGAAATGAACAGGAGGGACATGTGTGCTGCATGGATATCACCTCGCATGACTTGTACGCTGCCTGCAGCAGGTTTTTGTTTAAGTCTATATTTAAAGACATTTATTTTGTCATACATTATCAAAGAACCCATACACTGTCCAAAACTGATGCTGCAATCACAACTGGTCAGTGCTACAGCTTTGTGACCTGTGGTGTGCGTGTACCGTAAAGCTTTGCAGGCTTGTCCTGAGTTTCATGCAAAATAAAGTTCAGGATAAAGCTGGAAAGACTTAATACATACAAGGTCTCTCATGGCTAATTATCCCCTCGGCTTAACGACAGCCTGAAAGACTTTCCCTAGAGGCTGAGCTCATGGCAACACGTCTCTCTGCACCTCCTCCTCGCCTCCTGTTTATCATTTACCTGGAGGATGCAGGTGCTGTTGTGCTCAGACGCATGTTTATGCCTTAGGAAATCATTTTATACTCGGTCTTTTGGAGTCTGCATAAACCTGAACTCTAGTCTCCTATAAATAAAATAAACAACAAACCGTTTCAACACTGTTAAAAACCTTGCAAGAAAGCAAAGTCCTGCAGAATTCTCACGCACAATAAACTAGAGCCTCTAAACAAAGGCCACCTGCTCCTTGGCTTACCCTGATGAGGAGCGATGGAAAACTTGCCACAAACAGGCACCTGCCTGGCTTCTTCAGCATGCTCTGTTCCCCCACCACACCACACCCCCCCACCCCCCGAGGCCCTCTGCACCTTCCGTGCATTCATGTGCTCTCCTGTGGCCCACTTAAGTCCCAAACTCACCCTGTCTCAAAAGCCAAGTGCTAACAAAGGGCTAAGAGGAGGGCAGCGCTCGCTTTTACTCTCCCTCCCTTCCTCCCTCTCTCTCGCACAGCTCCGTCATGTGCAACCCCCTTCCTAGACCAATTTTTACCGCTGCTGGAAAGGTTGTCCTGAATGCTCTTACGTCATTAGCCTCTTACTCCAGCACAAGAGCCCCTGTTAAACACAACCGCCTTTAAACTGACCCAAGTGCACCATTGTTTTTCTTACACCTTGTTACGAGCGAGCAGATAAATCCAAGATAATATTTTTCAAATTATGACCAGTCCTGCAAAAACAAGTAAGCACATGATAAATATGAATTATTAACCCTCTCTGTGGCTTTTAAAGTGATTGGAAATACGAACAGGATAGCAAGAACAGGTGGCACGGCCCTATTCGTTTGCTCTCCGTCTGCCTTTGGGCGAGTAGTAATGAGATCTGATAACTAGCCCCTTTTCTGACATTCTGTCCTCAATTGTGGACATATTGGGAAATAAAATGCATTGAAAAACCTGAATCATGCAAAAAAAATTATAATATTAATAAAAAAGGAAAATAAATAAAAAATCCTTAAATTACCTTAAAACCTGCTATAGGTAATAAATCTGAAAGAAAGAATGCTATTCTTTACCTTATGTACAAGATTCTATTCTGCACTCTATCTCTAGTCCCCAAATCTGATGACTGCCACTCCACAGGGATTAACACAGTTACAGAAAATCAAGCATCACACTTAAATCATGGGTCTGAACTATTCCTTTGCAAGGTCTCCCTTCCACGTAGGCCAAGCGAGCACATGTTAGGGTCTGTGCAATCTACTCGTGATGCACAGCTGTTTCTCCGCCTAATGAAGAAAACAGGGGCACAGAAGAGTTGGCGACAAGGCTCGCAAAGAAATCTGATGCAACACTGAGAAACCATTAAAAAAAATAAGGGAAAAAAATTTGTAATAAAAGGTGAACGGAAATGCTTGCAATACGGGATCAGGAGCTGTCAAGCCAAGAAGCAGGGAAAGTTTGATCCCGGTGCCAGAGATGTTGCAAAAACGAGTGCTCAACAGGTACACGATGACATTTTTATGCTTGTTTTATAATTTTTGCACAAAACAGTTACAGCTGACTAATTTAACTCAGAGTATGAGCACCATTTCTGCACACTGTGGAATTATTTCAATGTGCATTAGATAGGATTAGTCTTTTATAATAAAGTGTGACGTTTGACTGTTCTCAAGGCTCCGCCCCCAGAATCCAAACAGAAGTGTGTAAAATGATTGACAGAATGCACATCCAAAACACATTTTGAAGCAGAAAAGTTTTTTTTTGTTAATGTTTAGAAGTTCAACAGGCTAAAAAGGTAAATCTGTCAGTTTTGGATATATTTGAAGATTGTTTGTACAAATTATAATAACAATTAAAATAAATGATCATACCTTCAAATAATCCAGATGTTCACTTCGGTATTAACTGTCACTGACGAGCACTAATCAAAACCCGGAAGATTTATGCAAAAAACACTTCAAAAGCATTTTTTTCCACCCACTGCCAGGAAAACAAATGATGTGACGCTCCCCCTAAAAAAAATTATAAATAAAAAAAACCGATGCTACTTAATGACCCAGCTGTTGTGCAGATGTACAACAGCTTTCACGCAATAATACAAGAAAGCCAGAAATTCGAATGTATTTCCCTAGGCTATGAAAAATCATTTGTGAGGTGGAACAAACACACAAGTAAACTTTGAGGTTTCAGCTAAGAGGAAACTGGTGGTGATTAGGTCACGGAGTGCTGAAAGAACACGAGCTTATTTCTCAAGCACCAAAAAACAAAAGACCAAATGGTGAACTCTGGAAAGCTAGGCTAGCCTATGCTAAGCTAACAGCAGCTACAGGACAGCGCTCTAACAATAGACACCGAGCAACCTCCTGAGGCACGGCTCTCAAACCTCACATTGCTCTGACTCAGAATCTATTTCCTATTAATATCATTTCATATCAATTCGTGTGTGTGAATGTATGAATATCCAGCGAACGTTTGTCAAACTCGTCCCTTATACATTACCCTTATTAAGACACCTGCTGGAGAGAATATCAGCTAATAAGAGGTCTTGGTCTTTATTACAACCACAAACGGATCCATTTTTTTTTTAGAGAAATGGGGTTTAAGGTCGCGAGCAGCTTCGCACGAGCCTTTAACGTTGCGTCGGTTAAACTTCAGCTAGCTTAGCAATTAGCTTACCGGAGCCGAGCGCCTCAGGAACACCTGCTCCTTCTGCGCCTCGAGGAGGCGAAATGATGCTGGGGAGCTTCGTGTAACTTCCACAGGAACAACAATACGCCACCGAACACGTCAGGAAACGTTTTCAGTACAATAGTTCGTCATAATATATATATATATGAAGAAAAACACAATAATAAAAGCTGTTTTAATTTTCCTTTACCCCCTTCTTACTCCTCAAAAAAAGCGCTCGCGCGAGACGCACGGGACGGACGTATCCGCGCGCGGCTAAGCTAGCTAGCGTTAGCGGCTGCGAAATCATTCCCACTCCGCGTCGCTAACCAACTTAGCATCTTAGCGCCTTCGAAAAGAGATAATTTTACAATACCGATGATGTATCCGTTTGTCCAAGCAAAGCGACGGTGTTTTATTAATAATAATAATAATAATAATAATAATAATAATGCAAGCCGTGAATAGGGAAGAAAACACACGTACACAGAAAGAGGAAAAAATATATATTCACCTGAACGGTGTGTGTGTGGAGATGAGGATGGCAGAGGAGGTTAAAAAAAAAAAAAAAAAAAGGATGGAGCGCGAGGTGCTGGTTGTTGTTGTTGGTGGGTTACAGTCGCCACGACTACGGTGACTATGGCGCCGGATCACAGGGCAACGGTTGCTATAAAGCGCATCGCGCGTTTTGGCACAACCTAACCTTAGAGTCGAGCGGTGGTACGTCATAAACGGGGCGGGGACTACGTCACAGTAAAGCAACAAAAACGCGAATGAGAGTGAGAATAATTTTCGAATAATTTGTTGACAAATGAGCTCGGTTAAAGCCGATATTATTATTTTAAATATAATAGTAAAAAAAACTTTTTTAAGGAGTTGTTAATATTATCATTATTATTTTTTACTTTATTCTAATTTGTTCAGTAATTTTAGCCTAAATTATTAAATATTCTAATAGAAATATAGAACTATTTATTCGTCCTAGCTGCAGCACATTAAACGAATATACAAGGACATTTGATTTATTTTGGGGAAACGGTTAATTAAGAAATTCAGGGCGGGACCTCGCTTTCGACGTCATCTCCATAATCAAGTTTGATAGAGGAAACAGAGAAAGGAACGGACACTAAAATAATGTCGTGAATGTGGTTTAGTACTGTACATTAGTGTGTATTTATATATTTAAAGAAATTGTCAGAGTAAACAAAATAGCCTAGTCACCTGTAGTCATGCAGGAAACGTCAATCATCAATCAAATATTGTACTCAACTCCTTTTTCTAATCATGTGATGGACATAGATATTAGAGATTGGAATCACTACTCACCTCCCAATACATCATCATCGCGATACCAAGGAGCCAATTAAAATTATGATTCTATAGTATCACGATTTTTATAAATATGCCAATTAAATTTTCTATAACTATTTTAATCCTTTAATGTGTAATTAAATGTAACCTATTCCCTTTCTCACTTAAAAACCAAGCATAGCATTTAAACAATACATAATAACTTCAAATACAATAATTTAACATTTACCTGAGCAGCACAAATCTCTGTCCTTTACCATAATTATTATTTCTAAACAAACTTAGCAAATAATTTACTTTGGGCACGAGGCAGGGTACACCTGGAGGGTGCCATTGCCGGGCACACACACAAACACACACTACAGGCAATTCGGGAATGCCATTTAGCCTAATCTGCATGTCCTTGGACTGTGGGAGAAAACCGGAGTACCCAGAGGAAACCTACCAAGCACAGGGTGAACATGCAAACTCCATGCACACAGACCTGAGATGGGAATCGAACCCTCAACCCTGGAGGTGCAAGGCCACAATGCCAAACCTCTACACCTGTTTTCATAATAATAATAATAATAATAATAATAATAATAATAATAATAATAATGAGTATTAGTATTATCATGGTTACTGTATGGTTGCATTAATCAGATACTGAGTGCTGAGCTATGCTTTCTAAAGTGCACGTGACACAGTGAAACAACACTTATTATGCAAATGAACACAGGACATAATTTGTCATTATATGTCTGCCGCTATCATGACACTGGTGTTTTGCATAATTTGGCAACAGATGCTCTGAAAAAAATGGGATTATCATATATATGGAAAAAAACACAGTCTCTTATCAAAAGTAAAACCGTCATGTGTCTTGGTTCAGTTTAAAATCATTGAGAAAGTCACACACAAACACACAGATGACAAAAATTTGCACATCAATGATTTGCAGTCTTGAACAGATTTTAATTTGTGACACTGGAGCAGGTTGATAAATTGCCTATATAGTGCTTTATACATAGGTTACTAGCATGTCATTGCACAAGCTACAAATGTTAAACAAAAGTAAAATAAGCATGGGGAATTCTGGACTTTCTTAGAATTAAAATGACAAAAAATATTTTCTTTGCTTTTAAACACAGGTTTGCTGTGGCGCAGTCTGTTTTATTGTGGACTAGAAGGCAATGGCTAGTTGTGATGGATTTGTGCTTCCTATACGTGAATAAAGACAGCAATATGAAACAGTCCTGTAAAGAACTCAAATGACCTAATGTACCATCATCATCATCATCATCAAGATTTCTATATAACACATCAACTATTGATTGAAAGGGGCTCTCGTTGACAGGAATTCACTTCACCTGCAATTTTTTGTATATAAGTACTAACAGTTTTTTTTCCCCCTCCAAAATCCCAGCATTAGGGTCTAATCAGTTCTAACCTCACAAAGATTTTGTATAATTTGAAATAACCTCTGGTCACTTGCACAGAATAACACGCAGACTATTTGACTCATAATAAGGTGTGCAAGCGCATGATGTGAAAATTACCCAACTGAATTACCCTTCAGCAAAACAAGACCTCGCAAGACACTGCCGTGCATCCGCGTTCTTGATGATTACACCATTAAATGCTTTTTTTTTTCTTTTTCCAGATGCAACCGATATCCCACACTGTGAGCCAAGATAATGGAGGTTTTGACTCAAATGCTACTGGTTATGCAAAACATTGCAATTAGAGCTTTTAAATGCAATTTCATTTTGTCACTGTTGACATTTGCATTTAAGGTTTTCACAGTGTAATTTAGTTGAACCACATGCCCTTAACCTCTTTTTCTAGTGTTGAGGGGGGAAAAAACAGTACTTGTATGATTGCAGTTTTAAAAAAAGAGAATAGTTATATTTAAAGCCTTCATTATGCACTTGATTAGTGCTTAATGTAATGGATTTGCTCTAAGGTGATTTTGCAGTTTATAGACATATTCAGACCGGTATCTACAAGGGATGTTCAAGTCAAACTGTGACTTTTTGTATGGAATTTCTTGTGAATAGAGGCATAAAACTAATTGACATTTACAAAAGACTTTAAGCACAGTTTAGTGCTGAGATCCTAAGCCGAAGTAAATAACATTTGAATGGTGCAAACATTTTTAAAAAGGCCGTTCATCCATAGATGACGATCCCAGGTGATGTGGTTCAAAATGTGAGTCATGAACATTCAACAAGTTGAACTCCTGATCCATGAATATCTATGAATAACTTGTCGAACTGTACACACAATCATTCATAAGCACCACTTGCACATCACAAGAATTTGGGTGGGAGCTACATCGCTAGAGCTCACTTCAAGCCATTTTCACATGTTTGGACCATTAAAGGAGTTCCTGGTAGGCAAGTGTTTTATGGCTCCAGCATACTGAAAAAAAAAAAAAAAACATTCTACCTTGATGGTATCTGAGCACTAATGAAGTCCTGGGATAAGTGCATTAGTGTAGCAGGGGATTATATAAAGAAATAAAGGGAGTTTTTACTCTCATAATTGTGTTCTGTTATTCTGCACATTCAAAAGTCCTGGTTTGACTTAAATGCTCCTCATAGTTAAATCTTATGTTTGTGATTTTTTTTTTTCTTATGTTCAAACCAAGTTCACAGTCTGCTGCTTTGGTATACGTGATAGAACGTTTTCATTTACTGAGAGCAACCCATGGCAGTTCAGGTAGCTGTTCATGCTAAAAGTTCAAGGCTAAACTGTATTGTAATGTTGGTCACTAAAACACCTTATCTCATTACATTATGATATAAGCTGGGAGAAATGGTAATATTCCAAAATGTTTTTATACCCCTATATGCTAACTAGCTAGTCCTAGTGAATAGCTAGCTTTAGCTTGGTGCCCATGCTTTTCAGTGTTCATACAAAAAGTGCATATTTTTGTTTGTCTTCCTGTTTTAAAAATCACAAATAGATTTTTACAGGACTGAGAATTTTGATATAAAACATTACAACATATAAAACCTTAGCAGTTTGAAAAACAATCCAAAACAAAAGCCTGTATATTACTTCATTCAGTTGATGAGAATTCAGACACGTTCACATCTTTTTTGTTCAGTTTTTTGTAAGTTCATGACTCACAAACTAGAAAAAGGTCAGAATAAATCATCAGTATAGATATATGTATGATTAAAGCTGTATCTTTTTCACCCCTCCGTGTAGACGCATGAGAGCTGACTTGGGTGTCGGTCCATGTCATGCGGACATATGTGAAGGTAGTTATCGTCTGATGCCGAATGTTCTCGATGGCATAAAGAATCCTCCGCTCTGCCATGTGGATCAAACTCTGGAGTCACAAACATATGGGTCATTAAGATGAAAGCATTCACACTCATACTATATACTGTATACACTGATCAGCCATAACATTTAAACCACCTGTCTAATATTGTGTAAGTCCTTTTGTGCCAACACTCTGACCCCTTAAAGCATGGACTCCACCAAGTTCTCTAAAGGTCTGCTGTGTTTCTCTAAGAGGTGAGATGGGCCTCATTGGATCTGACTTGTTTTTTCCTGCAAATCTCACAGATGTTAATTTGAGAGGGAGAGAACTCACACGCTGAGACAGAGATGGTTTTTTACGAGCTTAATGTTCAAACTTTCTAATGTTTTCGTCCTCTTATGAAGAGTGAACATATAACATAAGTATTTTATAATATATTCACTGAAAATGTCTGCTATATCATTAGGTTTTAATTGTTTTGCAGCACACAGCTTCTAGCCGGCTATCTCATTAGCATCGCTAGCCTGTTAGCCCGGCTATTACAAGTTTGCCTATGCTTTTTCACACACGATTATCTCCGTTTTTAAACACTATGTCGGTTATGTGCCAGCCTCTGAGTGCAGGTGAGGATACATTGGAGCTGCACCCGGTGGATTTGGAGATGCAGGACACGGAGAAGCAGATCCGCGACCTACAGGTGAAGCTGGCCCAGCTACAGCAGCGGAAAGCCGCGCTGAAATCGTCAGGGGCTGACGCTCACCTGTCCCAGGTAAATTCTCGGCATGACACAAATTCAAAAACGACCTCAACCCTGCGTGTTTCTCTGCCTAGGTCCAACGCACCAAGGACGAACGACACCAGGCTGAGGAAAGACAGAGATCCTAAAGAAGGACTTTAGGAGCTTGGTTGAGAAGGTCCGTAGCACATCACCTATGACAAGGATCATCGTGTCTGGACCGCTTCCCACATTTCGACGAGGAATCAATAGGTTCAGTAGATTATTTGCCTTTAATGAATGGTTGCAATCTTGGTGTCAACTAGGGAAATTACCCTGGAATGTTTTCTGGGAGCGTCCTAGGCTCTACCACACTGATGGCCTGCACCCTAGCAGAGCTGGAGCAGCAGTCCTCTCTGACAACATCTCCAGGACACTACCATCTGACTGGCGTTAAGTCATACCTTAGATTCCAATCATGTTAGCCACATTACATCTCACCATACTGATAGATGCGCACACATAGCTTGTCCTATAGAAATTGTGAAGCACGAACCCCGTCAAACTGGTCGTGGTGGTGGGGTTGCAACTATTTACAATGATGTACTCACTGTTACTCAGAAAACAAGGTCCAAGTTTAACTCATTTAAAGTGCTTGCTGTATCATTGATGTTGCACTCAGTGAAATACAGTACATAATAAACCCTTGCTATATTTTACCCCCGGGGCCATATGTTTATTTTCTTAAAGAGTTTGGACATCTGCTGTCAGACCTATTGATTAACTCTGACAAAGTGTTGATAGTAGGAGACTTTAACATTCATGTAGATGATGCTAACAATGCTTTAGCACTCACATTTATGGATTTGCTAAATTCTTTTTGGGTTGAACAAAATATAAATGGAGAACAACCAGTAACCTCGAGCGAAAGTGGGGAAAAACTATTAAAAGTTTTTAAAATTGCGTTTAAAGATAGTATGTGCAGCTATAGGCAGGCTCTAAAAGCTGCTAGGGTCGAGCATCTGAGCCGACTGATAGCAAGAAACCAAAACAATCCCAGGTTCTTATTTAGTACGGTGGCTCGCCTAACAAAACCTATGATGCCTGCAGTTTAGAAATGAAGACTTTATGGACTTCTTTAATTAAAAAAATCTAAAGTATCAGGAAGAAAATAACGGAGGTTCAAACCCTAATAGCATTTCATGATCCAGTCCAGTCTAAAGCTTCACTGTTAGATTTTCAGTCCTTTACAGGTATGGGACAGGAAGAGCTGTATAAAATTATCACCTCGGCTAAATCAACAATGTGCATGTTAGATCCAATCTCAACCAGATTTTTAAAAGAGGTGATGCATACGGTTGGAGAGCCATTTCTAAACATTATTAATTCTTCATTATATCTAGGTCACGTCCCTAAACCTTTCAAGTTGGCAGTTTCTTAAGCCTCTTTTAAAAAAAATCTAATTTAAAATAATAATAAATTCTAAATGAAATAACTAATTACAGACGGATTTCAAACCTTCCGTTTATATCAAAAATATTAGAAAAGGTAGTATCAGCTCGAATATGCGCATTCTTGCAGGAAAACAATATCCTCGAAGAATTTTAGTCAGGTTCGGACCCCATCATAGTACAGAAACTCCACTAGTTAAGATTGCAAATGACCTGTTTTTACCTTCGGACCAAGGCTGCATCTCAATACAAGTCTTACTTGATCTTTTAGTGCTGCATTCAACACTATGGATAATATTCTCATAGATCGCTTACAAAATCACAGGTATTCAGGGACAGGCATTAAAATGGTTTAGATCCTACCTGTCTGATTTATACCATTTTGTAGATCTAAATGGAGAACTGTCTGGTGTAATGCCAGTGAAATATGGGGTCCCACAAGGGTCAGTTTTAGGACCTCTGCTGTTCTCAATATACTGTACATGCTTCCCTTGGGTAACATCATTAGAAGACATGGGATTAGTTTTCATAATTATGCTGATAATACCTAGTTATACATCTCAACAAAACCAGATGAAATACCCAAGTTGTCTAGACTAACTAAGTGTGTCCAGGAGGTAAACATTGGATGACTGATAACTTTCTTTTACTAAATTCAGATAAGACAGAGATAATACTTATTGGCCCAAAAACCAGTACACAACAGCTCTAACAATTCAGCTTGCGTTTAAAAAGATGTACTGTTACTACCAGCTCGACAGAGAAAGACCTGGACATATTATTAGACAGTAACTTGTCTTTTGAAAATCATATTTCTAATATCACAAAAACAGCCTTTTTTCACCGTAGAAATATAGCAAAAATATGTATCCGTATCTGATGCAGAAAAGCTAGTTTATGCATTTATGACCTACTAGGTGGTTGTCCTGCATCCTCAATAAACAAGCTACAGTTGTCCAAAATGCAGCCGCCAGGGTTCTCACTAGATCAAAAAATTATGATGATATAACCCAAATATTATAATTTCTGCACTGGGTAGCTGTTCAGTTTCGAATTAACATATTAAATGTTTATTAGCATTTATTAAATAGTATTTTCATATTTAGCTCCAAAGCTTTGGAAAATCCTTCTGGAAAATGTTTGGGGCTCAAAAACAGTTTCCCAGTTTAAAAGTAGACTCAAGACGCATCTCTTTAATCTGGCATACACGTAATTTATCCTATAACTTCATACTCCAGTACATTTATCCTTAATGGCAACTACGCTAATTCTTTTCACCTGTTCCTTATTTTTCTACCCCTTCCGAGGCATCTGAGATTGTGCCAGCTTCAGTAGACAAAGGCCATCCAGAGAAGGACCAGCTCCAGCTGGATTCTGCTTCATGATGGTTTGGAGCTACACATCCTGCTCCTGTGCTCCCAGTGATCCAGACCTCATCTGCCCTCTGCACCTGCTGACTCATCCCTGTGCTGAACTGGACTTAAATAACATCTGTTATATTGAACTTTCAGCTGCATAACACACATGATGTGATATAATCTCTATCCGTTATCACCCAAATGAGGATGGGTTCCCTGATTGAGTCTGGCTACTCTTAAGGTTTCTTTCTATTGCCATCTCAGGGAGTTTTTCCTTGCCACTGTCGCCTTCACCCTTGGCTTGCTCATCTTGGTCATTATTATCTAGACACATTTTTCTCACACATACACAATTCCGTAATTTTTATTTTATTTTATTTTATTTTCATTTTTGTGAAGCTGCTTTGAGACAATGACCATTGTTAAAACCACCATATAAATAAAATTGAATTGAATTGGATTTGGACATTCGGTCAACACCTAGAACTTTTTGTCCTGGCTACATGCACCTTTTGGTAGGATGCATTATAATGCAGAAAGAGGCCACTGGCTTTAGGAAACACCTTTGTCATGAAGTGGTGTCATTGGTCTACAACGATGCTTAGGACCCAAGGTTTCCAGGCAGAACATTGCTCGGAGCATCAAACTACAGTACTTCCACAAGCTTGCCTTCTTCCCATAGTCCATCCTGGTGCAATCTCTTCTCCAGGTAAGTGTCACACTCACCTGGCCATCCATTTGATATAAAGAAAATATGATTCAGCAGACCAGCCCACCTTCTTTTATTGCTGTACAGGGAAAGCATGGGCACCCTGACCAGTCAGCAGTTATTTAGTCATCACAACTTTCATCAAAACCTTCTTGTTAAAGTTGCTCGGATTCTTACACTTGCTCCTTTCTCCTGCTAGCCACACATCATTAAGAACCGACTGTTGGGTAACCTGCTGACTAAAATATCTTATTGTAACATAATATTCACTGTCACATGTCAGTGGTGGTAATGGTATCGCTGATCTGTGTATCTATGGGATTACGCTTAAATGACTAAGCACCTGCGATGCTTGACAGAGCTTGGTGGATCAGCTCGGGTTCCTGTTGAGCTGTGCCTGAGGAACCCAGACTGTTCTGGAACATCGGGATCTGCATCATAGAACAGGCAGAAATCTGCTTTCCTGTCTGCGACGACTTAGTATATGAAGGTGAGCACACCGTCTGGGCATGACTCGGGAAACCTGAGGAGTGTTGTCACACACACACACACACACACACACACACACACAGTGTTTTGGAGCTGAAAGCCGGTCTTTAAACAGCTCATTATAATTTATCTAACCACTGCTGTGCCATGCCTCTCAAATCAGCACAAGCGTGGCATGGAATTTGAACAGATTATTTCCTTTGTGCTTGGAAACACAAGATAAGGTCTGAATCAGACAGACCTATTTTTGACATTGCCCAACAGACAGCCATCTGTTGCTCCTGAAATGGAAGCACGGATTCATGAATCATTCAGCCGGAGTTTTTCGGCCTGGCAGTAAAAAGTCAATATGCATCAGGAAATGCTGTCTTGCATATGTATTTGGTTTAGTCTCAGTGCAAACCCTCCACGGTCACTGAGAATCTTTGTTGAAAAATATTACCAATGCCAACTAATATTCTTTTTACAAAATGCCATTTTGGCATCAAGAAACGTAAAGGATAAACATAGCATATGAAAGAAATATTACAAAGAAGTAATATTGACTATGAGCTTACTATCCTGAGGAGGAGCTAGGGATGCTGCAGTCTGCTCAGGGTATCCTGGAAGTCTGCTGTTTTTTTGCGCTGCCACCATGTGGCGGTGTGAATGAGAAACTGCAGGTGTGGCCTGGGGGGTTGGAAGCTGTGCTACTGGAGCATCAAACCTACAATAAAAAAAATATTTAAATAAATTGTATGTCACTGTTAAAATATTGCTTTTTCAATTATTTTCTGACACTCAGCGGGGGAAGCTCAGACCCATTTCTCCAATAAGAGACATTATGGGGGGTGTAACATATAGCAAATAGACCACATAGAGCACAATTAGACTTGGCATGGCATTTTCCCTGACGATTGTATGGTTAAAGACCTATGTCACGGCAATATTACATAAATGTTATTAATTAGTTCGAGATAGTTATAGTTAGCTAGATAATAGACAATTTTAAAGTATAAAAGTATATTATTAAATATAATATTTTATATTAAAATATAAAGGGTTTGTTACACCTGTCACCATGGGTTCTTATAAGCTACAGATTTATTTTTTTATTAATGTCTTTGTTCTAATACTTGAGCATTTCTACATCACAAGCACTTCAAAGAAAATAAATATTTGTTCAAATTTGCATCAGTTGAAACATGAAAGGAGTCTCCAGTGTGAAGGCTTTGTGGCGCCCTCTAGTTTTTCCACCACAAGAGAGTTTTCATGAGAATACACAACAACTGTTTATAGCTGTTATGACATCAGTGGTAACAGGAAGTAAACTGTTTTGTTGATTTTTCACAACCAAAGATATGTAGCTATAAATCTGCCATTATACAGTAGTATAACATGCCATTATACACAATCTATATAAATAAAGGAAAGGTTTTGTCTCTACGTTGGTCAGAACTCTCTCTTTCAATGATATCTTTTTGTTTCATACATTGGAGGAACCAAAACCAGTCCCAGAAAAACTTTGTATGTCTGTATGTCTGTCCAGCCAGATTTTGTCACAGCATCACGCAAAACTGGCTGGACAAAATTTTCTAAAACTTTGGCAGTACTTTGGTATCTGCTTGAAGATAAATCTGCACCATAAATGAAATCTAAATATTTGGTATAAGTGAAGTTATAAGCAGTTATGTGTCAGATTATAAACGGAAATATTGACAGCATATTGCGCATGCGTCAAACTGTGGCCACGTCTTAAATCTACCACTGGACAGAATTTAATAAATCTTTTGCAATACTTAAATATCTGCCTGATGTTTAACCATAACCATAAGTAAAATAAAAATGTTGAGTAAAAGCTGGCACAAAGTGGGCACAAAATGTTATGTGCCAGATTTAATAATCTAAAAAAAGAAAGATAATCAACCTAGCAAAATGTTATTTTTTTGTATTAATAATTTAGGCAGAGAGTCCTGCTGTACACAAAAACAGGCAAACATGTATGAGGGCTTTAACCTGAAATAACAATATCACCGATTACATTAAAGCTGATTGGCTATTTTTTTTTTAAATGCTTTTCCCATAATTGACAGGTGGTTACACTACTAATGCATAAAACGAAAGAACCACACCAGGCCGTCACTAAATACGTTTCCATAACAGCACACCTTTTTGTGTTTTAATCCTTTATATATACAGTACACCACAGCAATTTGATCTAGCAATGCAACTTCCCTTTAATTTTAAAATGAAGACTCATATTTCTTAGGTTTAGGTCATTGAGTCTACAACACTTGAAATAATCTTAGACAGAAAATATTATGAGAGATTGTCATAAGATGAATGTCAGAGTGAGACGATTTTCAAAAATCTGTATTTGACTTTAATCACCGTGGATGATCAAACCTACTTAATTAGATCTGAACTAAAAAAGGACAGTAGTAAAGAAAGAACCCCAAGAATTTAACAGTTGAACACACAGAGTGGCAATTACATCAATCTGCTTAACTCAACTAACTTTCCTGATGAATTTCGGCTTCCCTTTGGTAGATGGCGATAGCTTCAATAAAAGTGTAATCTTAAGACTAATGAAGCACAGGACAGTTTGGTCTTACCAGCCCATTCTCTTTTGGTATGCACTTTGCATGGCATGAGTACCGCTGGTGCATCAACAATCGCGGGCTGAGCGTAACCATGAACATTTGGCCCTGGTAATACCGCTATGGTTCCCTCTCATTGCTTTTGAATTGAAGAACTGAAGAAATAGATCTCTATGGACCGGCTGGCAATCCTAAACTGTAAACTTCATAACAAAACAAAACAAAAAAAAACCCCACACACAAAAAAAAACTTTGCCATAGTATAAACATTCGACTCACAAAAGCCTGTCTGGAGTCTTTCACAGGGCAGAAAAATGGCACCTTATTTTGATCAGATTATTCCAACTATGAGTTTGCTGCCATAAATCCATGACAACCAATGACCAAGGACTTTGTTGCAGATCAGAGAGAAAGAGAAAGATTGTTGGGGCATTTCAATCTGTCATAGCAACCTGCTTTGCCAAGGTGAACGCAAGAAGAATGCAAACTAAATAACAATTCTGTCCATGGTAGATTTGTTCATTGAGAGTGAACCAAAACATAGTATCGGGGAGGGGTGGGATAAAAAAACATACCACACTGATGAGAAAGACAAGGATTATACAAACCAATTCATCACCCATTGCAAAGGGACACAGACACAAGTGTATAGAAGTAATGCCAGCTTAGTGTGGTGGCTAAAATTTCTCTCTTTCTGTCTGCTCTAATCTGGTGAGTGAAAAAAGACATGTACCTGATGCCATTTAGTGTGAGCAGACTCTTTCTTTTACATTTTTCTTTCTTTTAGTTTATTTTTTCCTCTCTCTCCGAGGCAACGGGCGGTTTTTAGCCCAGCTGGAACCTTTAGGAGAAACGCAACCTCTACGGTTTAGAGTACTTGTTTTAAAACCCTCATTATTGTTCATTTGCCATAATGGCCACTGTGAATGGAAATGTTCTGCTGCTCCTGTTGGAGACAAGTGAGCGAACAAATTAATGAATTTTTGGGTAGAATTCAAAGCTGTTACACATTGTTTTGTTAGAATAATTTGTGACCTCATTAGAGTGTTAATTGTAAGCGACAGCCTTGATTCATACCAAATTTCCTTTTCCCTCACAGTTTATTCTTATCAGAAATCTTTGTAATTTAGAGACATAGTTCATCCCTGTGTTATCAGTGAATGGATAAGAATTATCAAGGTTAACTATAACTATGCTATAACTATGGTATGCAAGCAAAGGCAGGACTGAACTGCAAATAAATTGGACTGCAAGTGGGTGTATTAAAAACTTGGGCTGCGTTCCATTCCGAAGTGTACTTCACAGGGTGCTCCCTACTCCTTGCTCCGTTTGCAGGGAATGTCGGTCAAGGGAAATTCCCCCTGACAAAACTCCACAATTGCGAAGTCACCGGCGCAGACGTCACTTCTTCCGTGTGTTACCATGGTAATATAAGCACCTCGAAAACCGGTCACTGCTGCTAAAATTTCACACTACGGATATTAAATATTGAATATGTCTTAAAACAAAAACTGAAACCGTTATAAAACATATACTATTCAAATGTGTATAACTTGTAAATAAATTATTGAATAATTAAAATAATAATTGATTAAAGATGTACGAAGAGTTATTTTTTTGTACTGATTACTAGCTTATATAATACTAAGGATTTCCAGATTTAATTAAAATGTAAATTTTTGTGTCCTTTTAATATGACGTCATGCTCGATAATAATGATAATAAATATATAAATCCTTTTTCGAGGTCCATTTTTTCCATGCTTCAGCGAGACGCAATGACTAATGGGAATTTTTTCATTCCCTTTTCGTTCACTCGTTCTCTACAACATTCATAGTTCCCTTTGAACTGAACATTTTCGCTCCCTGCGGTTTATAATCACACTTAGTTACTGAACACTGTGCGTTTAGTAAACTTCGCAGGGTACTTCAGCCCATTTGAAACACACCTTCGTGCTGCATTTGGGTTAGATTAATACTTATGCTCACGTGACACTTTAATAGGAACACCAGAATATATACTCATATTCATTTATGTAGGCATTAATTGAATGGATCAGTTCACGTTCCTATTAAAGTGGCAAGTATCTCTAGATATCTCTTGCCTATTAAGAAAAACTTATTACCATATCAACAATTATACCTTTTTGTTGAATAATGACATGTATAAAGTCTATCACTCAAGTCTCCGGGATGATGTGCTAAAGAAATGTATTAGAAGTATTTAAATAAACACAATTTGAATCTCAGCTTTCACTTCCTGATATCAGAGCTGCTGCCATAGAACACTTTCTAATCAATCAGATTCAAGAATCCAACAGATATGCCATTTCAACCAATATCCAAGCAATGACAAAATGACTATTAAAGAGAAAGCTTCATATTTCCTTTAAAATGATGACCTACCTGCTGGTCGTTGGAGGTAGTGCAGACAATGGGACATGAGAGCCATGGGTGGAATGCTGAATCTGACCAGGAGTCATTTGGCTGGCCTGGTCTATGGAGAACACATCTAGCGAACAGACATCACACACTCTAAGTACCTACAGCACAATTTAAATGTCACATTGTGAGCAGAACTGTTGTACCTGTGTACATATCAGCAGGAAGAGACGGAGAACGGCTTTCAATCAGCTCCAAAGGTGACAGGCTGGGCTGCAATGGCTGGATAGTTAAACACTCAGAAAGTCCGTCCTGGTAGATCTCAGTGCTGGCTCTCAGCTGTTATATGGAAATTAAATAATCTAATTATATTCTATAGATGTATACTACTTAATGGGTTTGAAAACTAAATTCTGGATATCATTGGTTACAGGTTATACAGTTTTACATACTACATTTCCAACAGGAGTTTATTTGAAGATAAAATGTTAATATTGACAGCCTAAGGGCTTGTTTTTTTTCTTACATAATGTATGACGAAACTGAGCTGTAGGATTCAAGAACCCGATCTACTCTGAATAACATGATTCTGAATTAGAAGATGAATTGATAGCAGTTTGGACAGGGATCCATGTGAACAGTGTTACAGCAAATGAGATAATTCCCTTTTTATATTTTTCCAGAAAAATGGTAAAGATAAAAAGCACAAAATATCATATAAAAATTGTTCAGGGTATAGAAGTGTGAAAGTGTTGACATGTCTTATATAAAAAGGATTTAAAAAAAAAAATTTTTTTTTTAACGAAATCAACCTGTGGGAGATTCAAGGGTCATTCAAGTCAAACTGTTATAAGATTTCTTGTGAATGAACGTATAAAACTGATTGACATTAAAAAAAGAAGTCAAGCAGCCGCAGTCTAAAATTTGAATGGTGCAAAAGTTTTAAAGGACGTTGTAGATCGATGAACGATAATCCTGGGCCGAGGTGGACCTGAGCCCACTGCGGTCATTCCTGTGAACATTCGCTGAGTGGAACATTCGCCTGATCCTTAAAAAAAAAAAAAAAAAAAGACAGATAACTTGCAGAAGAGGCGCAGGTGTCTGTGGGAACCTTACACATGATCATTCATCATTGTGGCATCGTTATTGCCACAGCTACCGTAGAGTCCCGACCCCACATTATGGCATTTCCACATGTTTGGGCCATTAACGTAGTTCCTGGGAGGCCAGTGTTTCAGACATGAAGCAGTTAGCCCGATCATGTCTCTGGCATACTGAGAAAGCTTTCAACCTCGATGGTATCCAAGCACTAGTGAAACCTCGGGATAAGTGTGTTAGTGTAGCAGCGGATAGAGAAGAACTGTCAAGACTGTGTTCTGTTATTCTGCACCATCAAAAGTCTTGGTTTGACTTGAAGCCCCTATTGGATACAGTGTACCTTTAAACATTATTTAAAACATGTAAATGGACTGTAAGGTATATACAATATACCTTTCTAGGTACAAAAGCTAGCGGTACTGCCGCGGAAAAAAACTTACACTTTAACAGGTAAAATCTTTTTAAATGGTGTCAAAAAATGAAATAGGAGATATTTCAACAATCAAAAGTAATTGAGATTCACCCAGCTTGCTCTTCCTTGACATCAAGGATTTTCAGTATCCAGGCCGAGCTGGTACAGCTGTACATTTTCATTCTAGTAGCAGCCACATCTTTTTCACTTATTTACTTAACTGACCTTGATATTCAAAAGTGTATTACTCCAGTCAGATTCCTGTTTGGTTGGAATGAAAATCCATATCAGCTCTTTGCAGATAATAGTGAGAACATTTGATTTATAGCCTTAAACAGTAAATAGAAGGATCGAGGGGATATTAGCGCTCAAATATGTAACGCAGCAAGCTCTTTGGAGAATAGATAGTGTTTGGCTCGCGTGAAGCCTGATGCTTTTCTTTGTACAAAGTGAGCACAATTTTGACCCTGAGGAACAACTGCCTACGCTGGACTTTAATTCTTAATAGGATTGATTTTAAGACTTAAATGATAAACCGCATGAATTCCTAAGCTCTATTTAAAATTTTCATACAGTAGTTTGACATGTGCATAGGTTACAAGAAACAGTTTGGCATTTGGCACGGCATCCGTGCTAGAATTAACACAGGCTATTTCAAGCGCACTGCTGACATTATCCGCAGAAAACATATGCTACAGAAGAAAGAAAGAAAAAAAATGAAATAATCGCTCTTGTTTTTCGCTTCCAGTCCAAAAGCAGCATACCCTAAGTAGCCGTATCTATGGTGATACCATTTGTTTTTCCTTTCTGTGATAATGAGCACAGCTCCTACACGAGTTCGAAATCTGCCCTTGCAAATGGTTGTTATGGATCATAAGCATTTGATGGCACATTAAAAGAAACGCATGCAGAAAGTACGAAAAAGCAGATTATCATATGGCAACGGCCAACATGTTTTATTACAGATCTACTTAGTGTTGAAGAATTCTGTCCAGATTGACTTGTCTGATTAGCACGTGCAGCACTGGTGCAATATTCCCCTAGATCATTTGCTCACCTTCTTCCTGGCCTGCTGCTCCTTGGTGGAATGCGATTTGACGTGCTTTCGCAAAGAGCTGGGATCGGTGTAGCGTTTTTGGCAGCCTTGAATCTGACACGCGTAAGGTTTCTGGAACACACAGACAGGAGATGCTGAAATTCACAAGTGACCCTGCACCACCTGAAATGTTAGAGTAGTCAAGTCTGTATTTCGAGTGCAGACTCACCGTGTCGACATGTGTGCGCTGGTGCTTGGCGCGGTCACTGGAGTTGCTGAAAGCTTTTTGACAGCCGTGGTGCTGACACACGTACGGTTTCTCTCCTGTGTGGCTCCGTAGGTGGATTTTGAGGTTCTCAAGGCGGGAGAACGCCTTCTGACAGCCTTCAAACTGGCCATAAAAACAAGATGAGAACATAGATATCAATTGAAATGCAACTGGATAGTTTTTTTCCAGAACAGGTACTTCACCTGAGGACCAACCACCACTGTTGTCTCCACATGCTTCAACCAGGAGGGGTCAGTATTTTACTGTTCAAATCAATTAACTGTCTTTCTGCAATTCTCTTTACTGACTTTATTACCCCCTTCCCACAGATCTGCTGATTTGCTGTATAAAAAACCCCACCATTTATCATTAATGCAAGTAACTCATTGGCGATTTTCCCTTTCCTTATAAATAGCCTACAGTATTAACTGGTATTCGCTTTATTTTGCAGTGAGCTCACCCTTAAGGTATGCAAAGCCTCTGCTCTTTGTCCTCTTCGTGGTCAAGTCTGGAATGTCTATTAACTTGGCTGAGAGTGCATAAAAGCTTTCGAGGATGGATGACCATGTTAAGATTTTCAATGGAAACAGAACTTACTGTTACTATTACCATTACTGCTATTAAATATACGCACTGACACATTTAGGATGCCTGAGATTCTTTCCTCATTCGTTCGTTACACGGTCGTCGCTCGCTTGGACTTTGATCTCTTGTCAAATATTCTTGATTTCCTGTTTTCATAAGAATGAGAGCTAAATATAAACAAGTACTCTGGAATGCGAGACTCCGCTGCAGCACGAGCGACTGTGATGAGTGTGGTGAAATGAGAAAATTCAAACGATGGCATTAAATCCTTAATCCCCTTGGTGCGGACACAAATAACCTTGTCCTGATAGATACAATTTAGTTGATGTAATTGGGTTAGAAACCACAGTTTGACGTTTGGAGTCGATTTGAAAGGCTTTAAACCATGATTAGATTGGAAACCGTCAATCCCATTTGGCGAAGCTAATTTCTATACAGCCGTTTAAAAGGCCGCGTAGACATCCTGATAGATCCACAGCAAAGATTTCTGCAAATCCTCATTTATTTTGCGATTTAATATATTGATAGTGACAACGGACCTTCGACGCTGCATTGGCCTTTGTCTGAGTCGCAAAAATAAAAACATAATCTACCATAACTACACTTGGGTGTTGGGAAACTACATGTTGGCTAACCAGCATCAATGCTTCTTGATGTCAATTCTACAATTTTCTAAAGATTTCCTGGAGTGACGAACACCATCATTCAAAAGGATTTTCCCATAATTCCTATAGTTTTTGGTGGTGGTAATATCAAATGTCCCTTGTTGGAGATTCTAAAGCCCGTTTCATATCAGCACCCCAACAAGTAAGCCCTCGTGATCTACCCAGCTACCCAGGTGGCGGAGTCTATAGGAGGGTACCAACCCTATCAGAATGGAAATGATCCATTAATTAGAAAACGTTTGCACTGATTTGAACTGAAACTTCTCTCCAAGGGAACAAATGAAAACAACACAGCAGAGCCACTCTTGACATCCACCTGTACCTTTTTGTGAGATTTTTCTGTAACATTTGCCAAAAGTAGACCAATAGCTTTGGCCACCTATTATCTCAACAGCTTTGAATAATCGCTTAATTACTTTAGTACTTAGTAATTAACCCTGAATTGTATTATAACTCAAAAGAATAATCCATTTATCCTGTTGTCCATAACTGTTTTTGTTTTGTTTTTTTCCTTAAGAAAAGAAATGGCATTGTGCAACATTTTCAGATTTAAAGTAGCACTTGTGCTGTTGACATTAAATAATAACTGAGCACCATGTGCGCATTGAATGTGAATTGGGTACTACGACAACTTGCCATTTTTATTTTTTTTAGTTTAGCCTTTCCTTGTGGCTCAGCCTCTCGTTACACTGTTTGTTTGAGAAGCCGAGTGTCTTGGACCAGGATTAAACACTTGGTCATCGGAGGAGCCAAGGGAAGAAAAGGCCATGCTATTTCACAGTAATTTTTTAAAGCACCGCTAAAGAAAAGGAGTGCTTGAGCTCTACTTCTAAATAATAACTGCAAACTGTTTAATTTGCAAAACTGAATAAATAACATGTTCAGAAAACAAAACATTTAAAGAACCTATATTAAAAAAAGTCTCTTAAACCTCTTTCTTCTTTCTTTCGAAGATCCCTCAAATGGCATCAGGAATAGAAATAACAACACTGACATTTTTAAATCACAATTTCCTACCACATCTTGCCTAAGTGGAACACAAGGTGGAAGAAAAAACGACTTAAATCGGTCAGCATTCAGCTCACCGCTATGGCCAAGAACAGATGCGACAACAAACATGTGTACTCAGAGTAGGCTTTCAGGGTTATTTAATAAAGCTCTGGACCGTGCTGGCTCCTCTGAGAGAATGGAGGTTTGAAAAGACAGCAGCGTGTCTTCTCAAAGCTGCAGTCGGTCAAGACACGGTGGCAGTCGGCCACAAGCTGCCACACAATGCCAGAGCCATCCCCATGCCAGTGCCATCTTTCTGCCAGCAGCGGGCCTGGTCACATCTCTCCCTCTCCTCCTTTTTCTACTGTCACAACAACATTTTTTTTTCTATGTTTCTAGATCTTTAATTGTCATGAATAATAATAATAAGTTTGAGTTTCTATAGTAACAGCTAATTCACATCATCTTTCATTAATTTTTTCTACTGATGTTTATTTATTTAATTTATTAATGCTGGCACAAGAATTTCTTTCGGGATTAATAAAGTTTTATCTTATTTTATCTTAATTCTCAAGAACTTAGACATATATAATCTAAGAATAATAAAAAAAATATACACTGTATATTGTGTATATATATATATATATATATATATATATATAATTATTATTATTATTATTATTTTTCCTTTTATTATTACAATTTAACAAAGAAAGCCGTCATTGTGAAGCTTTCTATAAGGAATTAAAATCCAGTGTCAGCACTTGATGGTACATTTTCCACCGCAAGAACCTTTTTTTTTTATTTGTTCTGTTTATGTATTCTCAGTAATGTTACAAACTGATTTTTTTATGTTGTTACTTTTAAAATAAAGATATATTTAACCAGCCTTCATTTATGTGATAATTGAAACAAACGTTATAATATAAATAGATAAAAACGTATAACTGCTGTACAAATTGCTGTAGTATAAGAAGTCTAAACAAGAACATCTAACTTCATGTCGGACCGCACAGACGCCACACTGCCACTGATTATTTTTTTATAACTGCGTGCTCGTGTTTAAATTCTGACTATTACAATGAGTCGAACTGTCCAGACGTTAATAGTCGAGTCTTATATTTTACAATAAGGACGCTGTCTCATTCACAGTACATTTGGTGTAATGAAGAACACGGACATGAGCATAAAGTATCCCGTATCACTACAGAGACAAAAAGGACAACGTCGTCTGTTGATGCCATTCACCATCCAGCCGTACGACTGTTTAAAGCGGCCAAAACTTTCAATAGGTCACATGATCATCAGTGTATTCAGTACTTCAAACAGGGCTTGAGTTTTAAGTGTCTAAAGCTGGAACATTGCAACAAATATTTTATGGTTAGCAATCTTGAGAAAAGCAAGACTGCTTTCTTTCTTGTTAATGGTGAAGAAACAGAACTAACCACAGCTCCTGAGAGTGATGAAAGACAGATAAAAATCCACAAGGCACTCAGTATAAGAGTTCCAGGAAGAGACAAACAACTTAAAAGCAATCCTTAAAGATCTTTGCTTTCTGCTATTTCTGGTGGACAGAACAGAGTTTCTCCCTGCTACTATGGTAACTCTGAACACGAATACCTGCTCTTCGGGTGCAAAACTCCAGCTGTCAGTTCTTAACTACAGTCTATTGTCAGCTGCACTATAATTTCATAAAGGCTACACGGAACAAATATAATAACTAATATGATATTTCTGCTGTGAACGGAATGTATAATTTTACAACTTAAATACCACCTTCCAAAAAAAAAAAAAGAAGTTTCTTGTAAAAGTAATGAAAAGTGCAAAAAAAACCCCACAATCTATTCAGGAGAGAACGGAGCGTGCACACGCCTAATACACAGAAATACACGGAAACTGCATCTGTAGGAAAAACGGTTAAAAAAACATAGCGGCTGAGAGCAAGTTGAAACATGCTTTACCTGCCTCCCTACAATTGTGTAGTGTAATATAATCTGTTTGACCATGATCCTAAAGCTCATATATCCGTAAATCTGTCTGGCCTTCCGTGTAGCCTTTGTCTGTCACTCAAACTTCAGAGAACTGACTTTACTATTTAGCACAAAACCAATGTTTTGGAAAGAAATTACTCACTCACTCATAATCATTACCGCTTATTCATGTATTCAGGGTCGCGGGGACCTGGAGGCTATGCCGGGAGACTTAAGGCACGAAGCAGGGTACACCCTGGACATGGTGCCAATCCATCGCAGGGCACTCACATACACTCCCCCATTTATACACTACGGGCAATTTGAGAACACCAATTAGACTAACCTACATGTCTTTGGACTGTGGGAGGAAAACAGAGTACCTGTAGGAAACACACCAAACACAGGGAGAACATGCAAACTCCATGCACACAGAGACACAGAGAATCGAACCCGGACCCTAGAGGTGCAAGGCGACAGTGCTAACCACTACACCACCAATAAAATTTGCACTTTTCCCATAATACTAAAATATACTATCGGGTTTGTTGTATTAGGTTATCAAGTTACTGTATATAAGGAAATATACTGGTACACTGCCAGAAGAAAAAATCTTTCATTTCAGAAGGGCCAAATTATCAGCTTGGAGTTTTATATGCACAATCTGACGAGAACTAACAAGGTTGGAGCTAAACATCTGTGTGGCCATAAAAAAACCACTTGTTAGTAAGACTAATTGGACAAAAGCCACCAATTTACTAGAGAAGCATAAAAACACCAATTTACTAGGGAGCATAAAGACAGGACTTTAGGTCATGCGGTCTAATGAGTTCAGACTGACCCTAATCTAGAGTGGTGGGCGCGCCTTGGTAAGAAGGGAAGCGCATGAAGCGATGCACCCATCATGCGTATTGCCCACTGTACAAGCCTCTGGAGGCAGTGTTATGATCTTGGGTTGCTTAAGTTGCTCAGGTGTAGGCTCAGCAATGGTTAAAGTTAGCTGATGACCTGAATGCACTGAATGACCAACTTATCACATCAGGATATCAGTTAATCCTATTAGGTGAGTTATTTCAGGGCTCCAGAAATAGTGAAAGAGTGGTTCTGGAAGCACGAGGAATCAATTTCACAAATAATCTGGCCATCGCATGTGCTATAGTCAATGCTAAATTTAGGCAAATTCGATAATAGAGTGTCTGATGTTTTCTGTCCGGGCAGTGCAAGTTGTTCCAGGCGTCTTCTACAGTATCACGCACGCATCTGAAGTCATTTAAAATCTAGTTACTGCGAATTGCATCTCCAACCTATTGTCTTCACTGAGCCCATTAGAAGGAAAATGAAAGCAGATCAATCAGCGTAATGCTACCGGCTGACTGAAGCTTCGTTTTTGCTGTACATCTACGAAAAAAAAACAACCCAAAACTCTCATCGTGAACAAATTCTTTGGTCAAGTTGTTGCTCTAAGGCGGGTCTTAAAACATGCTCAGTGTAGGCCAGTTTAGTGCCTTTCATCCGTGACAGACAACAACGAAATTCTGGCAGGATCAAAAATTTCAGATTAAGGTACAGTACCAGTCAAAAGTATGGACACACCTTCTAATTCAATGGTCTTTCCTGATTTTGTTTGCTTTCTGTGACGCTGATGGTATACAAAATATGCTATAATCTCATTTGAACAGTTGATATTGAGATGTTTCTGCTATTCATGCTCTGTAAATCCTTCGTAATGGCTCTAATCTGAGGTGCTGTTTGATACTTGGTGATTTCCGAGGCTGGTGAATCTAGACGAACTGCAGCTCCATGAGAGCATGAGTTTCATCATGGTGCATGATGGATTTTTTAAATGCACTTGACAATACTGTTTTTGCAAGAACTGTTCCAGAACAGCTGACCTTCATGTCTTAAAATAACAACTGACTGTTGTTGTTACTTAATTACCTAATTACCTAATGCCACATATAAATACTTAATTACCCAATGCCATATGTGTTCATTTATAGTTTCGAAATCTCCAGTTTTGTTCTTGAATGTAGAAAATAAATCACTAAACAAAACACAGTATTAGAAAGTGTGTCCAAACTTTTGACTGGTACTGTATTTGATGATGCAAAACTCATGGGACAGCTACTAACAGAGTTGGAAAATAAGGAAAATTCAACTGGACAGAAGAAACATTATTATTACATTAAGACCACTTTGAAAATGTTTTGGTTTGTGCAATTCAATTTTCAGCAGGAGCCTGTACGGTGCTGATTGATGACGTAAAACTGAACACAGCAATTTTCTTTATCGCAAGTCTATCATTAGCAGCTTGCATAACATTGACAAACCATGAACATATCGCCATGTGCAATGACAACTTCTGGCTCCAGAGCAAAAGAAAGCTCGCAGTAGTTATAGTCATGCCCTCTTAATTTATAGTCACCTAAATGCAATAGCTTTATCATGGAGACATTAAAAGGCACCATACAGGGGAAACCAAGTCTGCTAAATGATAGTTGCAGATGTTGTTTGGGTTGTTTTCTGAAGCTAATTATACAGTATACAGTGGAGAAAATAATTATTTGATCCCCTGCAGATTTTGTAGTTTGATTCAAGTTTGCCCACTTACAAAGAAATGAATGGTCTGTATTTTTTTTTTTATCATAGATTTATTGTAAAGGATTAGGACAGAATATCAACCAAAAATTCAGGAAAAAACACATAATATAAATCTTATAAATTGATTTGCATTCAATGAGAAAATAGGTATTTGATCCCCAAGCAAACATGACTTAGTATTTGGTGGAGAAACCCTTGTTGGCAAGCACAGATGTAAGGCGTTTTTTGTAGCTGGTTACCAGGTTTTGACAAATCTCAGGATGGATTTTGGCCCACTACTCTTTACAGATCTTTTCTAAATGCTTACGGTTTTGTGCCTGTCGCTTTCCAAATTGAAGTTTCACCTTCCTCCACAAATGTTCCATAGGATTAAGGTCTGAAGACTGGCTAGGCCACTCCATGAGTGCCACTCCACTTTGCCTTGCCAGTAGGATTTGGTTCATTGTCAACCATCCATGACCCGTCTTCAGGAAGTTCTCATCCAAGATTTTACAATACATGGCTCTGTCCATTGGTCCCTCAATGTGGCAAAGTTGGCCTATCCCTTTAGCAGAGAAACAGCCCCAAAAGAAACATGTGTTCTTAGGGACATAGTCAGCATTTTTTTCCCCTCCAAACACGGTGAGTCAAGTTAATGCCAAAAAGCTCAATTTTAGTTTCATCTGACCACAGCACTTTCTCCCAAATCTTCCCTACTTATTGGCAAACTTCAGACGAGCTCGTGCACTGAGGGATTTCAATTCATGGAGGTGTATTGTGTTACCAATGGTTTGTTTGGTGACTGTGACCCCAACTGCCTTAAGAGCATTCACAAGCTCCTTCCGTGTGGTTCTGGACTGATCCCTCACTTTTCTCATGATTACCCTTACCCCATGATGTAAAAGCTCCAGACCGAGGACGGTTGATGTTTTTTTTTTTTTTTCCATTTGCGAATAATCACTCCAACAGTTGTCTTCTCCTCACCAAGCTTCTTGGTGATGGTCCTGTAGTCCATTCCAGCCTTGTGTAGGTCTTCACTCTTGTCCATGATGTCCTTTGACAGCTCTTTGGTCTCGCCTATGGTGGTGAGGCTTGAATAGAAGATAGAAATTCTGTAGACAGATGGCTTTTATACATACTGTATAACGTTGTTTTTAGGAGCACCATTTTAAATTAATCTGTGTACCACATGAGCACATAATTAGTCTGTGGGAGCCAGAATCATTGTTGGTTGGTAGGGGATCAAATAGTAATTTTCCTCACTGAAATGCAACTCAATTTAGAACATTTATATAATGTGTTTTTTTAATCTGGATTTTTATTTTATTTTATTGTCCTTTACAATAAACCTATGATAAAATAATAGACATTTCTTTGTCTATTAGACAAAATTATAGCAGAAAATTATAGAAATTCATTTTCTTGTAAGTGGGCAAACTTACAAAATCTACAGAGGATCGAATAATTATTCTCCTGTTGGCAACAAAACCACTAGAGTAAACACTGAAAATACAGATGGTATTCGTTGTAAATCTCTCAAAATGGCACTGGAAATAAAAGCTTTCCTGTTCGGTGTTCTCGGAAATACATTGGTATTTATTGCTTTTAATAATACATAACTCAACTTTACCT
This sequence comes from Clarias gariepinus, assembly GCF_024256425.1. NCBI lineage: Eukaryota > Metazoa > Chordata > Actinopteri > Siluriformes > Clariidae > Clarias > Clarias gariepinus. The sequence continues at coordinate 6,498,841 of NC_071116.1, read as the reverse complement.
AAATGCCCATTATGTTGCCAACCAATTTTTTTTCTTGGTACAGTATGTGGAATGTTTTTCTCCTTTCTTGTGCACTGACCACATCGCCATTTGAAACGCTTTTAAGGCCAAGTGACATGACTGTTGTTAGTAATATCATATTTAACCTGTTGCCTTATTACTTACTGTTTTTCTTACATAAATGTAGTCATGTTGCAGTAGGTTTCTAAAAAGTTTTCAAGGTTGGCAGATATGAAATCTTGCTGAGATTTTCCGAAAGAACTGGCTGTGACCATGTATTTTTTTACCTCTTCGGTCTATAATTACGTGCCCGACAAAACCATTCAACTGTTCCGGGCTCCATGGCAACAGGAACAGTTTTAAGTAATGAGTAAGTGTTTGGAGTGAAAGGTCGACCATAGGTATGTGCATTAATGATTACCAAGATCAGACGAAAAAAGGAACGGCTGTAGATTGCCACTTTCCTAACCTGACCCCGTGGACAGTCACAGCAGGGACTCAGCTACAGGGTCAATCTCCAGTGTCTTGGCAAGGCTTTTACTCAAAGTGTGCAAGTAAGTACGGTCATAGACATAACCTCACACTAGCACTGTACCTAACAGTCCATCTCAGGCTGTGTCACGCCCTTTGGAAGCCCCTTGACTGCTGACGGCTTATCCAGCTGAGAGAAGCTGCTAGCAGGAAGCAGACCATTTTTCTGCCAGCACCTAAGTGGAGGCCCTTTGTGCTTTTTTTTTTTTTTTTTTTTTGGATAATGACATAATTGCCAAAACTCTCTTGTCAGTTAGCAGAGGCTCTTAATAAGCTGACGGCCAGAATTACATGAGGAAAATACCTTCACATTTGAAGCATCATCCTTACTGAGCCCAGCACTGACAACACTTCAAAGTGTACAATGGACTTTAAACTGCCATCTTAAATGATGTAGAGTGGCAGACTTTCATTTAAAATAAAAGCCCCTTGAGATGCTTTGGCAGCCCTGTTAAAATAGAACTCTAAAAAAACCCTTTTAAGTCAGATTTCTAAACTCCTTTCCAAGAGACATGAGTCAGAGACATTAAAAGTAAATTTGCACATGATATCTTTAGGATCTGTGGCTTGATGTATGCTAATGTGAATAATAGGAAAAGGAGAATTAAACAAGTGTTCCGCTAATACTCTATTAACACTGCATACCGTACATCTGTTAGGTTTCTCCCCCGAATGTACCCGCATGTGGATAAGGAGTTTGTAACGAGCATTGAAAGGCTTGTGTCTGCGTGGACACCCTGCCCAGAAGCAAATAAAGTCCTCTCCTTTGCGCTGATCAATATGTAGTTTCTCGATGTGCTTGACCAGCTCCTCTTGGTGACCGTATGTGGCACTACAATCCAGCCAACGGCAACAGTGTCCCCCATTAAAATCATCAAGTTCTCCTTCTTCTTCCTCTAACATTGGGCATAAAGCCAGAGGCAGAACACCAGGTTTGTCTATAGAAGGCATAGATGGGTTCTGAGCACGTTCAGGATTCTGAGCACATCCCAGCTGGCCACCTGGTAGTTGGTGTACATGGTGGGAGTGATAGGGTGGTGGAGGTCCCCTAGGTGGGCTTGTGGACCTAACAATAGCTGAAATTTCAAACTGAAGGTGTGTACTGCTTTCAACACTGTAATGAGGAACATTATTTCCTGCTGCAGTGTTGTTTATCAGGATTTCCTGTCTTGGTAAAAGCTGGTGCTCCACTACTAGATTAGTTCCTCCTATTTGGCCATCACTAGCACCATGTTCTTCTAATCTCTGCATGCAGAGACTCACTTTTTCAGAATGGTGATTTCTTGTTAAGGTCTGACCAAGAGTGGAACTGGCTTTGGGACCTGGATAAACAAAGCTTGGATTGGGGATACAGCTTCCGCGAACTCCCAAAAGATGCCCACATACGTCAGACTGCAGTGGTGATGGAGCTGGCTGTGATAACGGAGAACTTTGGGAACCGATTATGTATGCCACCAAAGAGGTTGGTGATGTTCGAATAATGGAGTTTAAGTCAATGCCAAGTCCATCAGACAAAGGAGAGATGGATAGGGCTCTTTTTTTGGAACGGCTGGATTGGCGGGGGCTGTTGATGTCGTCCTTAAACAGGTAAGCAGGAAGTGAAGTTGGATTGGAGCCACTGGTGGCTCCAGACATGGCGGTACCTGGTGGGAGGCTCATAAGTTCTGGACCTTCAGCTGTCTGGCTAAAGCTGCTCTGCTGACCTAGGGGTGGCAGCACACGGTAACCATAAGGCCAGTCCAACTTGCTGCTTCTTATTGACTGGCTCTCTGCGATGCTGAGGGTGGTGGAAGCCAAGGACTCTCTGGACAACACAGACCTGTACCAGCATATTAACACAAGTTTAATCTCTGTTCCTCAGTTACATCGATGAGTGATCTTCCGTTCATAACCTGAATATGGTTTAACAATTAAAATATGAATTTTTGCTAGTCCTTTTGACATCCCTTTACTATTTAAACTAGTTTACCTGGCATCTGTGAAGGGCACAAAAAGGCCCAGAGAAGGAGCAGGACAGTGCGAAGCACAGGTTTGGATAGTGGACGCTGGACTCACACTCTGTACAACCATAGCACTGCTTGTCACTTGCAGGTTTGATCTGCCATACTCGCTCAACAGGTTCCTACTGGTCCCCAATGAGTGGGAACCTGAAAGCAACAGAGGAGTTGTATTTATTGCACACAATATTCATTTTGGTCATCCTTTTTTTGTCTTTCCAGAGATTAATGATTAAAAATGCAGACGAATAAAGAACAAAAACAACCTGGTAGTTCTATTGAAGTTAATGATAAACCTAATGCACCTAAAATAAAATGCGACCATCAGCTTTTAATAAGCATCTTCATTACAAAAGTAATGGATAAGGCATTTACGCCCACCCCCTCCCCCCACTCCAATCCCCCACAAACCCCCCCACCCCCGGCTTTAAAAAAGGTAATCAGCTACAGGAAGTATTTTATTCATTTCCTTTTTAAATAAATGTTACTGGCAAAAAATTCTAAATGGCGAAATGTCTTTTTGAGTTTAAAAAGAAACCCAAATACACATGAGATTCCCAGACTTGTAGAACCTGCAAACACTTTCGGATCTGTTAATCAATAACCAATTTTCCTTCTCAGAGAAGAAACAGAGAAGGCATTCTGCTTGGTTAGCTTTGACACGTAGTATTTTGAGCAGAAGAAGCTGGACAATGTGCTAAGATTAAGGTGAAGTCAAATATAAACTCAAGTATGTAACTTAAAAGTGCGCTCGTTTTAAACCACAGTTAAACTATTAATGCAGAAATATCAATGTTTTTTTTTTCTATAGCGTTCAATGCTTTTTAGCACATTTTCATTCCAAACCTTATATACCGGGACATGTTGAACTGTAGCTTGTCAGCCACCATGCTTGCCAGTGGCCAGACATACATTTATGTTGCACTCTATTATGGAACATATTTAATGGCAAAGTTATGCTGTTAAAAAAAAAAATGATAAGGATGTTCAACTGTCCTGTATTTCTTAGGGACCATCAAGGCTTATGTTCCAGATCACTGGGCTGAGAAATGTGGAAACAGCGAGGAATCAGTGAAGGCTGAAAAATTGCAAATTTTCTTTTAAACTACACACAGCTGAATAATGAATTGCATGAATTATGAACATCAGCTACACTTTCAAGTGACCACACCTGTAGAAATATCATTGATCATTAATGGGAAAACTTGTAAGGGTAGCCCCTTTTTCACAAAACTTGTCATATATACAGTATGTGTAAAAGGAATGTTTATGGCAGCATTTCTGTTTCAGGTCATTACCTTTGATGCCAATCTGTGTGCCATTTAATCTTGCTGTAATGGAATTGCCAGGAGGCACAGGAAGGGAAGACCCTTGCTCCCATGATGATCGTGGCATGGTGAAGGTGCCATGATGCTTTCCATTGGTTAGCACTTGCCTACGCAGGCTAAGAGAAGGTAGAAGCGTCGTACTTCCTGGTTCCACATCTGCCGTGACCATTTCACTTCCGGGACCTGTGGCTCGCTGGTGGGAGAAGGAGCGGGAAGTACCAGCATGCACTCGGATATGAGGTACCTGCTGTCCCGTTATAGCACCCAAAGACTTTGGCACGCTCGTGGGAGAGACCAGCAGGTTGCAGCATTTCTCATTCATTTCTCTCGAATCTGCTTCAAGCAAAGGGCCTGAGGTGACCTGCTGTAAACACAGGTCAGCATGGTTAGAATAGCAGTGATTGTAGCACATGCTGGTGTGATTTTAAGATGCAACAGGTAGCATTTCAGCTTCACACCTTCACGGTTCCCAAACTTAAGCTACTGTCTGTGCAGAGTTCTGTATTGTTTCTTCATACCCACTTGGGTTTAGTCTGGATTCTCCAGATCCCCCTTTCAAAACATCACGGAAGTTGGACTGTCTACACTTTGGTTTTCTGGGATTGGATCCGAATCAAACATGACCCTGACCAAAATGAATGAATGAATGAATGAATATATTTAGCGTGTACATGCCTGCTAGCAATATTTACATAAGGAAAAGTCATCATGAATCATGATTTTGTGCATTCATTCGCTTATTTTTAGGAACTGGTTTATTCTGGGCGGCAGATTGTGTAGTGGTTAGCACAGTCAAGCTCGATTCCTGTCTCTGTGTGCGTGGAGTTTGCATGTTCTCCCCGTGCTTGGTGGGTTTCCTCCGGGTACTCCGGTTTCCTTCCACAGTCCAAAGATATGCAGGTTAGTCTAATTGGCGTTCCCAAATTGTCTGTAATGTGTGAGTGCATGTGTGTGTGCCCTGAGATGGATTGGCACCCTGTCCAGGGGATACCCCTCCTCGTGCCCTAAACCTCCTGGTATAGGCTTCAGGTACCTGCAACCCTGAATGTAGGATAAAGCGGTATAGAAGATGAGAGAGTGAGTGGTTTATTCTGATCAGGTGGATCTGGAGCGAGTCACAGGAAAGATTCCATGGACGCCTGGGAGAAAAACACACTGATAGGAGACAGGGTTATCACAGGGCATGATGCACACATTCATTTATTCATCTTCTATGCTGCTTATCCTGTGCACTGGTTCACGTTGGGCCCGGAGCCTATCTCAGGAGAATCAGGGCTTGCATTTTTAATTCATTTCATTATACATCTGAGCTGTTAAGAGTAAAGGGCCTTGCTTAAGGGCCTGTCAGTGGCAACTTTGTGGTGGTGATGCTGGGGTTTAAACGTGAAACCTTCCGATCAATAGGCCAACGCCCTTACCACCGAGCTACCCCTGCACACATACACACCCATGGATTACGGGTTGGAAGGTCTCAGGTTCAAATCCCATGACCACCATGTTGTCCCTGTTGGGCCCTTGTGCAAGGCCCTTAACCCTCAACTCCTCAGATGTATAATGGGATAAGTATGTACAGTAAGTTGCTCTGGAAAAGGGCATCTGCCAAATGCCTAAATGTAATCCGCATGTCTTTAGACTGTGAGAGGAACAAGGAGAAAAAACATCAATCACGAGGAAACAAACAAACTCCATGCACGCAGCACAGGAACCGAACTTAGACCCTGGAGGATGATGCGCACAATCATTGAAGAAACCAGACAAGCCCTAGGAAACATGTGGGAGGGCATGCGAAACTTCACATGGATAGTAACCCAAGCTCAGGACTGAAGCTGTGAAGCAACACCACCCGCTGTGCCTCATTACTTCCACGGAGTTTCAGGAATCCTGTGCTTGATTTCTTCATTTTAAAAAAAATGAACTTAAGAAACTAGAAATTTCATGTCCAAACAGTCCAAACCTGTACATTAGCAGGGCAGGTAAAAGAAGTGCATAATGAGTAGCTGGTATAAGTTAACCTTAATGTTTAAGAGATTGTAGAAGATAATACAAACACATGCATGTATCATACTGTATGACAGTTTAGTGGTTAAAAACAAACAAACAAACAAACAAAGAGAGTCTCACCTGTGAAAGTCTTCAGGAAGTCTGGAGCTGCAGTGACAGCGCGTGAGAGCACATGATGACTCAGGCACATTCCGCTGCTCCGCTCTGTGGTTATGATGCGGCCGGTTACTGGCGTCCTGGCGCGTCTTTGGACACGAGCGCAACTTAGGAGGAGGAAAAGTTCTGCCGTTGTTTTATGACTAACTCTGATGAGGTCGCGCGTAATGAAACATTAAGCCGCGCGCGCGCGCGCGCTCGTGTATGTGTGTGTGTTCGGGAGCGCGCGCCGTTGCCAGGGGCGGGTAAAGAGTTGAGTGTTTGAGCTCCGGACGCTCCGGACACTCTACAGTACACACACCTTACACACGTTTAGTCTCACTGATTCTCACTACTTTCAATAATTAACAATGACATTCACGTGTGTGTGTGTGTGTGTGTGTGTGTGTTTTATAATAATTATTATTATTTCATTAACCCGCAAAACTTTATTTTTTGCATTACATGCTTGACATTTAATTAGGCTGCAAAATAAATTCTACTCTATAACTGGAAACCAAGAGAGCACCTCCTGTGTTTAGCTTCTCATTTTCTTTACTTAGTCACATCTCAGTTGTTGATTTTTATTCTGTTTGTTTGTTAAAATGTATTTATTTTTGTTTTCTATCTATCTATCTATCTATCTATCTATCTATCTATCTATCTATCTATCTATCTATCGTCAGAGTCAGGTTGGATCTTGCGCCAAAGTATTCACCTGCCCTGCATTTATTTATTTGTTTGTTTGTTTGTTTATTTATTTATAATTGTTATTTATTTTTTATTATTATTATTTCTTTTATTTCATTTATTTATTTGTATTTTTTGTTTGTAGGAAGAAACCGGTGAACCCAAAGGAAAGTGTGTCAATGTCCACACTGTTTCCAAATTTATGACATTTCAGTTCATAACCCGACATCAATTTTTTTCTTTTGCCTCAATTGTCATTTTGTTGTTGTTGTTGTTGTTGTTCTGTCTATTTTATAAGATTGACTGATGGCAGTATGTTCGTGTAATGGTTAACACTGTGGTCTCCCACCTCCCAGTCAGGGGTTCAAGCCCAGTCTGTTTGCGTGGAGTTTGTTCGCTCCGTACTTGGTTTCCTCCAGGTACTCCGGTTTCCTCCCACAGTCCAAAGACATGCAGATTAGGCTAATTGGTGTTTCCAAAATGCCCATAGTGTATGAGTGAATGTGTGTGTGTGTGTGTGTGTGTGTGTGCCCTGCAATGAACTGGCACCTGCCAACTGCCTTGTGTCCCAAATCCCTTGAAATAATATCCAGTTATACAGTATATTATACAGTATATTAAATGTTCCTAATTTAAAACATTAATATTATATACACTACCGTTCAAAAGTTTTAGAACACTTTCTAACCCCATGATGGTTCCTGATTTTTATTTCTTTCTACATTGTAAAGGAATACTGAAGGCATCCAAAAAATGCATTAATCTCCTTTGAACAGTTGATATTGAGATGTATCTGCTACTTCTGCTCTGTAAAGACTTCATAACGCCTCTAATCTGAGGTGCTATTAATTGGTCATTTTTCAGCCTGATAACTCTAAATGAACTTCTTGTCTGCGGCAGAGGTAGGTTTTGGTCTCGCCCTCCTGGGACGGCCTTCATGAGAGCCAGTTTCATTATTGTGCTTGACGGATTTTGCGAATGCACTCGACAATACTGTTCTTGCAAGAACTATTACAGAAAGATTGACCTCTGTGTCTTAAAATAACAACTAACTGTTGTTTTTCTTGTTGTTATGTAATTACCTAATCCCATATGTGTTATTTTATAGTTTTGAAATCCCCAGTATTGTTGTAGAATGTAGAAATAGTTCTAAAACTTCTGAACGGTAGTGTGTGTATATATATATATATATCTATACATATATATACATATACACACACACACACACACACATTATATGTGTCTTAATTTATTATTTTCTGAATTATATATTATAACATAAATATATACCAAAGTCATAACATTAAAACAACCTGTCTAAAATTGTGTAGATCGACTTTGTGCTGCCAAAACACCTCTGACTCCTCAATGCCTGGACTCCAGCAGCCCTCTGAAAGGTGTGATGTGTTTTCTGGCAGATGATCCTGTAAGTCCAGGAAGTTGCTAGCTCGGGCTTCCAAGGGTTAGACTTCTTTGTTCAGCACATCCCACAGATACTCAGATTGTGATGTGATGAATTTGTAGGCCAAAGCAACACCTTGAACTCCTTGTCATGTTCCTCACTCAGTCTGTTCCTGAACAATTTCTGCAGCATGGCAAAGTGTATTATCCTGCTGAAAGAGGCCACTGGTTTTAGGGAATACATTTGCCACAAAATGGTGTACTTGATGTAGTTAATTAGCTGGTATGTATTAAAGTAACATCAACATCTAACCCATATAACATTACAGTATAACCACTGAGGTGAAGTAAATAACATTGACTAAGTTGTTCCTCTGGCACCTGACAGGGGGTGGGATATACTGTACCAGGGAGCATGTTAGCAGCTCTCAAAGTTGTTGAAAGCAGGTAAAAACGGGGAAGTGTAAGGAGCTCAGTGACTTCAACAATGGCCGAATTGTTTGATTTGAAACAAATCTTGTTGGGTTTTCAGATATGCAGTGGATAACACCTTCCAAAAGGAAAGACAGCTGGTGAACCACTCAAAGGGTCATGGGTGTCTATGATGGTCCATGGACATCGCTGAAGGGCCTATATCTGGACCATTGGACCATGGAGCAGTGAAAGAAGGTGGTCTGATTTATTAAAAAAAACCATTTTCTTTTAAATCAAATGGACAACCACGTGTGTTTGTGTGTGTGTTGCCTACCTGGTGAAGTGATGGCACCAGTAGTGGAATGTGATGCTCTGGGTAATGTTCTGCCATTCAGGTGGATTTAACTTTGACACACATCACCTACCTAAACCAGTACACCCCTTTATGATGCGAGTAGCCTCATTCAAAAAGATAATGACAAACATGACAAGTACCCAAGGTGTTGACTTGGCCTCAATCCAATTCAGTATCTGTGGGATTTGCTGGTCACAATCTACAGTACATACAGTAGCAACTTTCAGGACCCAAAGGATCTGCTACTACTGTGTTAGTGGCAGATACCACAGCACACCTTCAGAGGTCTTCCTGGCAGCACATAGGGGGACCCAAACAATGAGCAAGTGGATTTAATGTTATAGCATTGTTATATGGCGCCTATCGTGGGTGACTTGGGGCACTAAGCAGGGAACACCCTGGGCAGAGTGGCAATCCATCACAGGCCACACACACAAGGATGCACACATTCACACACTCACCCACACTCTTCGTGCAATTTGGAAATGCCATTTAGTTTAAACAGTATGACTTTGGACTGTAGGATGAAACCGGAGGACCAGGATTAAACCTACAGTACCAAGCACAGGGAGAACCTGCACACAGACCTGAAGGTGGGACTTAAACACTCGACCCTGAAGGTGTGACGGCATAGTGCTAACCATAATGTGTGTGTGCGTGTGTATAAATAAATGGAAGCATCTTTCCTTGACTCTGGGATCCACTGACTAGGATGAAAAGGTTACTGAAGATGAATGAAGGATTGAGTAAATGTTTGATAGCCTGAGACATTTAAAGACAGTTGAATTAACACTCAGTCATACAGTATACACTTAGTCATACAGTATATAAGTATAGATCTACAGTATATACTGTAGATAAACATTGTGGGTGGTGATTCAACACTGTAGTTAATGTAAACATTTCAAGTCTGACTGAACGAGAGACCATTGCACATCAGTGCTTAATGGTTAACATAACAGCAAAGTTCACAGTACATTTCATAACCTGTCACATATTCTTCCACCATACTGCATTCAGAATCTTCTGAGCATGCTTTGTTTAAGTTATTTTTTTTCCCCAAGCATAACTGATGTGCGAAACATAAGTGATACCTGTTTAACGGTCCTATTCTTTCTGCTGCTGTTGCCTTTCTGCATGTTTGCACAGTGAGTGCTGCTCCTTGTTGTCATGGCAACTTCATTGTTTATTCTAGGGTGATTTGGGAGGACTTGTTCACGAACGAAGGCTGTGAAAAATCTTGAGGAGAGAAAAAAAGAAAAAATCCGGCATCTCAAACGCAGGCTCGTCATGGCAACGTAACTGATATGAAGGAGGTTTGACGAGCGTGATTGCAGGAGAAAGTCGTGTTATGTGCGTGCTGGATTCCTGAAGCCTTGTAGAGTTGATGATGATGATGATAATGATGTTGTTGAAGATGATATGGGTTGGAAATAAACGGTGACCTCTAGTGGAAATTGCCAGGCTCAATGTTTATTATGTGTGCAGTGATTCATGGTTGGTTTTCTTAGGCGATGCCATGTTGCTGTCAGATTTTACTTTGAAGTTATGATTACACTGGGCTGAATCGTGTTTTCCAGGCTTTCTCTGTAATTTTGCTAAACATGGATTTAATCTTTGTTGTAGGAAAACAGAAGCCTGTTTTATTTATTTTTTTTAAACTTCTAGATCATGAAATGTCTCGACTCCTTCCATTTGAGGCGTTAACGTCTACATGGCTTCGGATATGAAGGATGATACTGAAGGCCTTGTCCAGCAGAGTGCAGTATAAGTACAGAAACCAGCCCAATTGTAGATGGATGTCTGGGATCGCTTTTTGAAGCGTCTAATCCCGAGCTCCACGTATGCCTCAGCAGGGGATGACGGTGCTCTGATTGTGTTAGGGTGACAGACAGCGAAGGCGAAGACAGCAAGAGGTCATTACGGCTAATGTATCATTTCTGAAAGTGGCCAATCATCTTATTCATCTATTTCTGTGCTAATGAAAACGAACCCTGGTGATTGGCAGGCACGTCTAACAGCGGAGTTCACTTCAAGAATTGCAGCCTGTTATTATTCACCTCTTTTCCCAGTCCACATCAAGTGCAAATTGTCAGTCCGGAGCGCTGTCCGCATCGAATGCAAATTGTTACAATAAAAATTGTCTATTTTGGGGGGCATGTGGCGTTAGAGGCGAGGCGGCTAATCAATTTCTGTGTTTCATTAATTTCTTCATTTCGCTCTCTTTCATCGCACCTGAGCTGGGAGCCCTCGCCGAAACGTGCTCCCGACAGCGTCACGTGTCGCCGAGATTCATCACAGAGATTGTGTGTGAAATTCTCCGTGGATTTCAGGAGTGACCTCTCCAACGTCCCCCATCACCGCCGTCTAAAGCCGTGGCCTTTCGCAACCAAAGGTCTCCTCCTCATTACCTGCGTGGCTGTGATGCACCATTTTCTCAAGAAGAAACAGCGGCAGGTTTCAAAGTGATTAGCAGTACGAGCAACCCCCGCTTTTTAAAGGTTCAGAGAGCTTAATTCTCTCTACCATGGCTAATGTCACCCGCTGTGTGAATGTCAAGGTAATGAGCAGCAGCAGCTCTGTTCAGAGATTCTCATCAAGACAGAAACGAGGAACTTTCTCCGCCTTTTCCTTTTTTTGTCAGTCTGCAAGAAAAATACAAGCTTGATAATAAAGACAGAAGTAATACGATCCAGTTTACATTCTGCAAACTTTCCTGTTAGCATCTCGTCAGGGTGAAGGATTTTCTTTAATCAATATATATATATTCTGACCACAACAGCCAGTCTTTGGACACAGTGAAAAGACATACTGATGAAGGCGTATATCTATCCCCTTATACTTGCTCCCTAATGTATTATTTTTGTTTATCTGCCCGAGTGTATGACACCGATGGACAAGTGCTGCCTCCCTGGCGTCGCTTTTCATTCTGTGAACGCTCAAGGTTTTGCCCTGAAGTTTAAAAGTAATTCCTCCATTTTTATGTTCTAAAGCTCATTCAATGGACCAGCGATTACGGTTTCATCTCTCGCTGACTTTATTGACACGTAAGGATTTGCAGCAACACGTGAGTGATGGGAAAATAGCACAGTAACCTGCTGCGATCACGCCAGAGTCTCAGACAGAAGCAAAATGAATAGAGATTCATTTTAGATCAAACACAAACACGAAAAGAAGAAAAACATAGAGATATCATAAAACTTAGCGAGTCTTCTATATGCCACGGTTAGATCACTGTCACTTTTTGGTTGTGACTTTTTGTGGTGGGAAACGATAAGGGTGAAATCCGAGAAACATCCCGTGTCAGTACTGACACTTCTCATAAAGCTCGGGAAGACGCATCAGTGCAGCTTTCATAAAATGCAATAAAGTCGACAGATATTTTAAATGGGACAGATAGGGAATCTGTGTTTGTGTGTGTGATAGTGTGTGTGTGTGCACGTGTGTGTGGGTGGGGGGGTGATATCCCTTTTTGTCTCTCTCTATTTCATTTCTTTAATTTCTAGTTAAACGTGTCGCAGACCACATTGTTAGTGTTGCTAGTGCATCCTGAACTGAGATTTCAGATCAGCAATATGTAATAGTTCTTTGCTGTTCGTTCAAGTCAAACCAGGACTTGTGATGATCATGCAAAACATTTCAAATGGAGCAAAGATTTTAAAGAAGGCCGTACGTCTGTGAATAACCATTCCATCCGAGGTGGTCACAGTCGTTCTTGTTAAGGTTCAGCGGGTGGAATTATTTACCATTTGCACATTACAGGAACTCCGCTGGTCCAAGCCATTTCCATATATTTGGGCCATTAAAGGAGTTCCTGGGAGGCCAGCATTTCAGATGTGAACTATGCAGTCTGTTCATGGCGCCGCCATTACGGAGAAAACTTTCTTCTTTGATGGTATCCAAGCACCAGTGAAATACAGGGATGATTGCGTTAGTGTAGTAGGGGATTATATTTATAAAGAAATAAAAGTCCCAGTTTGACTTAAACACCCTTCGCAATCAATTGATTCTTTTTTGTTTATTTTACAAACAATACAAATCTGTGAACCGGTGCTCAAAATAAAATAATCATAATACAAAAAAAATCAATCAGTTTGCACCCAGCTGTAACAATGTTTTGCAATTGCTACTCCTGTGTTCCGACATCAACATAGTGTTTGAAAATGACATGAAAGCAAAGCAGCTGTGTTCATATGTTGAGGACGTGTTCGGTTTGAAACACCCACCACTATTCTTAGCCAGCTGGTTCTTTATCCATCAACTCAAACCATGTAGTTTTGCAATACAGAATTTTTTTGACCTCAAGCCCTTCCTACAATCATGACCTTAATTCCACAACAAGGCCGGGAAAATACCTGGTCACGCTTACACTGGAAGTGTCGTGATCGATTCCTGTCTCTTTAGTGTTTAAGTTTACTCCATGTGTTTGTTTTGCCATGCGTTTTTATTTCTTCTTTAGCCCTATTAATCCTTCGACTATTTTTTTAAATGTTCATGCCTTGTTGTTTTTGTTCCTTATTGCCAAGTTAGGTTATCAGCTGAGGGTGCGTCATTAGCCCCCTGCTGGACGCCTCCTGGTCCTTCCATTCGTCTTCATTAAAGAGATGTTGACTGGGTCTTACTGAGCAGATGGTCATTAACGTGTCCGCTCTGGCCAGGAGACACTACCTGGAGGTCACACGTCACCCCAAGAACGCTGCAGTACCATGGCATATCACCGCTGGAATGCAAGTGGACTTCACACACATGCACCTTTTTGACCTGATGCCAAAACAACTTGTTGTCTCCACAAACCTTTGGGGCAGATTTGAATTTAGGGGTGGTAATCGCTTAGGATAAATTGGGAACCAGGTCATGTGCATACTGGTCATGTGACATATTGCATAGACATTCAACAGCCATACAGTTTTGTATAAGTACATCAGGATTCATAGCCAAGGAACATTGATTAGCAGACACATGAGCCAGAGTGTTAGACTCATTTAAACCATGTAAAAACTTTACTTATTGGACCACGCACATTTACATTTACATTTAGGCATTTGGCAGATGCTTTTATCTTAAGCAACTTACATAAGTGCTTTAAAGTTTCCATTATTGGATGAATCCTTATGCTTGTTACTAGGTTACTAAATATCTAATATTGAAGATATCTGAGCTGATTAGTATTGTTTTACTTTACTGTATATTTATATGCAAACGTTTATAATCATCAAAAGTTTCCATTTGGTAAAGTTGCATTCTGTCAGTTCATAAAAAAAAAAAATAATTAAAACATGATAAAAGAAAATGTGCTAAGATCCAAGTAGCTAAATCATAATTACAGGCTGGCTAATCAGGTGAGTCATACAGGGTTGACTGCTAATTAGCAGTCTGTACAAGCTATCTGACAATCAATTTGCAAGTAAGAAGCTATAACTTCTATTATTTAAAAAAAAAAAAAAGAAAAAAAAAAGATAATAGTAATTTGAAAAAAAAAAAAAAAAAACGCTGCAAAATGATCCAAACTGTCAGTGTTTAATACAACAAAGCAAAAAGCCGGTTTGAGTCTATAGAAAACCCGAACAGATGACAGGAATAGATGGTCACTTAAGAAAATGACACAAAATTATAGCTTCAGAAATAATGATGATATTGAATCCAGACCTCTGTGACTCAGCCCTGATAAAAACGGTTCATTTTCAAAGCTGAAATTTATGCCAGGAATTCAGTTTCGGAAACCCCATACAGGCGCGTTGTAAAAGCCGTAGCTAAGAGCACAAGAACCTGCATTGAAATCTTTCACTTTTTGACTTGACACCGGCTTCTGCCAGACATGCTGTTCCCCTATTTCAATATGATAATGCCTCCGTAGTGTACGCACTGCTAAACAGATTCAAGCATGGTTTTATGAATGCTAAGATGAAGTCAAACACCTTTTATGACCTTTCAAGTGTACACAGAAAATGTCAACTTCCTTTATCTGACAAAAAAACAGAATGGGAAGAGTATGTTTTTAGGCAGTTTCCTCATTTGGTAGGTGATATATAGTAGCCCTTACATTGATCAATTTGGTCCTAGATGGTGGTAATTATGGTGGTCATCACCCCACATGGTAAATAGTTTGTAGATCCTGTCCACTGGGTGAAATCACCATCATTGTTATGGAAACTGCACTTACATTAACACATGTGGTATTGAACAGACATTATGTTCCAACACCGCTAGCTATTAAATAAACTATCTAGAGTTGAAATAAGCGCTTGTGTATCATTGAAGTACGTAATCTAATGCTTCGAAAAATCCAGTTTGTTTAGACTGAGCTAGTCACAGTGTTAGAAAGAAAACAATGTGGCATGTGTTTGTCGGGTTATAGCCCAGTGATTAAGTTGAAAGTTCAGATCCCAGCACTGCTAAGCAGCCCTCGCGGAGCCCTTAAGCAAGGCACTTAACCTTTAACTGCTCCATTATAGAATGTCCATTCACTTTTGTTGCTTTGGAAATGCTGTGAAAATGTTGCTTGCTAGCTTGCCAGACCAAGTAGCTAGCTACCTAGATAGCTAATAACACCATCAAATGTGACAGCTCTTAAATATACACCATATGGACAAAAAATTATTTGGACGAACCTGTTTATTATTGAATTTAGGTGCTTCAGTCAGGCCCCTTAACCTCACTGAAGGACAATCTTAGCATACCAAGCATACCAAGACATAACTGACAATGCTATGCTTACAACTTTTTAGCAACAGTTTGGCCCTTTTCCATTCCAACATGACTGTGTCTCTGTGCACAAAGCAACGATTATAAAGATATGGTTTGATGAGTTTGGTGTAGAAGAACTTGAATTAGAGCGCTGACCTAAACCCCATCAAGCACCTTTGGGATGAACTGGAACGGAGATTACAAGCCTGGCCTTCTCCCCCAACATCAGTGCCCGACCTCGTAAATGCTCTACGGTATGAATGGGCACGAATTCCAACCGAAACGCTCCAGAATCTGGTGGACAGCCTTCCGAGAAGAGTGGAAGCTATTATAGTGTAATGTAGCTAGATTATTAGCATTACACAAAGTCTGTCACTGAAGTAGCTAAACTCAAACCGCTCCGTGATGCTAGTTAAAGTGGTACATAAATGGCCATCATGCTAATTACAGATTTTTTAAAAATCCTACTAAAAACAACCAGTCTATAAAGATGCATTGTTTTGTTTATTTGTACCAGCATTTACTATCTTGGCTTTTTTTTTTTTTTTTATCCTTCCAGATATTGTTAAATAACTATTTCTTTCAAATTTGTTTCACCATACAAGTCTATGTGAATGAGCTGCGACTATAGAAATGCTGGCGTATTAGACTGAAGGCTTTAATATAAGCCTGTGACTTTCATTACAGCCCGCGCCGCTGTCATAGAGAAAGAATCAATAACTCTTGACCAATAAGATTCATGAATTCAGTAGCGCTGTGGTGTAAAACCATTTCACACATTACACACAATTTGATATAATGTGCCTTGATTTTCTTTCTACATTATGTAGTGCGGTGTGCTTTCATTTAGTCACAGTTGTCTTCTAGAATATTGGAAATATATGAGAAAAAAAAAAAAACCCTGATCTACCTGTCTTTGTGCTGACGTGTAAAAATTTGACCGTATTATTGTAATTCAGGGGGATGAGTGATAGAAGCAGACTTTATACGACTTAACGGAAGCGCATAGAGTCTGTCTAGACTTTGTCTGTCTTCTGATGGATTTTATAATGTTCTTATCTCTGATCTCGATCACACTCTCGTTCTGTTACTGTTTGATGGGCTTGCGTGTGTGGCAGGTGTGTGAGGCCAGCTGAAAGGGCAGGAACTGAATTAAGGCATGATGAGTGGCCCTAAGGCTGTTCCAGTCCATGAGAGTACATTGTTCACACAGGGTGAAGGCAATACTTGAAGAGTAATGGCTAAATGAATGCTATTTTTTGGCACCTCACTCATCAACTCTGGCTTTTTCTGGAAGACTAATTGCTTTTTTGCCCAGTTTGGCCTGACCGCAGTCTTCTCCGGGGTCAGCATAACGTGATGCTAATTTACATCTCACCTACAATGATTTATGCTTTTCCTTCAATTACAGATATGTCACCGTCGTATATCCTACCACCCGTCCTACAAACCTTCTGCCTTACGGTTTGACGTTGTACATTCTGAGATGCTTTTCTGCTTATCGCAGTTCTAAAGAGTGGGTTATTTGATTTACTGCAGCCTTCAGACCTGCAGTCTGTCCATTTTCTTCTGACCTTTCTCATCAAAAAGGCATTCCTGTCCTAAGAACTGCTAGATCCCGGATGCATTTGTTGTTGTTGTTGTGTTTTTAATGTGAGTGTTTATTGCAGAAACACTCAAACCAATCTAAAAATGTCCAAAAAACAGTTAGAAGGCAAAGTCACAGAGACCACATTTCCCCCCGTTCTGATGCTTGATGTGAACATTAACTGAAGCTCTGGGTTTTATTCACTGTGCTGCCGGCTGATTGGATAAATCAACGAATGTGCAGGTGCACCTGCGTTTCTAATGAAGTGGCCAGTGAGTGTATGTCAAAATGTTTGTGGAGAGCTGAGCCTCAATCATTCCTACTAATCACTACAAATGTTGCAAGTGCTTAAAAGCTCCTGGAAGGCTTGCATTCTGTTTTGATTTTCTCTTTTATTCAATCATACAGTAAGTCGGTGGAGACCGAGGCGCCCTTGCTGTCAGCTTTCCATCTTAATCAGCTATTTTAGTTTACAGCAGATGGAAGTCTGTCCTCTGTACTTTCTCTGCATTAGCCCGAGTGAGTGACGCTTAAATCCCAGAGAAGCTGACAGACTCTTGAGGTCAGCACGAGGCGAGCTCGGCTTGTTAAGGCTTCCCAAAGTGCTGGGTGTCAGTGTTCTCACTGCAGGGGAGGCCATGAGGCTGATGTTTTTTTTTTTTTTTTTTGCTCGTTGCTCTGCGCACTGTTGCGGTGATGGACGACGGGCATGTGAAGTCTTTGGCTTTTCAGAATTGATAACGCTTGACAAGACAGATCCAAGTCGCTGTTCTCCTGGCTATGTAGTACTGTTTGAGGAACATGTCTGGAAAACTATTGTAGGGTCACATTGACAACCAAGAGCTGGCACGCTCATAGACATAAACACAGTGGCACGGATGGTTAACATCCAGTTATGAGGTACAGAATAAATGGTTGAAGTAGTTGACATATAAAGTAGCTAAAGGTCAACCTATGTAGGGTTTGATCTGGTGTTCTCTTACTGATTTTTAGAACCAATGGTGCAAACATTTGGTATAACTTGCAATGGAGTCACCAAGCTTTCTTCCCATCATCTTTTTTTTTGTTGCACATCTATTGTGATAAATAAAGAAAAGATCTGTTACATCAGATTACACTAGATCTGAACTAAGCAAATTAGGGCCAACAGAGGCGAACAAAAAAACTCCCAGAGATGATGTTAAGAAGAAATCTCGAAAGGATTTCATAGGGAACCCACCTTCTTCTTGGTGACACTAGATACTGAGATTATCAATCATTGCTCTTTTACAGGTGTACAATAACTTCATACACTAAATCAAGGGTAGGATTTTACAGAAGGTGAAAATCTTTTGAGTGCCTTGTGGGAATCTCGAGCAGTAGGAGGTACGTTCCAAACAGAACTTAGAAGGATGAAACCTTCACATCCAGGAGATGTGGTTTTCTATCAGTTTTCCTTTCTTTTTTTTACTCACATCACCCATAGGCATATGATGACATTACTGTATAAATGTATTTATATCAAACTCGAATCATATTGTTGTACATGTGAAAACAGACAAAGGTTAGATATACTGTATACTCTAGCAGCTTAGGCTCTTGTTATACAAAGCTGATGTGAGCTACACCGGTTACACGTTGCATCCATCATTTTGCGATTGCCTCAAGTGTTTGCCTTAAATGTGGATTTCAATGCTGGCTGAAATGGACTGCTATCTTTTTCATGAGATGGACTTAGCAATGGAAACACTTAAGAAAAGCTTTCTGTTCAAATCGGCCTGTAGTCATTTGTTACCCGTGTTGCTATCTTTTTTCTTTTCCTTTTATTTTGCCCTACCATTATTCCTTTCTCCAGCAAAAAAAAAAAAAAAAGTTGTGGCTGTGGGTATGAACAATGGTAATAATTTTTTTTTCCCACTGACATGGCGTCAGCAGAAAGGTTTTCATCTCAAAGAAATGGATATTGACTAGAATTTTTTTCAGCCCTCGGTTGTTGCTTAGTGTGAATCAAGGAACTCATGACAGTAGGGTTTGATGAAGCGCATTACGGTATGATGGCAGGTTTCTCCTTGATGTGAAATACCTCTTTGTTTTTAAAAACAAAACACGTTCTATGTGTTGAATAGTTACATTTGCTAAAATAAATTACACAACAAATAATATCTTTCCAACTCATACAGGGTTTATTGGTGAACGTTTCTCGCCTTATAAATCATTGCCTTATTGCTGGTCATGGTCCTTTAATAGGCCTATTTGTTAAGTTAAGTTAAGCCTTTATTTGTCACATATACATTACAGAACAGTGAAATTCCTTCTTCTGCAGGGTCAGAGCACAGGGTCAGCGATGATACAGCGCCCTGGGGCAGATAGGGTTAACGGCCTTGCTCAAGGGCCCAACAGCGGCAACCTGGAGAAGCTGGGGCTCGAACCGCCGACCTTCCGTTGAGTAACTCAATGCCTTAACCCTCTGAGCTACCACTCCCGTATTTGAGCATAATACATTATGTATTAGAAAGAATGTAAGTCATTTTGCATCCATGGCACCACCTAAGAGTACAAAGAATATACTAAAATCATGATTAGTTAAATTGATAGCAGCAAAGTGGCTTAGTGGGTAGCTCCGTCACCTCACACCTTCTCCATGTGCTTGGTTGGTTTCCTTCAGGTACTCTAGTTTTCTCCAATCTAAAATCTAGGTTGACTGGGGTTTCCAAATTGCCTGTAGTGTGTGTGTGTGAATGGTTGGCAACCCATCCAGGGTATAGTCTGCTTCATAGCATAAGTTCCCTGGGATAGGCCTAGATTCCTGTTGATGTAAAACAATAAAATCAATATATTACACAAGCATTGGAATATGTAGTATACTGTCGAACATGTGGTCTAGGTGGTGACTAGGGACAGTTCCACTGTACCATTGAACTTTCAGCCTACTAACACAGTATGACTGCAGATCAATCCCTGCTATCCCTTATCACCCAGATGAGGATGGGTTCCCTGTTGAGTCTCAAGGTTTCTTCCTAATGACATCTCGGGGAGTTTTTCCTTGCCACTGTCGCTCTCGGCTTGCTCATCATTGACGATCTGATTATTTTGATTCATACACATGCTCTCGCATTTCATAAACATATCCAGCATTTTCTTTTGATTCTGTATAGCTCCTTTTGCGACAATGACCATTGTTAAAAGAGCTACACAAATCGAATTAAATTGAACATCCTGATTGATTTGACATTTCTGAATTGTCTTTTATTCCCTTATAACTGCAATTTTACTGCTATTCCCATCACACGTCTCCTGCACATAAGGTACTGTACAGTAGCACTGCTCTCCCATTTCTTCGCCAAGACCACTTCAGAAACATGCAGTTATTATAATATGTTCTGCGTGACTCCATGTCCCAGAGCTAAAATAAGAACATTTGTAGTAAAATTCACAACAAAAAAAAAGGCAATCAAATTTTCTGACTTGGTAAGCAGTGCCGTGGTAGCTCGGGGTCATCCGCCGCCTGCTGCTCCCGCGGCCACGGGTGTTTAGCGCTTACCCCCAGGCTTACCTGAGTAATTAACTTTTTTCCCCCTCCCGGCTTTTGAATCTCGCGTTTCTCCATCTCAAACGCTCGATATCCCCTATGGAGCTTTAGCAGGCCTCAAAGACGCCTCCTATCCCCAAGTTGCCTTCTTCTGCTCCCGCGGCGAAATGAGTCTTTTATGCCTGATCGTCAGGCCTGATTAACAAGACAGGATTTTTGATTAGGAGATGGCATTTGTGATTCACGGCTTATGATTTTTCATTCAAGGGCATTAAAGAAACAAACAGGAGTATGAAATGCAATTCGTTTACCATTATTTCCACACAGGGATTATTCTGGTGTATAATTGTCTGCGTACACATGCTGCTTTACAGAGGTTTGATTGATGATGAATGCGAGTTCAAGAGTGCTAGGCCTCTTTAATAGGTTGTGCCGATGGATCCGAGTTCATCTATCATCTTGAATTATCCAGTCACTCAAAGATTGCGAGTGAAGCCCTAAAATCGCTATGACGCTATTTGCGGAAGCCATTTACAGTATTTATGAAGTGGCCTGTTGTCTGAGATGAAATGAATAAAGCAAGAGTGGTAATTAACCCAGCGGAGGTGCTTCACTGAATCAACATTCTCATTTCACACCGCAGCCTCCACAGCTATTAACAAGTAGTTTTGAGCCATCTATGAGGCTGTTATACCAGGAATAATTAACTGACGGTGCATTTAAACCGTACTACAGGTCCCCCTGCAGCTCTTATATCCATTATGAGTAATCATAAGGAAAAAGATGATGTGCATCTGTGCATTGATCTGACACGTCAGAGCCCAGGTTGCTTGTTTAATGAAGCACTGTTTAGTGAGCGTCCTACGGGACGTGTGGCTTAATTACTATAATATCCCGATTAGAGAACTCTCTTCGCCTCTTCTGGTACCGGGTCCTGCGAAGATCTGCTTTTGAAGTGAAGATTATGGCATTGCGCAGAACACTCATCCGTTTGAATAATGAGACATTTCATCACGGGGTAATTTTAGAAATGAGTTATTTCATTTCGTGCCAAGGGCTCGTGTTCTGACATGACAAAATTAATAACGATTGAGGATATTTTTAGAAATTTGAGTCATTGCCGAGGTCCTGATAAAAGGAAAGAGAAAAGTCCCATTAGATATGCTCGGCTGTAGTCTAAATCGGGAAACATGTAAAAATGCAGGGGTGCAGTTTGAACATGCAACGCACTTCCAGCAGCAAGTGCATGGTTGAAGACAAAATCTTACCCTGGTGGATTTATGCCATTTTACAGTATGCATAGAGACACTGCCATGGTGATGCTTTGGTGTGTAAATGATGGAATCTCTAAGCTTCATAGCTCATGTCTGATTCTGAGCTTATAAGCATAACAAGTTATAATCTAATTTAATAATCTAATAAAAGTCCAATACTGATTGGTTTAGGAAAAGAAGGATGTTGTTTAATGCTCGCTAATTATTCCCCAATATTCCACCCGGCTCTCTCTGGATGAGTCTCCTCTTTCACACTACATCCTGGTGAGCCAAGGCTGTGCTCGAGCCCCTTTTTGCCACTGGACATCAGTAACTGGATAGCATCACTATTATGATTCCTGCTTAGACAGCATGTCTCTCTTGAGCTCCAGCTGTTGCTATTCAAATTTGTGATCATCAAGCAATCACCATCTTCCAAACCAATATTATTTAGGGTCATGGAGGCACGAAGGCTCAGCTATACATGTATCTGTCCCTGGAAACTTCTCCCAGCTTCTCCTTGGGAGATATACTCCCAACAAAGGAAATTTCCAATCAAAACAGGGTCTCCTCTTAATGTCTGGAATGAGGTTAAATATTTCAGGCTCGTTGTTGCAGAACTCCTTTGTAAGAGTGATTCTACCTCATTGACCTCAGTCATGTGGTCACTATCCCAAATCTCATGCTAAGCTAAGAGTGAGGCTGTTATGGTCAGATCTTAGTTCATGACTACATTCTGGCACTGGAACAGCTTACTCCCATCACCAACCAACCAGACCCAATCTGTGGTTAATCCAATGGTGGACAATGTACGCAATTACCATAATTGAGTAAAAGTAGAGATATTTTAGGTAAAATATTACTTAAGTAGAAGTCCTCTATTTATATTTATACTTATGTAAAAGTACAAAAGTACTCAACTTTACTTACGTCATAGTAAAAGTGTATCCTTCTCTCCTTCTCCCTCTCTCCTGTCTGCAACCATCTCCAATGCTGAGTTTAAACACCTGCTACGTGATTCATCATTTCACTGAGGGAAGGCAAATCACAATTTTACAGCGTCAAAAACGAGACACCACTGTGTGCCATGACATTACGCAAGTCTGTGGCACTTGGATTCCTAGATCTAAGGACGCCTACAGTAGGGTCAGTTTTTTTAAACCATATGCTGTATATAAGTTATGGATATAAGAACTCAATGTATGTGGGTTTAAGTAAGGTGGAATGTTTTGATTTTGTTTGCAAGTGATATTTTGGATTGATTTATTATAAAGCAACAGCAATAAAGGAGTTTTGTTTTTATTCCAACCTGTGTGCAGGAAATACAATTCACCTGGCATACTCAGTGCCATATTATTTTTTTATAATAAGGCATAGGTCTGTTTATTCACTTCACACCCCCGCACACAAACAGCACACAAAGCTTCGGCTCTGTATTCAGTAAGTGCTAAGGCTGGAAGGTCTTTTTCAGCTTTACCTGGGTTTTAAACTTGCTTCCTCCAGCACATATTATGACTCCCTGGATTCTGGATTTGTCTATGGCTTTATGATATTGATCAATAGACTTCCTCTTAGCTTATGCGATTTTAAATTTAATTAATTAACCGCTGCACATGAATTTTAAAACCTCTTTTGAGTCTACCTTGTTACATATACACCATATTACTTGATTAATTTATTCTTTTATATGCTTTATACTGGTCAGGGCTATCCTGGTGATGGACCCAAGGGAACAGTGAGCTTGAGTAAATTGGGATCCAATCCATCACAGGACATCATAAAAACACTCACTGGCCACTTCCTTAGATATCAACTGCTTGTTAACGCAAATATCTAATCAGCTAATCACATGTCAGCAACTTAATACATTTAAGCATGTAGACATGGTCAAGGAGACCTGCCGAGGTTCAAACTGAGCATCAGAATTGAGAAGGAAGGTGATTTAAGTGATTTGCCGTCAGACCGGTTAGTTTGAGTATTCCTGAAACTGCTGATCTACTGGGATTTTCACACACAGCCATCTCTAGGGTTTACAGAGAACAGTCTTAAAAAGAGAAAATATCCAGTGAACGGCAGTTCTCCGGGCAAAAATGCATTGTTGATGCCAGAGGGCAGAGGAGAACAGCCAGACTGGTTCAAGCAGATAATATAGAAAGGCAAATAACTCAAATAACATCTCGTTACAACCCAGGTATGCCAAAAAGCATCTCTGAACCCATAACACGTCAAACCTTGAAGCAGATTTATTACAGTAGCAGATGACCACACTGGTGTTGCGCCTGTCAGTAAGAACAGGAAACTGAGGGTTCAATTTACATGAGCTTGTCAAAATCGGACAGAAGATTGGAAAAACGTCGAGTCTCATGATGCGATCATGTCAACATGGAAAAACATCTCTAAGTAATTAGGAATTAAGGACGTCATGAAGACAAAAGGAGGCCAGTAAGGGGAAACAATCTGTAACAGCTATATATGCTCTCAACATACTTTAACATGATTTGAACTGATCCTTTTAAACTGATAAGGTACTAAAAACTGAGTAAGAACTTGTAATGCTTTTAAGCAATAAAGAAATTTTCTTATGTTAAAGAAAAATAATTGATATTGCTTGGAAGTAGACCCAAATTTCAAAGACTACTTCTGACAGAAATTCTCTAATCAACTTGTAGGCTACCTCCAGGGCTAAAGCAGATGCTGCGCAGTATGTGTTAGCACAACATGTGTCATCAGCTTCTTCGTTGTAGGGACCCCACAGCTCATTCGCTCTCTCCCAGCGGAAGCTCTGGACACCTTTGCCGAGCTGTTGGGAAATGCTGTCCACTTCCTCTGCGCTCTCCTTGGAGAAGTGCAGGCAGCCGTTTGATTAGTGGGAGGTGTTGACAGGCCGCACCAGGGAGGCAGCGATCACTCAGCAGGGGCACAGAAGAGACTGACGGAGCCGGAGGAGCCGGAGGAGCAGGGGCAGAGAGACTTGGCCATGCAATTTCCTTTCCCATCACCCTGGTGAGGGACATATGCTCGATACGAGCTGCTTCAAGCTTGACCCTCCAGATTGGTGGACTGTGGCT
Source organism: Clarias gariepinus (assembly GCF_024256425.1). Taxonomy (NCBI): domain Eukaryota; kingdom Metazoa; phylum Chordata; class Actinopteri; order Siluriformes; family Clariidae; genus Clarias; species Clarias gariepinus. The sequence goes on along the minus strand of NC_071116.1, from coordinate 6,473,888 downwards.
GTTGGAGGGAAATGGCCGCAGGCTAACGTCATGTGAAGAAACAGAATTTTTATATTTTTTCTTTTTCAGAAGTTGTTGTAGAAAGCTAAAGAAATAGCCATGGCCGCTGGAGAGGACACTACTTCTTAGAGGTCAGAACATTAATGAGAATATGTTGTACAATAGCTGGAAAATGTAATACAAGCAGAGATATTTGCGAATGCAGTCGATCTCATGCAAAATTAATAAGAAATATGACAGACAAGAGATGATTTATTGGGGCAAATCCAAGAATTATTTGTCCATAACGTGGGCCAAAACGCAGACAGGCAGAATTCAATTAATACTGTGTTAAGCAAAGGGTCATTAGAAGGAGTTCCCGGGAGGCCAGGGTTTCAGACGTGAAGCAGGCAGTCGAATCATGGCTCTTGTGTCCTGAGAAAACTTTCTACCTTGATGGCATCCAAGCAGAGGTGGGTAGAGTAGCCAAAAACTGTACTCAAGCAAGAGTAGCTGCACTTCAAAATAATATTACTCTTACAAAAGTAGAAATAAAAAGTAGTCATCCAAAATATGACTCAAGTAAGAAAATAAAAAAGTTAGAATAAAAAAGTATTCGATGAAAAAACTACTGAGTAACTGTTTCATTATAATGTCCGATTTATTATTATTATTATTTTTTTAGAAATTATGTAAGCAGCCAGACAAAATGATGACATAATGTACATTTTATGATTTTATTTCCAAATTTTAAAAAATTATAAAACGAAATATCTTAATTATAAGAAACACAAATTTCCAAATCTCTCGCTTTACCATAAACTGTGTAACAAATGTAAGAAACTTATATGTTTTAGCCTAGCTTATTTGCTAATTATAAATGTTAACATTGCAACATTAAATAAAACAGCTAAACTAACCTTCACTTTTTCCACAGCTACAGATTTTTTCCCCCCACTATATGCAGCGTTTCTCTGGCAAAAACAAAAAACATCTAATGTGTAGAATAAATGTTTAGAACAGTAACGGGTCGAGTGGAGCCGAAGGTAGCGGAGTAAGAGTAGCGATTCTTCTTCGCAAATCTACTCAAGTAAAAGTAAAAAAAAAATGGTGCAGTAAAACTACTCGTAAAAAGTAAAATCTTTCAGAAAGTGTAACTCGTATCCCACCTCTGTATCCAAGTAGTGAAACTCTGGAAAAACTGCATTAATGTACTGTAGGTAGTTTTTACTTTGTGTTCAGTTATTCTGCATGATCAAAAGTCTTGGTTTGATTTGAATGCCCTTCCTATAATTGTGGTTATGTTAAAAATGTATTTTCATGTCTACAGTTTCTCCTACACTGTTCCACTCTGTACTGAACGGCGACGGACTTTCTGAACGAGGCCTTTCAATTTTCCACGATCTCTCTCTGATTGCATCGGTCCAGCATTAAACTCTGGAGAGCTGGAAAGCCCCAAATCTCTAAAAACAAGCTCTGACACAGACAGCATATAAAAGACAAGCTAATCAAGGACTAACACAAAACAGGTGCACACAATCAGACAGCAAACCAATGACAGGACCGAAACCAAAACAAACACGAGCACATGGGAACCACGGCGTACAAAACAGGGAACAAAAGCTCTGACTAGCAACCTCCTTCCCTTTTCATAAAGCGGTTGTGATTGCCTCCAAACTTGCCAGAAACTCTAAAAACGCTGAAGTCATGTCGATGAGCGCGTTAATTACTTCCGTGGGCTACAAAATTTTAAGGGATCCCGAGGCGTTAAAGCGTTACTGCAGAGCTCGGTGTCTTTCTCAGAAGCACAGCAGACATGTGAGCAAGATGGTGATTAAGATGGACAGAGTGTTGATAAGCAATGCGCTGATGGTAGTAATGGATCCGTTTAGCTTTTAATCAATGGCGCTCAGGGCCTCATCGAGCGACGTGCTTACATCGTCACCATCCTGCCATTGTTTCTCAGAGCCTTTTAACCTAATTGAACATTAAACTCCTGTCATTGTTTAGCCCCATTTGCCTTATTTATAGCCCGTGCGTGCTCTTCTTTACCTTTTCATTACACCCGACATTTTCTTACACGCAGAAACTAATTAAATGGAACGAATCAAACGAGGATGCTGATGCATGACTGAATTGTGTCACTGAATAAATCTCTATTATGATGTGTCCATATGGCGCCTTATTTATGTTGTTTACGGGCTGCAGGAGGGAAGGTGGAAGGACATTGTGGGGTGATGGATGGCACACGAGGCCCTTTTTGCATTCCGGACGCACGTGATCTAAGACTGGGCGTTTAATGTCATGCATTACTGATTGCTTTAAATGCAGTTGTTTTAAGCCACTGTTACTCAAACGGCATATGTCTCCAGTCACGCTTCTAGTATTTCATGGAATTCCTTACCAGACCCGGACCCAGTGCCAGCCGTTCTCTTTGTTGTTAGATGGTTTTAAGACCACAGATGTCCTTTTCCCCGGGTGACAAAATCAACACGGATGATTCATCTCGGATTGAGAGCTTGCCCTCGGTGCTTGTGTTTTAGATTTACTGAACATTTTTAGTCATTTGCTTTCAGTCCACTGAGCATCCGGGAGTGCGAACCTTCCCTCATATACCTTAAAAGAGATGTGCAACTTTAGCAGGCATTGTTCAGTAGGGGAAAAGTGGTAATTTGCTTATGACCATCAGGGGCTTAAGAGACTCCATAATAATGCTTTTATGCATGGAAATGTGTGTGTGTGTGTGCGTGTGTGTGTCCCACTTCATGGGTGTTTAGCCAAGCACTTTAAATGGAAATGCACTTGACATTTTAGGAAGAGATGCAATCATGTTGCATTCGGATGCGGCCGGGTTCGCCCTTGTGTTTCCCCCGCAGCCCCTTTCCCACCCTCTTCCTCCCTTTTTTTTGCACCACTTCTTCCACCTCATCCTACCAATACTGGTTTATACACTATGTTGTGTTGTTTTTTTTAGAATTAATTAAAAAAATTAACCATATTGCATTAACTGAATCTGAGTGTGGGAGTGTTTAGAACACATTTCTGTGTAGAAAAAAACAAAAAACAAGCATCGACTATTTTTTTTTTTTTAAACTGTGGCATGTACTGTACAGTACCATAGCTGTAGAAAGCCAGAAAAGCCGACATGCTTTTATTATTACTCCCTGACAAGTGTTGAACATCAGATACGTCTCTGCTTTATTAAACATTAAGAAAAGATTCAATTGAGTGTGAAAAGCTCACGTTTAAAGCCAAAAGATCTTAATACCGAGGAGAAAGCACTTGATTCGAGCTCTCTACATGTGCCTCGCATTAATCTGTGATAGGTGAATCCCAGCAAGATGATTCATTCGCTGATTGTGTTTGCAGGGTGTTAATAAACTCTCTACAGTACATTAGCATTACTTTCACATCCGTTCTCGCTTTCTTTCCCTCACACACTCACACACACACATACATATACACATATGCTCACAATATCTACTCCACCCTCTATCTCTTGTTTTTTCCGAATGGGCGCCTTTGCCTCGTCTCCCCGGCCGCCTCGGGGCAAGGCCCCTCCATTACCACAATTACAATCTGCGCACATTTCATTAAACTAATATCTGTGCGGGATCAGAGTGCTGTGAACACACCGCCCAGTTGGAACCTATTCTTCTCCGTTGCCCGCTTAACCATGCTGCCACATTAGGCGAGCCATCGGGGCTAAATAACAGGTGGTGACCAAACAAAAGGCAGAAAAAAAAAGCCTCCCTCCTCTGGTTCCCAACCAGCTAAGGCGTGAACATGATTGAACCCAGACTGATTCTCCAGGTTTCGTACTATTTTTTATTATTATTTTTTAAACCAGGCCCAGGTCCTGACCCTCTTCAATCTGCTCTCAGAATTTTCTTCTGTTCAGAAACCATGCTGTGCTGAGAGCCTTCGCAGGCTGCACTCCTTTTTCTTGGCAGGATGCTGATGCTCTTTAATTTGCACTGTACTTAACGCAGGCACTCACACAGAAGAAAAAAGCTGCTTGGAATTAACTATTTCAAAGGTCAAGTGAATTTGATTATTAGCTTCAGGTGTGGGGGACCAAAGCAAGCTTTCTCTCACATAACTATTTTTTTTGCATAAGAATTGCTTCTAGGCAAGTGATATATATTCCAAAAAAAAAAAACCCACAGGAAAGTGTGTACAAACGTATGTGTGTGTGTGTATATATATATATGTATACATATATACTGTATATAACCAAATGCATTGGACACCGTGAAACCCCCCCATCACCCCCCCCCCCACACACACACACACACAGACACAGACACACTTTCTCTGCTCTACACAGAAACACTGTTCTGTCGCAGAAAGGTAAAGTGCAGGTTAATTTGTTTAATTTTTTTACTTTACAGCAGGGATTCCGTTAGTGTGTCGCTTAATCGAGTGTCATTAGAGAGATTTATTTTTCTGATAAAACAGTGTTTCCGCTGTGTGCACGCATGTTTGTGAAAAGAGTGGAGGAAGGGTAACTGTGTAAGTCGAGAAAGGGGAGAGGGGAGCTTACTTTAGATTTACACACAAACACACACACACAGCGCCTGCACGCACAAACGGTAACACTTATGTGTGGGGATTTATTTTGACTTTTTTTTTTTTAAGGTAAAGTGCAGTTTAAGTTTGACTTTTACTTCATATTTAGTGTTAATTATTTTTATGTATTTATTTTTTAGGTTCTATTATTTCTTATGGGAAAATTCAATTTGGTTTACGTGTGTTTTGAAATACAAGCCCACTTCCAGAACGAATAATGTTCGTAATCCAAGGTTCCACTGTGTACTGTATATACAATATATATATATATATATATATATATATATATATATATATATATATATATATATACATATACACACACACACACACACACACACACACACACAGAGTATACAGTACATGCACACACACACACACATACACACTTTTAAAAGTGTGTAACCAGACCATTAGTTTTTTTTGGTGTAAAAACATAATATAAATTCAAATACAACCTTAGACAGCTTCTCAGTTGGGTTGAGGTCTGGACTAGACCATTCCTAACCCTTGATCCTTTTATTGATTCTAGTTCAAGTCCAGACCTCAACCCAACTGAAAATCTCTGGTCGTCTGCGCATAAGCGAATACCCAAATTATGTAAGAAGATTGGGCCAAAATTTCTCCACAACTATGTGAGACACTTATAAAGTCATACAGTAAATGATAACTTCAAGTTCATGCTGCTAATGATGAATCTACCAGCTATTGAATCATGAGGCACTTAGTTTTACGCACTTAGAACTTAATAATGGCACAGTAAAATAAAAGTTATATGATGTTGTATGTCTGAGGTTGTATTTGCCTAATATGGAAACCTGCTACAATCAGTGTACGTGTATATGTACAGTGGGGCAAAAAAGTATTTAGTTAGCTACTAATTATGCAAGTTCTCCCAAAAATAAGAAAGGCCTGTAATTTTCATCATAGGTAAACCTCAACTATAAGAGACAAAATAAGAAAAAAGAAATCCAGGAAATTACATTGTAGGATTTTTAAATAATTTATTTGCAAATTATGGTGGAAAATAAGTATTTGGTCACCTACAAACAAGCAAGATTTCTGGCTCTCACAGATCTGTAACTTCTTCTTTAAGAGGCTCCTCTCGTTACCTGTATTAATGGCATCTGTTATCAGTATAAAAGACACCTGTCCTCTACCAAAACTCCACAATCCAAACAGTCACACTCCGAACTCCACTAAGGCCAAGACCAAAGAAGCGTCAAAGGACACCAGAAACCAAATTGTAGACCTGCACCAGGCTGCGAAGACTGAATCTGCAATAGGTAAGAAGCTTGATGTGAAGAAATCAACTGTGGGAGCAATTATTAGAAAATGAAAGACATACAAGACCACTGATAATCTCCCTCGATCTGGGGCTTCACGCAAGATCTCACCAGGTGCGGTCAAAATGATCACAAGAAATGTGAGCAAATATCCCAGAACCACACGTGGGACCTAGTGAATGACCTGTAGAGAGCTGGGACCGAAGTACCAAAGGTTACCATCAGTAACACACTGCGGCGCCAGGGACTCAAATCCTGGAATCCCCTGCTTAAGCCAGTACATGTCCAGGCTCGTCTGAAGTTTGCTAGAGAGCATTTGGATGATCCAGGAGAGGATTGGGAGAATGTCATATGGTCAGACAAAACCAAAATAAAACTTTATGTTTGGAGAAGAAAGAATGCTGAGTTGCATCCAAAGAACACCATACCTACGGTGAAGCCTGGGGGTGGAAACATCACGCTTTGTGGCTGTTTTTCTGCAAAGGGACCAGGAGGACTGATCCGTGTAAAGGTAAGAATGAATGGGGCCATGTATCGTGAGATTTTAAGTAAAAACCTTTTTCCATCAGCAAGGGCATTGAAGATGAAACGTGGCTGGGTCTTTCAGCATGACAATGATCCAAAACACACCGCCCGGGCAATAAAGGAGTGGCTTCTTAAGAAGCATTTCAAGGTCCTGGAGTGGCCTAGCCAGTCTCCAGATCTCAACCCCATAGAATATCTTTGGAGGGAGTTGAAAGTCCGTGTTGCCCAGCGACAACCACGAAACAACACTGCTCTAGAGGAGATCTGCATGGAGGAATGGGCCAAAATACCAGCAACAAAACGTGAAAACCTTGTGAAGACTTACAGAAAACATGTGACTTCTGTTATTGACAACAAAGGGTATATAACAAAGTATTGAGATGGAATGTTGTTATTGATCAAATACTTATTTTCCACCATAATTTGCAAAAATACTTTATCCAGTATAGAGCCTTTAACATCGGTACTGTATACAGTATCAACATTTACATTTGGGCATTTGGCAGACGCTCTTATCCAGAGCGACTTACATTTTTTTATCTCTTCACACATGTGAGCAGTTGAGGGTTAAGGGCCTTGCTCAAGGGCCCAACAGTGGCAACTTGGTGGTTGTGGGGTTTGAACCTGGGATCTTTCGAACCGTAGTCAAATGCCTTAACCACTGAGCTACCCCTGCATAGGCATTTGGCAGACGCTTTTATACAGAGCGACTTACAAAAGTGCTTTGAAGTTTCCATCATTGGATAGATCCTTACACTGTTTACTAGGTTACTAAACTAAGTACCATCGGTCAAACACTGTTGGGAAGGGTTTGTTTTATGGGGGGGTAGGGGGTTAATCCAAATATCAAAGAAACATAAGTTTTTAGTCGCTGCTTAAAGATTATCAGTGACTCAGCTGTACAGTACAGACATTTGGAGGATGTTAAATCCACAACCTAGGTGATAGAATGGCACGTCTTCCTCTAATTCTGAGAAATGATGGGACCAGTCGGGCAGTGCTGGAGGATCGGAGGGAACAAGGTGCAGTGTGGGGTATACTGTATATTAGCCATAACGTTAAAACATTAACATTAAAATCACCTATGTTTTAGGGTTGTTTTTACTCCCATAACTGTGTCCTTATATCCTGCACAGCCAAAATCCCGGTTCGACTTGAACACCCTTTATAAAATATCTGTCGACTTTATTGCATTTTATGAAAACTGCGCCGATATGTCTTTCTGAGCTTTATAAGAAGTGTCAGTATTGACACAGAATGTTTCTCGGATTTCGCCTCATCATTTCCCGCCACAGAAAGTCACAACCAAAGAAATATTTATCTGCTTTCAAAGTGACAAAGATCTAGCCATGGCATATATAAGCCTAGCTAAATCTTATAATATCTCTTTCTTTTTCTTGTTTGTGTTTGACCTAAAATGAATCTCTATTCATTTCGTTCCTGTCTGAGACTGTGGCGTAATTGCAGCAGGTTATACTGTGTCATTCTCCCATTGCACATGCCTTGTTGGAAGCCCTTGTGTGTCAATAAAGTCAGCAAGAGATAAAACCATAATTGCTGGTCCATAGAATGAGCTTTAGAACTTAAACAGGAACAAAAAAGGAATCACTTTTAAACTTCAGGGCAAAACCATGAGCGTTCACAGAAATAAAAGCTACAGAATGTGTGTGTGTGTGTGTGTGAACAGGGGAGATAGTGAGTCAGCACTTGTCCACGGTATAGAGAAATAAAGCTAGTGTTTACTCTCATAAGGTCCTGAAAAACTTTTGGCAGGTTTTTATACTTCGATTTCCAACCTGACCAGTTATATTAGATTTTTTGTTTGTTAAGCAACACTGTATAATCAAAATCTAAAGGTGATAAAAATGAAGCCAGGAAATAGCACACTTGACCATAGCAAGGAGTCCAAAAGAGCAAAACTGACCATGCACCCTGGGCAGAATGGATGGATGGCTTCTATTTTCTCCTCATAATTTGTTTTCCTGTGATGCAAGATGAGCAGCAGTTCAAAAAAGATCTTGTTGGCTGGCTTTACATGTCCCCGAGGAAGCATGTGTGAGCCCTCTTCCTCCCAAACAACAGTTGGTAGATGTTGTGCATTTGTGAAAATTGATTGGTGGATGAGAATTGGCCAAACCCAAATCAGGGAGAAAATGGGCGAAAAAATCAACAGAAACAACAAATCGTGTTATTACCAATGCTGCAATTGTCAGATCACAGAACTTTGGCATTAATGTTTCTTTACTAATTTAACACTGGCAGTGAGCCACTAATGAGTCACAAGCCAGACCCCCTAAGCTACATTCCTGAATTCTGTTTTGCTTGCAAATTAGTTTGAACAATAGATTTACGAATGAATACCAGTAATGACATATTTGTTCAAACAGCCATGAGTCATTAATTCAATCTGTGGCTAAATAAGGAACCTCATTACATAAGGCATTTAAATGGAGTACATTACTGACGCTTATACAGTAATATGTGCTGGCTGAAGCCTGGGCCAAAATACAAGCTTTGTACAAAGTTATGTAGAATTTGTTGAACATCTAAACAACCCTGTTTACGCTTTAATAATTTATGACAAATCACTGGTTTTCATTAAACATTCATTTATGATTATGATGCAATACATTTATAGCATTTGGCAGACACCCTTATCCAGAACGACTTCTACACCAGAGCAGGGTTAAGGTCCTTGCTGAAGGGCCCAAAAGTGATACCTTGGTGGTGGTGGGGTTTGAACCTGAGACATTCCAATTTGTAGTCCAATGCACAAACCGCATCACATCCCATCACCTCCCATCACTTAATTAAACTAAAAAAAAAAAAAATCTGGATGGAAACAAGTGGACTGTGAGTGGAGTATTTGAGAGGTTAAGTCCTACATCACAATATATCATGGATGAAACTGATTAACTGGGGGCCTGGAATTGGGACACGTTTTGCCATTGTTAGTAGAAAAAAATGAACACAAACATGAGCCCTGGTGTGGATTAGGTGTAGGAATATTCTATCTGCAGAATCGCTCCGTTTCCAGAAAAGCCTTGCGTGCTATCCTGTAAGCCATGTCAAACACAAAAATGTTAAGCTCAAGAAATAGTCATAGCTTTCCTCAACACATCATTTATATAAATTCTGACCTGCGCTCATTACATTAGCCGCCGATTATCCATCAGATCAGATTTCACATTCTGATGTCTCTCGTCACACGGCCAGTTGGTGAGCGTGAGGTCATGGGTAACTAGGAGATCGGATTCGGTTCTGTGGCTGCTGAGATCAATGGAAGTGTGCGATATGAGCAAAGTAAAAGAAGATCCTGGGTTTAGTATCCAGAGTTAGTGTTACAGTCTTTGAAGCGTCCCCATGGGTATCTCTGGTGCGTGAGGGATCTTCATCTAGAGAGCAACAAGAGAGTGAAGGTGAGGGAATGCTTCCATTGTGCCCCAGTTTTTTTTTTTTTTTTTTTTTTTAAAGAGACTCTTTTTGATGCGAGTGAGCAGGTGATGAACTCACCATAAATTCTGTTGTATTAATGTGCTGTCTGCAAATCCGCACTAAACTCCCAGGTTGAACCGAGCATTTCCTAGCAGACAGGCTAACACAATAAAAGTTGAAAGAAAAGAAATGGTTCACTTAAAGTCCATCCTCTGACCCTTTTATGAGGAAACCCTGCTATAAAATATTGACTGGGAAAAAAAAATCATAAAAAAAAAAATCATCACAGGGTGGGAAGAAAACACAAAAGTCTTTACATGTCTCTGCTTCTTCCTAATCCTTGCATAGTCTAGGGAGCATTTTTTCTTCTTGACTGTCAGTCTGAAGTCTTTTCATGGGAAATTAATTCCATTATTAAACACGTTTCACCTCAGAAATTTCAATTACTGCCTGCAACACGAGAAGAGGAGGGAGAGAAAGAGAGAGCAACGGCGTCTGTCTGGTCTATTGCATGAATATTGTATAAGGCCATGGCAGTAATCGCAGCTGATAAATACAGTGTCAGCCATAGCAAGGCCTGGATGGATTCATACCGAGGCGTCTGGACCAGATGGCCACAGAAGGCTCCGAGTGCACTTATGTCAGAGCTTTACGAGACTTTGAATAAAAGTTTAAGATACGAGTTGGCTGCCAACACTTGTTGGCTTGTTGAAGACTTTCTTGTCATGGCCTTCTGGACTGTTAAGTTGGCTACTTACTGTATGCCAGTTGAAATGTTCACGCGGTCTTATTGACTTATATGACCAAGTAACTTAAACTTGGTCGTAACGAGGTACTTGGAAGGGGACACCAATAAATGACAAAGCGAGTGTCATTAATATCAACATCAAATCGTGCATCGTGTTTTTCCCCCCAATGGTGACAAAGACGAGTGAAATCCAAATAAAGTAACCAAAGGAAAGTGTCTTTTCCGTAATATTATTATTATAATTTTTTTGAATACCAAATGCCCCAAATTCTTCTCCTGTCCTTGCAGGCAAACCTTTTTCACAGCCCAAACACTCTACACAAATCTATCTTCCCTAGATTGTTGAGGGATGCTATGTTGGCATGGCAACACATGGCAAAGAGAAAGAGAGAGAGAAAGAGAGAGAGAAAGAGAGAGAGAGAGAGAGAGAAAAAAAACACACAAGCTTTCTGCACTTCTACAGAGAAGAGAGTATGCACTGTGTCTAATGGAACAAATGTCTGAGGGAAAAAGCATAGCTGTGTATTCGGGGACAGGGGCTCGGGAGTGAAAACAACACTTACACTAGTAATTGCAGAGCCAGGCTTGAGTGATGGCCACTTTAACAGCCATCCACTGGTCAAGTGCACTATGTCTTTCCCTCTCTTCTTCTTCTGCAATGTTTCATTAGTGAAGTCAAGTCTGTTAGCCATAAAGCACTACACACTGGCAGATTATATCAAACTGTAGAGCACGGAGAGCGTAAGTGCAGTGACAGCCGGTCAAGATATTAGAGACTGAAATGAAATATCTATTAATACAGTATCTCGACAATTAAACTACTGTATAAGTTTGCAATGCATTAAATCTTGAGCTGCGATTGATAGCATAATTATCCAATATGCAAAGCACTTAAAACCTGCATTAATGATAAAAAATTTTAAATGCAGCGGCACGGAGGCTTAGTGGTTAGCACTGTCGCCTTGCACCTCCAGTCTGTGTGCATGGAGTTTGCATGTTCTCCCCATGCTTGCTGGGTTTCCTCTGGGTACTCCGGTTTCCTCCCACACTCTAAAAACAAGCAGATTAGGCGGCTTGGCATTTCAAGATCACGCATTGTGGATGGATTGGCTCCCTGTCCTGGGTGTGCCCCGCCTCATAGCCTAAGTCTCCTAGGATTGGCTCCAGGCCCACTGGACACAGAATAAAGTGGGATAGATGATGAGTGAGTGATTGGGTGACACCGTGGTCACAAATGTAAAAATTCAACGTTTTGTCTTCCTTCATGCATTAGTGTCTGACCACATGCTCTCGTGTCTTTCTTGTTGTGTTTAGCTCGTGAGTTGTTTTGTCTATTTATATACCCATGTTTCCATTATTGCAAAGTCACGTCATCGTTAATGTGCGTCTCTGATCCCTCGTTCCTAGTTCCAGTATCTTACTTCCTTGCTTTCACGTCGTTGATGTATAAATATGGATTACTCTTGGATTATGTTGTCTGTCTGTTCTTCTGCCTGGAATTTGGATTCACTGAAATAGAAGCCACGATGATTTAATGCACTTGGATCTTTCTTTTATGTCTACATGTTACAACCTTCAGAAAGGTACAGTAAAATGGAGGATATAAAATCTTTGTTTAGTGTTTATTTTTAGTGGAATGGAAAGGGATGATTTGGTAGTAAAAGAAATCACTGCTGATGGAATTACGTACGTCCTCGAAATGGAGAGCAGATCTACAATGGTCCAAACAGAACACTTTACTCTATATAATTCCTCTATATACAGTAATTCCCTGCTACACTAATGCACTTATCCCAATGTTTCTCTAGTGCTTAGATACAATCAAGGTAGAAGATTCTCAGTATCCTGGATCCATGATCGTACTGAATGCTTCACGCCTAAAACCCTGGCCTCCCAGGAACTCCTGGAATGCGTCAAACATGTGGAAATTGCTTGGAGTGAGGTCAGGAATTCCACTCACTGAATGTTCACTGGAACGACTGCAGTGGGCCTCGAGCCACTTCGGCAGGGATTGTTATTTACAGAGATACAGTCTCCTTTAAAATCGTTTACACTGTTCAGATGTTTTACTGCGTCTAAGAGTCTCATCACCATATTGTGGTCGAACTCTCTTTTAAATGTCAATCGCTTCTACGTCTTCATTCACAAGAAATTTCATCACAAGTCCCAGTTTGACTCGAACACGTTCTCGTTGGAGGCTTACGATGTTCAGTCTGAACCAGAAAGGTAAAGTTTGGTTTTAAATCTTCATTTGGCGATCGTCGTGATGAAACCTGTTATTGGTCTCTTTTAAACTCTGCTGCCAAATTTATACCAGATGCTCCTGGAACATGACGAAGACAAGCGTAAAATCAGAGTTAATCAGAGGTAATCAGAGTAAAAAAAAAAGACTTCAATAGAAAAGTGGCGCATTAATCACTCTTCGTCTGAAGAGATGACGGACTCCCTTTCAGAAGCAACGTACTGTATTATGTATTAATTATGGAGGATTACGATTCGGAATAAAAAAAATAAAGAAGGCTCACCTGGGCAAGTCGTTGCCTCGCTCGTCTCATCTGCGCCCAAGGCTTCAACATTCCAGCTCGTCTCAGAACATTTAATCCAGTCACAATCGTAGGCTAACGCAAGTTTCTGTTGCCAGGTTCCAGAGGTCATTCCTATTCACCAACATTTCTGTTCTTTCAGTCCCGGCTGCAAATATAAGATTTAAACCTAAATGATTTCCAAAACGTTTTTTCCCGACACTTTTTAAGCCCTAGTCTGACATTTTCTTCAATTTCACATGAATAACCCAAAACACAAAACAACGGACCAAAAAAAAAAAAAGTATAAAAATTTATCATGGCCCTGCGAGAGGTTTTAAGGCTTGCAATTTCCTAAATTATGGCCCATTTGTACATTGTGCGCTTGGTTTTTCAAGGCTTCTCCAGCAGCCTTTAAACATGTAGCCTAGTATTGGATTTTCTTTTTTTTTCTTTTTTTCTAGCACTCAAATCGATGGACTTCTAAAACGCGACTTCGTTTCAGGAGAATATGACTGGAAATCAAGGGCAAGCATTTTTCATAAGAATAGAAGAAAAGAATATAGATCTATATAGATACATAATAAATGGCCTTTCATTTGGAGAAGTGCTCTCCACCAATTTGGACACAAAGCCTATCAATAAACTGTTTTCCCTTTTTTTTTTTTTTTTTTTTTGCGGTCACTCTAATTGGTTTGGTATTGTTTGGTAAGCAAATTCTTTTTGTTTATTTCTTGTTTCTCTCATTATATATAACGCCATATTTAATGTTTATCCTCTTCTGGCTGATGCTGCATTAAATTTTATAGTTCAAGGTGAACTTTGTGCGGGGTGTACGAGTTTGGGGGCGAAGCGCACCTTATTTTATTTATTTTTTCCTCGTCTGGCTAATATTTTGCAGACTTTAGCGCTATTTTTGGTTCATATTAAAACTGCCCCTTGCTGACACGGTGCCACGAGCCTGAGAGGGAACGGGTCAAAGCAATTTATATTTGACGTGCAATGTGATCGCCTTGTCATTGCCTCACACGTGCTGCCAGTGTAACCGGGTGTTCCCTGCTGCGAAACATAAGGGCAGGTGAGTATACAGTATGTGAGTGTGTGTGTGAGTGTGTGGGTGTTCATGGACTAAGGCAATGGATAAGGTGATCACATGGATCGCGCTCAGACAGAGTTAAAAAAATTCACATTCCAGGTTTGTTTTGTTCCATCGTCGCCATCAATCCCAACAGTACCGCTTAACAAAAGCGTGTCTCCTTAATAAAGGAAACGTACTGTACACTGATGAGGAAAGAGAGATGGAGGATAATGAGGAGAGATGTCGGAGACACACAAGTCATAATATAATGGATGAAACGGTCAGGTTGGTGCGTTATTTATGACACACACACACACACAAACGGGCAGGAGAGCGGGCCTCTGTGAATACCCATCATAGCAATTTCACAATGATTTACGATAAAGTCCTCTGAAGCATGGACGTATAACCTTGATGCTGCCTTATCACGAAGGAGATATCCGTAGGCATCTTTTGTATCATATCCTTACTAACCTCCTGGGTGTCTCTCTCCCTCTCTCTCTGCGTGTGTGTGTGTGTCCGTGTGTTTTTTTCCGTAGGTGTGTGTGCAGGCTACTGGAATGAAAGTGACATTTGTGCCAGGCCCTTAAGGGACTTTCACAGGCAAGGACAGACCGACGGTTATAGATGAGTTTCTCGGAAGTGCTAGCTAGTGGTCTAGTGTGAAAACGGTCTTCCTTTCGCATTAACAAACAACAATTTTCAGCAAACCAGCTACCAAAGCTGGCTGCCTCATTAAACCATAGTTCAATAATGTCACAGAGTCAATACTCCAATAAATCAGTTTACTTAGCTCAGAAAAGATCGGCGGGAAGAAACCAGAAAGCTCCTAGCCGGCCTTGAAATAGCGACTTTTCTAAGAGGTTTTTTTTTATAATTAACACATGGCATCTAAGCTGACTTTTATTGACTCTTTAATAGTATGCTTTATCTGTATTTTTACTCAGCTCAAGGGTTTTATTTTATTTTCTTCATGTTGTTTATATAACTTAATACATCTGTGCGCTATTCTGCGGCTTCAGAGCATCAAATGTCATCACCGCTTTTCAGTTGGAAGATAAGTCAGATAAAGTTATTTAGTTTTTTAGTTGCAAATTTTTACTTTTTATTGCCCGTGTTTAAGAAAGGTAAAAAAATAAACACCTATTATTGCTAATGCTTTAGCAATAACAACCCCAGCTCCAGTTTGAACCCCGACACCAAGTCATGTGACTGGCTGATTGATTGATGTTCCTATTAAAGTGGCCTTTCTCGAGGTGACTTTTTATATATGCAAGTCGAGATAATTTCCCCCAATACGAAAACTTTAGCCACTTTAAAACATTCTTTCTAATCACTAATTACTGGAGATCCCACACTACTACACAATATTACATTGTTCGTTCAAGTCAAACCGGGATTTTTCATGATATTTCACATGAATGAAGAAGGCGGCGTAAAATCGAGTAAAACTTAACCGCAGGAAACCATTTAAATGGTACGAATAGTTTAAAGAATCCTGTACATTCCTGAATGACGCCTGAATTTGGGACAATGTGGCTCTGAGCCCACTTGTGGAATGTACTCATGGTCATCCAGCGAGTGGAATGCTTGATCCTAAAAAATAAAAAATAAAAAGACAGATAACTTGTCTGTGAGAACTGTACACACAATTATTCTTTAACACCACTTGTACATTAAAGGAACTCGGCTAGAAGTTATTGCCAGAGTCCTGATTTTGCTCCAAGCCATTTCCACATGTTTGGCCCATTAAAGGAGTTCCTGGGAGGCCAGCGTTCCAGACAATTATATAGAGAAATAAAGCTAGTTTTTATAACTCCCATGACCCCGTTTTGTTCGTCTGCACAACCAAAAGTCCCCCTTTGACTTTCCTCGTAGTTATGATGGCTCTGATTATAAACAAACACATTTTACTCATCAACATATGTGAACTTCTGACCTTGTCCTTGCTGAAAATCTCTCCTGGCAGGTGTGGTGATCTAGCATGCTAGTTCAGGGCTGACGTGCTGCTAACTACGGAGGCCAGATGTTCAATGTGACAATCTGTCCACTCTTTTTCAGTGCCAGTCTTCTAGCATGCCATGATTCATCTCCTCCTCTGGGTCAAAACAGTGACACTTTGGCACAGTGAGGCTCGTCTATCCTACCTGGCACAGAGGCACGGGCTTGGCGCACACGCTTATCGGCATGGCATCACCATCACACAGCTTCTGACTTCTGACACTGACTTTTTATTTTATTTTCATTCTCTTTTTTTTCTCCCCACACAACCAAAACACACACACACACACACACACACACACACACACACACACACAGTACCTAAACCCACACAGATCGCAGATGTGATGACAGTTAAGTCATAAAAACAAGTTATGAAGAGTTCCGGCTGTTCTCAGGTGGCAAAATAATTGCAGCTAATTTATAGAATTTGTGCTACAAGTGCATTTTAATGTTGCATGATGAAACTTAATGAGGCTGCTAAACAACAGCCCATGGATTTAGCACCTCTTAGCTTGTTTTTGTTTTTTACCCAAGTGTGTAAGGCGCATTATGCCTTAGCAACCACCTAGAAACATCAAAGTCTACCAACACATTTGCAGTATTTATTAAGGGGGGGGGGGCATTATTTTTAGCTTCCATTATAATTGGCAGAAGCGTCCTTCTGACAGAGCTGCTCATCTTCTGAGCAACGTACAGAATTTAGTTTCCAATATAAAATTCATAGGGACTCTTTTCATAAGGATTTCCAGGGTTGTAGTTAGCCTGTGTCATATTTTTTTCTCTTGCTGTATGAAACCAATATTTCATTCCCTTTTATTTTCGTATGAGACATATATCAGTGGGAGCCTGCATTTTAGGGATCTCTCTGTTTGCTGATTCAGCTTGCTCAATTTATATTCAATGAATTCTCTCTACATTTATATAGAAATATAGTTCCGACTAGGCCACTGAACTTGCCTGCATGCACTGCATACTAACTCACTGGAATTTAAAATTCTAAGTCACCTTTTCTACAGTAATAAATTGTATCATTGCTAAGTGCTTGATCCTGGTCCATCTGGATCCGGTCTATATTGTGAACATATACTGGGCATGTTTACACTATAATATAGAGTGATTTGTTTGTGTGCTCTAATCTACAGTATAGTGGATATAAAAGTCTACACACCCTGGTTACAAGCGCAGGCGCATCCGTACATCCATTTTCTATACCACCTATCCTGTGCATAATTAAAATAGGGCCCTGGAGACTATCCTGGAAAACCTAGGGCAAAAGGTGAGGGACTCCCTGGATGGACAGCAGTTCTGGGGCTAAACATGCATCAGAGGAAGCACGCTTTATCTTACACTCCTCCTGCTTGTTGCTGCCATTGATGTATGGGGAGCACCCTAAAAGGTCAGGTGGGAATTGGACAGGACTAAATTTTGAGAAAAAAAATGGGGAAAACATTTTATGAGAAGCACTTATACACTTATGGCCTCGATAAAATGCATCAAATTTGTTATTGGGATTTATGATACTGGTATGTGTAAATACTGTATACTGATTGGCCAACCTCCTGACTATGAGACCATGAATGCACCGTTATGCAGTACACCTCAGAGTTATTTTCTTTTTAGTTAGCTTAAGGTATGACTTTGGAGCTGTGTACTGAAATGAATATGATGCGGAATGATGAACATGTGCAGAAGTGAAAAAAGTTTAAGAACAAAGATGAGAAAAATAATGGTGCTATTGTATTTTTGTATTAGTAAAAAAAAAAAAAAAAAAAAAAACCTTATTTGATTATTGCTTGAAAATCCAGGCATGATAAGTTTTTTTTTTTTTAAAGAAAAAAAAAGAATTAAATGTTTTAATCAGTAGGTTAAATCCAGTCAACACAACTATAATTAGCTTTAGCGAGCTATTAGTATGGTTCTGGACTCAATACAATTTCACATTTAAGCATAGACAGTATAAGAACTTGATAAACCCTCTGCGACGTCACCCATAGGGTTTCTGAAGAGTTGATTTGGTAGACCAACTGTAGGAGCTCTGGTCATCGCCATCTTAACAAACCTGACTTTGCCCAACCTCGGTTAATCCATATCCGTGAGAAAATAATGACGCCTGGCTGTTGGTTGGAACAGGCCTACATGCCTCTGTTATCACGCGCTAGCTAGCTGAACTCTCATCACATTGTGTTTGTGTATGGAAATTCTCTTACTTTCACTATTAAACCTACCTACTGTATGGTTTTTACTGGGGTTTTTTTCCCACTTAACTTCACCAAGTGTTTAAGCGAGCTCTATTCATGATTTTTTTTAAACCATGATTCTTTCACAACGTTGACAGTTTACATGCTAAAGTTACTTTGCACTTGACTGAAGTCACCCACACCCGACATGTTATCCATCCGAACTCATTCATTTCTTGTGGGAGGTTAACAGTGAGCTGGTTAGTTGAATGAAGCATAGCAGACAGCTAGCGGTTTGACATCTGCAATGCAGCCGTCACTCAAATCAGCCATGTCTCTAATTATGTATAATTTTATGTCTTATTGTAATTTTAACTGATGAGTTACATAAAAATTCACCCTCCAATTAGAACGGGAAATCTAGCTGAGGACCAAAACCATAACATGCTTATGACATGGGGGTCTATGGGAACTGACTCACTTTTGGAGCCAGTGGCCCTAGTGGTCATTCAAAGAACAACACATTTTCGTTCAAGTTCAAGTTCAAGTAGGCTTTATTGTCACTTCAACCATATACAGTTAGTACACAGTGAAACGAAACAACGTTCCTCCTGGACCAAGGTGCTACATGCAACATAAACCGGTACCTTTTTCCAGATGGCAGGAGTGTGAAGTGTGTGTGAGAGGGGTGTGTCCGATCAGCCACAATGCTGTTGGCTTTGCGGATGCAGCGTGTGGTGTAGATGTCTTCAATAGAGGGGAGAGAGACCCCAATGATCTTCTCCGCTGTCCTTACTATCTGCTGTAGGGTTTTGCGGTCCGATATGGCACAATTCCCAAACCAGACAGTGATGCAGCCGCTCAGGATGCTCTCGATAGTCCCTCTATAGAAGGTGATCAGGATCGGTGGTGGAAGCTGGGCCTTTCTCAGTCTTCTCAGAAAGAAGAGACGCTGTTGGGCTTTCTTGTGTAGGGAGCTGGTGTTGAGGGACCAGTTGAGGTCCTTCTCCAGGTGGACACCCAGGAATTTGGTGTTTTCGACAATCTCCACAGAGGAGCCGTTGATGCTCAGCGGAGAATGGTCGCCTCGTGTCCTCCTGAAGTCAACAACCATCTCTTTTGTCTTGTCAACATTCAGAGACAGGTTGTTGTTGTTGCACCAGTCCGTTAGCCTCTGCACTTCCTCTCTGTACGCTGACTCGTCGTTCTTGCTAATGAGACCCACCACGGTCGTGTCATCAGCGAACTTAATGATGTGATTTCAACTGTGTGTTGCTAACTGTGTGTCGTACTTCCTCGTTGACCTCATTATTCAGAACCAGAATTAGCCCCTTTTCATTTAAGCCACATTCAGCACAAAATCTCCTAATAAACATCCAGGAAAAGCCTTTTGCTTTGCCCCAATCATGTGACATAATCTCCTGCATTTTCACACGGGACAATCCTCTTCTCAACACTCTGAAATATTCATTTCAGTCCACAGCTCCAAAGTCATACCTTAAGCAAGCTAAAAAGAAAATAACTCTGAGGTGTACTGCATAATGGTGCATTCATAGTCTATATAAAGCTGGCTTCTAAACAACATTCATACTGAATAGTCATTAACATTTTGGCAAAACATACGGTGCATTGTGCTTCGCTCAAAAGCAGCCTGGGCTAAAATGTGCTGAACATGCTGCTAAGCCTGGCCTGAAATCCACAGGGGAAACACAGACTTCAGAAACACATCGCTGATATCTGGATCCTTTGGAAAGCTTTTCACAGACATGTTTGCTTTCCGACTAGGAACAGCACAGTTTGCATCTTCTGCCGAAAAAAGATACGGATGCGGCCATAGTGGTGATGTTTGGATGCATTTCATTTAATGAAACTGATCCAAAATGTAAGGGTTTCTGGTGGCAGATTTAACTAGGGTAGGAAGAAGTTAACCTAAAGAAGTCATGGAAAAATGCACAAACACACACACATTCAGACTCACAGTGACTTCAAGCAAGACTTCACCTAAAGACTTCACATACTGTAGATAAACTGAAAGTCTAAGTTGTTTTTGGAGTGGAGTAAATTATCTAAAATGGTTAAAGATCACGGTCGTTATTACTAGCAAAGAATCCTTGTCAAATATTGTGAAAAGAATAAAAAAAAGAATTTTCTGTGATATTAGGAGAACAATAAGGCATAGTTTTCTACATTCATGAACAAAACTATGAAATAACAACGCATTAGGTAATTAAGTAACAACAACAATCAGTTGTTATTTTGTCAGCTGTTCTGGATCAGTTCTTGCAAGTAAAGTATTGTCAAGTGTGTTTGCAAACCTATCAGGATGAAACTGGCTCTCATGAAGACCTTCCCAGGAAAGCGAAAGCAAAACTTGCCTCTTCTCTGAATAAATCAACAATTAACATGTCTCAGATTAGTTTTAAGCATCATATTATAACAACTGATAAGTGAAATAAAGAAAACTCTTGGTATTGAATATAGACTTTGAATCCACACAAAACAACTGAACTCAACCATCCAAGCGAACATCAAAGGACAAAACAGCAACTTACACCCAATGTGATTAAGCTTACTGAAAGTGTCTTGTTTATCATCCTTCCTGGCATTAGACAGCAGTGCACAAAATTGTTGTGAGCAGGATGAGGAAGTCCACTAGAGTGAAGGGCTCCTGAAGAGTCGTAGATGAGTAATTTGGCTGCTGAGGAGAATCAGAGCACCAAAAACACTCAAACTGAAACTCTTGACGTTGAATAGAATTACAGGCTGTTTCATATAAGCTTGGATTCTTTTTTAGTGTAATAACTTTAGAGCAGTGATCACGCACCTTGCTTCTGGAACCTTCCTACAGATTTCGGTCCAAAACTTATCCTTCCAACACACCTGCTCTAGGAAGGTAATTAGTCTTGATTAGCCGGATCACTGCTGTTGCATTAGGGCTGCAGAAAGGTACGTCTTCGGAAATCAGGTTGTTGATCAATTTGTTTTCATTTGGAGGAAGAGCTCATATTCAGGTTTGCTTTCACATAAAGGATTTTTGGCTTACTCTCGTGTACGCAGGTTTGCAAAATGTTAGGCGCTTCAATTTCTTGTTTTTGGTATTTTCCTTTTAAACAGCAAAGAGCTTAAAGAATGTCAATGTACTGTTTCCTCTGGTGCCAACACTCAAGCAGTTAACAGGATGCACAGCATGCCACGGGAAAGCGGTGGGTCAGGCGTTTGAGGCCTGTTTGGAAGCTCAGGGGTTTAAGCCCTGCCACCAACGGGTTGCCACTGTTGGTCTTTTGGGCAAGGCCTTTAACCCTATGTCCAGACAAAATCACTCTACTGTTTCTAGTCCCAAAGTGCGGATGAGAAAGGAAAAGGGTTTGGCATGGGCTAGGAACCCATTCCTGCAAAAACCACCACTGCTATAGAAAAGATGGAACTTGTCACATCAACAGCACAACAACAAACAACATGGACAAACAAGAAGCTGTTCGAAAAATCTAGTTTTATACATCAGTTTGGGGTTCCTTGTCCTCCGTTGACACTGAAAAAACTTTTCTTGCAATCACCCATACAGAAATTGGAAGTAACCGGACAAGTTGAACCGCTCACGTTACTCCGTATGCAACACAGTAAGCAATCATCTCCTAACACCTGACGTGATGTGAACCCCAGACCACTGTTTTCAAGCTGACCATAGATTGGTTTCTTTGAACTGCTCCCAGATTCAAAAACAGCTTTCATACTTCACATCAAATAGACCAAATGCTTAGGGCTTTTTTATTTATTTTTTTTAAAGACAATTTAGAATGAGGGTTTCAATGGGAAGCAGGAAAATATCATTGTTACATCCTTAGATATAAATGTGACCAAAGAGTGGAAGCATTGTCTTGTCTGTTTTCCCTTTTAGCTCTCATTTGGTTGCAGGACAGTTTCTGGATGGTGATGAAGGGTCAAAAGCTTCCAGCTTCTTTGAGGTTGAGTTTTTGATCCATCAGGTGTTTTCATCTTGCTTGGTGTCTTCTTTGGTCCTGATCGCTACATTTTTCCAAAAGTGCTTCAAAAGAAATCATCATGGTAGCTAAATGAGGGTACCGCTGCACATGTGACCCAACTATACTGTAGCAAGCTCCATCTCTGAATAACTTTCCTTGATTGTGGGTTGCTTTGCATATCTTATTCTGACAGTCCATTCAGAGCAGAACCCAAGCTTACTGAAGTCTGACCAATCAGAATAAAGAATTCAACAGCTCTATGATATAAACAATATCATGTGCTTTTCTGACAGAGCTATTGACTTTCGCTTGCTCATCAGGCAAACATTTGCATTTTGACTTCATAACACCAACTGCTCTCTTCCGTGGCGGGCGCACAATATTCGAGTATTCAATCAGCCACTAACAAACATGAATGTCTATGTAGACCCGTGCTACAATGCTGGAGGTTATATTTGAGATGGTGGAAAGCATCTGGGATTGTACAGTCAGCTTCCCATGCCGTATCTCTTTAAAGAGAAGTGACATATTCACTGTCAAGCTACAAATGCTGTGTGGAGTCGGGGTGAAACAGATAGACCTTTCACACACACACACATATACCAAACGGTTGCACTCTTTGACATACACACTCATCATCAGCTTCACGGCTTAGTAAAATCCTGCTTTCTTATTGATTGTTGTAAGAATGCAGGGTACACTGGCTGTTCATTACTCAATGCAGATAAGTAAAGAAAGACTCCAAAGTTAATTGTCAAACCATTTTGCTTTTTTTTTTCATGTGTAGAGATGATGGTCTCAGCAATTGGTGGTCAAGTGGAAAGTCAATGTGATTCATCAAATTTCTTCCAAAACCACGCTTCGGTGATCCCGAGATGAGCCTCCAGAAGAGAACGCAAAGCGCGGTGATTGCGGTCTGCAATGCATGACTGCATGTTCTTAATTGCTGCTCTGGCATCTCTGACAAAGATCTAAAGTCGTTTGCCAGTCGAGTCTGAAATCTTGCTTCTGTTTCCACGTAATTAGGATACAAATTGCCCCAAATGAAGCCCCAAATGCCAGGCTGTTGCACGGAAATGAATCTGGATCTTTACAAATCGCTTCACCGGAGGTTTCTGTTTGGTGCCAAACACACACACACACACACACTACAAAGCATGGATATTTGATATACAATTAACCTTTGAATGGGTGTAAAACAGCTGGTGAAGCAGTGGCACTGGCTGGAGATCACTTGCCTGACATTGTTGTCTGTGTCTATTAAGAAAATTTCCATAAAACACTTGGCGTGTGACATTTCCAGGATGGTAAACCTGACGGAGGTAAACATGTGTGAATTAATATGCATCGTTACCTTCAGAAATGAGAAGAATTGATTGAAACTACAGGCAAATGTGAATTTGTTTTTTTTTTCTTTCCCATCCATGAATTCATAGTATGCTAATAATCCATATGCTATCCGATGCCAACCAAACACTTGGACAGCTTGGTGGCTAACACGCTACAACAATATCTGTCCGTTATGATAATGCGAGATATGCTCTGACTTAAAAGCAGTTCTTTCATGCCCAGCTTGTCACTTTAGAAGTCCTGGCACTCGTAAGGGACTCTGGCTGTATCGAGTAAAACCTCAGTGCGAGGACAGTGAAGCGAAAATGGCTGCCAGAGGTCTCAGGCCTGGCCCGGGGCTTCTCGTCGTAAATCAGCAGGATCCATTAAGAGCGCAGTGAGCACTTTCCTCCCTGGTAATACATCTCCTGGCAGTATTTCAATCTCTCTTTTTTTTTGCCGACACCTACAGCATTTTTACCCTTAATCTTTATAATAGCGTCGACTGGCGGTTAGGGACCTTGTCCCATTGGTCACCTTTTTACTGTGCACTTGAGACACGCTGACCCACACATTGTGACACCAATTAAAGCAGACAATTTATTTTAGCTTAGTCACGAATAAGGAAGCTTCCGAGACGGCTCTGGGCTTTTCGTCGCCTCCGTGCAGCTGCTACGATCTCCAAATGTTCGTTATGTAAATGGATCTGGTTTTGTGTACTCCAAGACAGCGGTTTTAAAGTTGTTTTAATTACAGCGTATAATTTACAGGGAATATATATATTCCAGGAAAGGAGAAACTGTTTACCCATTACAGCTTAGTAGGTGTCTTACTTCTTAATCTCTGCGTGATTGATATTTAATAGGGGAAATAAAGAACAATCGGTGCGATAGGAGCAGACGTTATTGGGCATCTGGCAGCAGCAGACGTTTTCTCAGGAATTGATAGATTCACAGCGGGCTGGTGGTAATGTTTCACTTTTCTACTGATAGGGGCATGACAGCTGGAAATCCAATATATGAGCTTGTTATGCATGGCTCCGGTTATATAACAAATGATTAGCAAGGCTACATAGCCATGTGTCTGAACGGGCACCCGGAACCCTTATTTCTTCATGATAAACTAAAAGCAACAGTCTTATTTTATACGATAAACAAAGACGGAATTTAGAATGGTTTGTTTTTCTGAGGGAACACAAATCGGTTGAGTGTAGAACCTTATAACACAATGTCTGCTTCGGTAAGGGTTCTTTTGGGATGCTGAGACCATGCTCTTTCAAACACTACAGGCAATTTTTGGGAACGCCAATTAGCCTAAGCTGCATGTCTTTGGACTGTGGGAGGAAACCGGAGTACCCGGAGGAAACCCACCAAGCACGGGGAGAACATGCAAACTCCATGCCCACAGACCCCAAGACGGGGAATCGATCCTTGACCCTGGAGGTACAAGACAACAGTACTAACCTCTAAGCCACCGTGCCGCCCTAGCCTCTTTTATTTCTTATTAATTTTACTTATATGGCAAAGAAAAAAATATAATAAAAAGCAGATTGTCACCTTACTAAACACCTTTTGACTTTTCATCTAAATTTATGGCATAGTGTATTTGAATGTCTTTTTAACAATCATTATTATATTATTTTAGCTCCGGTGTTGATTTCACACCTGGGCAAATGGCACATCAAATATCTTCTACACATTTCTGCCCTGTAGGTAGTGTCTAGAAATGTATTTCAGTATACCTAGAAATGATGACAGCATACCTCTGGGGTCCAATGAACATGGGTTATCAATTCAAGACTCAAAGAACCCTTCCATGATACATTTTTTTGGGGGGATCTATATTTATCTCCCGGCACACCTGAGGCAGGTAAGTGATGGACTATACTAATTCCCCAGCTCAGCTTTGTCGACTCCATCACCAAAATCTCAGAAAAACACGCTGTTCTAAAGAACTTCATCATGCTTTTAGTGCAAGTAAAAAAAAAAAGAAAAAAAAAAAAGACATACGTTCACCTCGTGAAACTTTGGTCGATCTTGTTACTTTTATGACCGAGAGGTTGAAGATGCAATAAAATAAGTGCACTTGTACTTTACTGTTAGCGGATATATTTATGGTGGTCATTTGTTGGTTTGAGGAAATGAAAACCAGAGTTATAAGGACTATAGCTCTTCATCGAATTACATGATGTCAGAAGGTCTGGCTAGACATTTGACCTTTGCTTGGTCTCAACAGTATATCTGGGCTGAATGTGTTCTAACCCGTGCAGTTGTTATAAGGTATTGCTGCAATGAACATGGGAATACTGGACCCTAGGTAGTACATTTATATTTGGTCACACATACTGTACCTCATGCACATTCTCATTCATTCCTGGTAGCTGTAATGTCTATGAACACACAATAGCTTATCTATGTGAATAATGAAACGAAAGCAAGCCCAGAATGCACATTAAGCATAACCGTTCTCCCATGGGATCAGCCTATGCAACCAATATAACCTTTTAGTTATATTGAAAAAGTGCTGACAAATAAACATCTCGAGGTAGATCTTGCTCATCGCAGCAACATTACAATAGCACCGTACCTACCGTCGCCTACCAGCCCAGGGAAAATCCGAACAGCCTACACGCATTATCGGCGTTCTGTTAGATTACAGAAACAAGCCTTGAACTGCAATCCTTATTAATTTTCCTGTGACAACATTAATGGAGTGCAATGGGCCGTTCTGTTCTTTCTGTGCACTGTGTCTCAGTGGGCCCTCCTTCCAGTGGACTCAGACATGTTTTACGGTCACTCGTGGTTTAGTGGGAGTCACATTTCATTAATACTAGTCGATTTTCGCATGATTTGCTTCAATATCAATTGAGGTAATATGTATTTGAACGGCCAAGAACAAAGCATTTGCAGGAATCACTGTAAGCGAGTAGGAAGTACTGTAGTATCGGTGTGGAAAGGAAATAAAGGATCTTAGACCTCTCTTTTCACAGGTATCGTATAAATAAATGTCAGAAGGGTCTTGAATAAAATTTTGGTATTTACAGATATGCACTGTTGTGGACTATTATTATTTTTCTTTTTATTACATCATCCTCCCTTATGGAAAAAAAATGACAATATATTGTAAAATATATTAAATATACATTTCCATATATAGGAAACTAGTGCTTATATTTATTAATATATTGCAACATATGAATGGACTATATATATATATATATATATATATATATATATATATATATATATAATATTATTTGACACTTAGTTATTGACACTTTAAACATGTTTAAAAATTATACACACAATTTTACTTTCAGTGCGCTCTGATTAATGCCTATGAAGTCCATTTTGGTTTGAACTACATTAACATATATTTTGGATTATTGTAAAAACAAAAAGTATAAAAAAATAGATATATTCGTTATATTACGAAGTATATTGTTGAGTATAAAATTACATACATTAAGATAAACATTTAAAAATATTTTTATATATTTCTTAATATATAAAAAGCGGCAATAACTTATGTATTTTTCAATATATTGTAATATATTATCCTGTATATTGTGAATTTTATTTTTGAATATAAATATCTTTTTTTCTGCTAATTATTGGTAAGTATCGGCAACAAGAAATATTACCATCATAAAATCTTTTCAATTTACCAGTAGAAACAAAACATTAAATCATTTATTATATTGACAGTTAATATACTGTATAGAGAAATATATTTTCTTTACATAAGGGCTTAAATGCTTTTTAGGCCATTTAAACCAGCGGTTCTCACCCATGACCCTGGAGGAACACTGCCCTGCACATACTGTACTAGCTCGCAGGACACCTATGATTTAACTAATCAACAGCCTTTTCTTAATTTAAGTTGGTGTAGTGAAGCAGACTAAAAAAAAAAAACACTAAAATATGCAGGGAAGTGGTCCTCCAGGACAAGGGTTGTGAACCACTGATTATGCATGACTAATACTACACAAAGTTGCACAATGGCGTAGTGGTTAGCCTTGTGGCCTTGCACCTCCTGGGTAGAGGATTCGAGGCCTGCCTCTGGTACAGTATGTGCGTATGGAGTTTTCATGTTATCTTCGTGCTTGGAGGGGTTCCTCAGGGTACTGCAGTTTCCGAGTCTAATGCAGATTAGGTTAGTTGGCGCTTTAGTGTGAATGTAAGTGCCTGTTGTTCCCTGCAATGGACCAGGAGGTGGAGAGAGAATTTGTGTGTGAGTGAGAGTTATGCTACTTACTTTGCTAATGACCTGATTCGAAGAGAAATATCCTAAACAAAATGTTTATTTACTAACAACTAGAATTTTATAGGCTGTCTAGCCAGTTATGTTAGCTACTGAAATTGATGCAAGTCTAAGTCCGTGTGCATGGAGTTTGCATGTTCTTGCCATGTTTGATGGGTTTCCTCCGAGTACTCCGGTGTCTACGGTGGCCCTGAAGTGCAAAACAAATTAACAAAACTGAAAACAAAATAACATAACCCAAAACAAAATAACAAATTTAAAACCAAATTAACAAAACGGAAAACAAAATAACTAATATCTGACTGGCCGAAAAGTGCAATACAAATAAACAAAACGGAAAACTAATTAAAAACCAAATAACAAAACCCAAACTATTTTTTGGGAGGGGGGAGTTTTGTTTTTTTGTTTTCGGATTTGTTAATTTGTTTTTGAATTTGTTAATTTGTTTTCTGTTTTGTTAATTTGTATTGCACTTCTCGGCCAGTCAGATACAAACTGGAAAAGGTAGGTATAGTTAGCGAATGAAATGCTTACGGCTAATTGGACGAGACATCTGTCACTCAAGATATACAGGAAGTAGGAACTTGTTTCTTTATCTTTGTTTCTTGTGTGTTCCGCTTCACTTTAAACTATGATGGCCATGAAGTGCAAAAATAAATAACAAAACTGACTTCAGGGCCATATTTGAAACCACAATAATGTTTGCACATTCATACACACACAAATCTACCGCTACTACAGTACTGCCTGTATATCTTGAGTGACAGATGTCTCGTCCAATTAGCCGTAAGCATTTCATTCGCTAACTATACCTACCTTTTCCAGTTTGTATCTGACTGGCCGAGAAGTGCAATACAAATTAACAAAACAGAAAACAAATGAACAAATTCAAAAACAAATGAACAAATCCGAAAACAAAAAAACAAAACTCCCCCCTCCAAAAAAAAAATAAAAATTTGGGTTTTGTTATTTGGTTTTTAATTTGTTTTCTGTTTGTTAATTTGTATTGCACTTCTCGGCCAGTCAGATATTAGTTATTTTGTTTTTCGTTTTGTTTATTTGGTTTTGAATTTGTTATTTTGTTTTCAGTTTTGTTAATTTGTTTTGCACTTCAGGGCCACCGTAGTTCAAAGACATTAGGCTTAAGCTTAATCAGCAATAACATTATAACCACATACAGTACAGTACTGTAGGTTTTGGGTTTCCCTTTTGACCCCTTGGGGCATGACTCCACAAGACCTCTGAGGGTGTGTGCTGCGGTCTCTGGGATGAGGAAGTTAGCAATAGATCCTGTGGGTGCAGTGGGATCGGGCTTCAGTGGGTCAGACTAGTTAGGACGGTACAATCCATGGATGCTCAGCTGGATTGGGACCAGACGGCCTGGATGTTGGTCCCCACCTGTAAACTGGCATACAGTTGATAGTAAATGTTGTTCAGTTCACTTTGAGTTGGTCTTAATGTTATGGCTGATATGGAGCCAATTATATTACAGTAGCATACAGTCATTGCCTGGAATGGGAAAAGAACACACCTTTGAGTTCTACGTTCCAAATACAACTGTAAAGCTTTAACTATTGTTACAAAGAACAATAAATATTTTCCTCCCCTGTTCACAAGCCGTTCGGGATAGCTCTACTTCGGCGCGTCACATACGCTTTGGTAAAAAGGCGAGAGAGTCAAGCGAGTGTATCTAACTTCTGCTATCTAAAATAAACAGGGTTTGCATGTCTGATGACTTTGGGGAGTACATTCAGACGGAGGGAGCCCCAGATGGGCGTCGCCGTTCCACTCAACGCTCTCTGTTTCATTATCTCGCCATGTTCTCTCCTGACCCGCCGCAAAAATGACAACTGATTTACCTCAAGATCAATTTGTATGTAAATCAGCGAAGACTTGGAGGAGCGACAGAGTGGATTAACAGTAGTCATTTTCAGGTCTGCTGACTGTCGGTCGGGGGAAGCACACCCAAATGGAGAGGTTAATGGAGCTGATTTAGATAATGTGACCCTTTTAAAAATGAAGCCCCAGTCTCTACATGGCCTGACCCACCCTGCCCACATTTGCCTGAATCTAATTGAACTGCACCCACTTCTTTTTACCGTCTGACTGCATATGTTTTTCCTTTTTTTTCTCTCTTTCTCTCTCAACCCTGCATTTGAACCGTGAAAGCCATGGAAGGTCCTCAGTATGCAGACCACAGCTGTGTTTTGCTGGAAACATTATCACACACAAGCATCTGATGTCCTGGTTTTTAAGACCCTGCTGTGGGCTGAAACAGCCCGTTCTTTGGTCATCAGCATGGACGTTAAAATATAGCAGGCGGCCAGTGAGATGACCTTTTATCTGGGATGATAAATGGCCTTTCTGACTCACAGACAGCCTTGCCAATTTCCTTCCCCTTTGATTCCCGGCTAAGGCGAAAGGTCCTTTCTCCAACTTGTGCGTGGAGCGTGCCGGATGTGTCGCTCCTCGCCGGGAGCTGTGAGACTCATTGTGAAAGCACAGATGTTTTGGCAGCGTCTCTTCTTCACATCTTTCCTCTCCTTTCTTCCTCCAAATCCCTGTTAATAATTTAAAATGCATTTGCAATTTGACCATGAGGCCCTACATGACTATGGTTTTAAAACCAGGTGTAAAGGTTCAACAGTTCGGATGCAATTGGGTCCAACTGAGATTGCATTTACAAAAATATATGTCGAGCAAAATAAAGTGAAAGTAAATGAGATTCAAAGGGATCGGACACAACATTCTGGCCTTTGGTCCCCACAGGTATAGATGAGCCTCGGGACACCAGATTACTGGTATATAATTGATTAAATAATGTTATTCAATTCACCTGGTGGTGATGTTAATGTTATGGATGATTGGTTTTTATTGTATAGTATTTAGAGCCATTTCAATTAATATACAGCATACAATAATTGACTGAAATGGTTACTCAAATTACCTTTAAGTGCTTTAAGGATTCCAAATTATTTTTACAAAGTACAATAAATATTTTCCTCCCCTGTTCACAAGCCGTTCGGGATAGCTCTAATTAGGCACGTCACATACGCTTTGTTGAAAAGGCGACAGCCAAGCGAGTGAATCTAACTTCTGCTATCTAAAATAAACAGGGTCTGCATGTCTGATGACTTTGGGGAGTACATTAAGACGGAGGGAGCCCCAGATGGGCGTCGCCGTTCCACTCAACGCTCCCTGTTTCATTATCCCGTCATGTTCTTATTGATATTGCATTTACAAATATGTATGTCAATCAAAATAAAGTTGAAAGTAAATGAGATTCTACCATCTAACATCAGCCAATTGTCCTTCTCAATAACCTGTGTGTGGTTCAGCTAAGTATATAGTTGCAGTGTTATATCTCTATATCTATATAGCTATGTCTACGAGTGCAAATATCTCAATGCATTTCATTTATTAGTATTTTAAGGATCACATGAAGAGGAAAATGAAGTTCTGTCTCTGGTTGTTTTATTGTTTTCACCGATAGTGAGATAGGACTATGTTAATATGAGGCCATGTTCAAAATAAATTGTAGTGAGATGGCACTGTCACCTCTCACCTCTAGGGTTACAGGTTTAAATCTGACCCATATTTGGAGGGTTTTCTCCGGGTACTTGCGTGCAATCCAAAGAACCGTGGTGTACGCTGATTGGCATTTCCGAATTAGCCATAGTGTGTGATCAGGACTGTGTTTGTGTTTGTGCCCAGTAATGGGTTGGCATCCCATCCCTACCTTTTGCCCTTAGCTTCCTGGGAAAGACTTCAGGTGCCCTAAGATGTGGTGATGATATTAATATATAATAGCATGTAAATCATGTCATATGATCATGTGACAGTCTTATGTCACTATAACTCCAGTTAACCGTTTAAAAGCGAATGTCGCAAAAAACTTAAATAAAACATATGGGATGTTGGTGCACAG
Organism: Clarias gariepinus; assembly: GCF_024256425.1. Lineage (NCBI taxonomy): Eukaryota > Metazoa > Chordata > Actinopteri > Siluriformes > Clariidae > Clarias > Clarias gariepinus. Next base: position 6,442,062 of record NC_071116.1, on the reverse strand, counting down.
ATCTTAAGTGTTAAAAATAATGATTTTTTAAAAATGATTTTCATCTTAGCTTCATCTCCTTTAAGCAGATCTCCTTTTCTTTTAGGTGACTCGCAAGGACCTAGATCGTCTTAACACTGTCCTTATTTGCAAAACTGGACGTGACAGAGTAGATGAACAGACAGACTTTTTGTAAAGCAAACGTGTCCATCTCTTTCCATCCATTCGAACAGTGCAGCCATGACCGCTTTGATTTTTCTACATTTGCTTGCCTGGCCAGTCAGAGAGTCAAGAAGAGCTGACCTTGTATTCTGTTGCTTACGTTTTCTCCACTTGAACAAATAGATTTTCTTTCCAAAGAAGCGTGCTCTCAGGATATTTTTGGAACAAATGTATGAATATGAATCAGATATGCTTTGACCTCTGCCATTCTTTTCATGCTACCACTAGATTCAAGTTTCAATTTTACTGACTTCTTTGGTACCCAGTTCATCCACTCTGTGGGCGTCTTTGGTTGAAGTCAAGGTGAGGTGAGAATAAATACTCTGTACAGCCGCATACTTTTTAAGATGAAAACTTATCACTGTGAAAGTCTCTGAAAAACAGAATGAACCTTCTGCAAAGTTCATTGTTCTTTTATGTGAAGTGAATGGGGGATGTTACGGTTTAGCAATTTAGCCCATGTAAATGTTAAACTCAACCTGTATTATTATTATTATCATTATTATTATTAATATTATTCCATTAAAAGGTCAACCTTGCCATAATGTACACATAATGTATAAGGTACATTTGCTTTAATGACTAAAGCTTTATTAGTAAATTATGAATAGTACAAGGCTGAGCATCACAAACCATAAAAAGGCAAATCAATTATAAACTCTACAGAAAGAAAGAAGCGACAACATGAAAGAATCCCTCTTAATAATTTTTATAGTTTTTTTTTATTACTATTTCAAATGTAAAATTCAATGTTTGGTGATGCTCTTTATATGTTGTGTAGCGCATTGATTCAGACATAACGTGATGATGTCACACCCATAACGGCAGTTTATTCTAAATCAATAATTCCAAAAATGATCCAAATATTTTCAATTTTTTTTTTACTGTGTTCTAGTCTCTTCCATGGAACAAGTGTAATGCTTCATGAAATTGATTTTAAAATCCACAGAGGTTCTGGAAAACCTGAACTTTCTCATCAAAGTTTCTCTGTTCATTATCAAACCCTAATAAAATGCTGTATATTATCAGTATGTAAATGATTGTGTGAATTTTGAGGATTTGTTTGGTTTTAGCTTACGGGTTTACATTAAAATTATGCAAATAAATTCCTTGATACTAAGCTTGTCCATGCTCAGATTCCATTTCTCAGAACACAGAGCGGCCTTCAGATACAGATATAGACACTATGGGCTGCAACGCCTAGTGTGCATGCTCAAGTTCATCTGATTACTGCCTGAACTCTACTCCCCTCCCACACACACACACACACACACACACACACAGTCACAGTGAATAATGTCCATTTACAACCACATTCATGTATATTCTTTGTTCGTCTCACCAGTCATTACTAATCTTTTCCCTACATCTGATCCTGCTCTGTGCTGCTCTCACCTGACCCTAGGCTAGAAAAGAAAGGAATGAAGATCTTCCAAGAAAATCCACATGATGTGACCTGTGGAATATTACAAAGAATGTATAGAGGCGAATGTGTTCTGGTAATAGGGTTGACTGCCGCTGCTGCTACATTATTTATTTATTTATTTATTTATATGACCTTTTAAGGAAGAGCCGTTTCAAGGATGTTGCGATGTTAACCGGATTCATATACAGTATGAATGCACAAATCAGATTTTTTTCCAAAGGATTTTAATGATTTCATTTCAAGGTGAAGTGAAATGAAGTTAGTTATAAAGTATGTGCAGGCAGCATGCTGGTTTCTTTAGTATTGTGGATAATCATTAAAGCTATTTAGCAGAAATGCACATAGAATGTCGTGAAGCACATTTTCAAAGCACTGTAAAAATTGTTAACATGCCTATTTGCAAATGTAATGTCATTGGAACAAAAAAACAACAACAATCATCTAGTCACCCAGATGTCAAAACTGTTTACACTAAAAGACGTTTTGCTAATAGATTTTAAATAAAGTGTATTTGATTGTAGGTTCCTGCCTGCACGGCCTCTGCTTTGGCTAATATTGTGATCACCTGGAAGAGTTTATGTCGTTGACGGATGTGTGACTTTGAAGGCTGAGAGCTTGTGACAGGTGACACTTTGTCGATATTCATTATCACCTCTGACAGAAGCATTGAATAATTTTCATTATTAATAATTAATGTGTCTCCAGGGGAAGAGCAAGTCAATCATTTATTATAAAACTATCAAACATCAGTTTGTAATTTTCTCCATTCAGAATATATTTTATAAATAAATAAAACAGGCTTGTTTTTCAGTAACCCGAAAGTGACCCAAAAGACAGCTAAACCAAAAATGTAAAAAAAAAAAAAAAAAAACAGACAAAGAAATTCGTAACTGCAACATGAATAACAAAAACCTCTTAACAAAACAAAAACAGAGCAGTAAATTCCTAAACACACCAGGAAAATTAAAAACATTACAACAAAAACATAACAGCAACTTCATAAATTTAATAAAACAAACAAACAGAAAAACAACTTCATAAACACAACAGGAAAACCAAAAACATCACAACAAAACAAGAAACACAACAAACCAAAAAACAGAACTGTAAATTCATAAATACAACAAAAGTAAGAGCACAACAAAACAAGAAACATGACAACAAAAAAATTAAAAAAAGCAAAACTTATTACTTAACCAAACACACAACGACAAAACATACAGTATTAACAGACAGAACAAAAAAAACGCAACAGTAAAAAAAAAAAACAAAAAAAAAAAAAAAACCACAACAGCAAATTTAGAAACACAGCAACAACAAGGTCATCTTAACAAACCAAATACACAAGAGCAAAACCAAAATCATACTAACAAAATAATAAAAAATACAAAATGACACCAGCAGGTCAGAATCTGCATTTTACACTGAAACCATACTGTATATACTGTACAGGCTATAAAAAACCCTACTTGGCAACTAAATTAGATATATGCCGCTTTCGCCTGTAGTGTGTAGGTAGCACTTTTCTGCTCATTCAGGAACTACATTTGGACAGTCAAGGCTCATATACTGTACATACACGTGTTATACAAGCAGCTTTAGCAGTGGAGTAAAGTTATCCTGAAGATATGGCAGCGAATTAAAAAAGAGCTGATCTTTTCACTCCGGCTTCACAATGACTTTTAATTAAGCTTTAGCTGCTTTCACACTGGGGACTCCGGCACAGATTCAAGTACACTTGATTCCAAAGTCCACTACATTGGAGTAGTGTGAGCACTCTGTATCATACCCAGGCAGGAATATCGATGATAGTAAGCTTAGCGCAAAGGTGATCTTTGTTGTACTTTTCTGCTGTTTGTTGTTGGATTGTAAACCAATGTTAATCTAAATGCATAGCACCCTCTAATGTATTGGTGGATGTGGATGCCTGATTGTACAGAATAAGTTATACAACAAGTATTAAAACAATACTGCAAATAAAAACAGGTGGTGTAGTGGTTAGCACTGTGGCCTTGCTCCTTCAGAGTCTGGGTTTGATTCCCGGCCAGGCTCGATTCCCGTCTCTGTGTTCATGAAGTTTGCATGTTCTCCCCGTGCTTGGTGGGTTTCCCCTGGGTACTCCGGTTTCCTCCCACAGTCCAAAGACATGCAAATTAGGCTAATAGGTGTTTCCAAGTTGCCTGCTGTGTAAATGAGTGAGTGTATGTGTGTGCCTAGCGATGGATTGGCACCCTGTCCAGGGTGTGCCCCGCCTTGTGCCCAACGTCCCCTGGGATAGGCTCCAGGCCCCCCGCGACACTGATCTCAGGATAAAGCGGCATTGGCGATGTGAGTGAGTGTAAATAAAAACCAGAAAATCTTAGAAGTAAAGAGAAGGATTGTGTGAGAAAATATACAACAGAATAAATTCATAAGAAAATAAAATCGAAACAAACTATCCTACATAAATAAAAAAAGGTTTTGTCTGTACATTGGTCAGAACTCACCTACTGTATTTCTATGATATCTTTATGTTTCATATATCGGAGGCCCCGTAACCAGACCCAAAATTTTCCGTCTGTACTGTACAGTATGTCTGTCTGACAGAATTTAATGAAACTTTGACAGTTGTTAGGTATTTGCCTGAAGTTAAACCTGCACCATAAATGAAATCAAAATGTTAAATAGAAGTGAAATTATGAGCCGTTACTGTATGTGCCAGATTACGTCTAGTCCTTTTTTTGGACAAATATAGCACTTTTTCTCTTGAGGTGGGCGTGGCTATAAGCAAAGCCAATCAGTGCGATAGTTTATTGTGTATCGACAGAGTATGTGGAAGTGCCACTATATGAAAAAACACGGGTTGTTCGAGAAAACATACCGGCAGCAGTCCAAGGTGAAGGCGAGGAAAATACCAGACCTGAAAGCCCAGTGTTAAGCGCTAAAATCAAAATATTGAGTAAAAGTTATGTTATGAACAGTTATGGGCCGGATTTAATAATCTACTTTAAAATAAGCTACTGCCTTAATGTCAACAAACACCTGCACCAATAGATATTAATTAGAAAAACTGAACTGAATATTTTAATAAGCTGGAGTCACTTTAACACAAAACTTAATCCTTATCCGATCTACTTTTTTGTTTTCTCCGCTGTGATTCACTCTCCGATTAACGAAAGGAAGTGTATCTGGCTGACGATAAAAAAAGTACAACTTAGTGTAAACATGCGTAAGATACTCAACCTTACAAACTTTTATTTCTTTGTATTAATAAACTATGTAGAGAGACAGACATGTACGTGGGCTTCAACCTGAAATAATAATATCACTGATTACATTAAAGCGGATCAGATTATTTTAAGCTTTAACTTTTTAACTATAAAAAAAAACCGTAAACGGCGCACACTTACGCTAGTCTTACGAAATCTTACGAAAGACAATGCGATTTTGTTTTATAGTTAAAATTAGCACACTTAATAAGCTACAGGTTAAATAACTGGGGATTATAACGTTTGCATTTTTAGTGTCGCTGTCTTGGTTCCATTTTTCTTCTTCTCTGTGCTTCTGCCTCCAAATTGCATTTTTGTTTTTCCTCTTGCGTTGTGTAATTTGTTTTTGAAATTGCTGTTGTGTCTTAATGATTCTGGGTTGCTTTTAGTTCTGCTGTCGTGTTTTTTTAGATTCGCTGTCTTATGTTCTTTAAAAAGCGAGATTTTTTTTTTTTTTTTGTCCTTTGTGTTCCAAAACTTGCTGTTTCATTTCGAGGTGTTTGCTCGGTCCCTTGCGTCTCTGACTTTGCTGTTTCGTCTCCACATGAAAGTGCGCTTCCTCTATTGCTAGCGTCAACCGTTTTATTTGTCTCATGCCACTAATCCATCACTTCTTGATATTCTTTGGTTGTCTATTATCCTTTAATCACAATAATTAAGCACCGATTTCCTTTTTTTGCGTCATTTTGTTTTTCATGCATTTCCCACCAGGTTCTGTACAGCAGATTTGGCACTGCCTCCTTCTCTTGTCACACACACACACACACACACACGCACTGACACACGGAGCACGGCGGCTGCCACTAGATATGAGCCTGCTGTGCAAAATTACACCCATAAATCATGTCATGGGCAGTTTAATTTTATCTGCAAAGCTAACTAGGCTAAACAGCCAACAGCCAATCATGTGACACAAATCCCAGAGACGGAGGAATAAAAAAGCTCTTTGTGTTATTAGATGGAGATATCATCTATGTCTGACACAACACAAGCTGCGTATGTTTCATAAAACGGTTTGCGATTTAGAAGCCAGACTCAGAGAGAGAGAGAGAGAGAGAGAGAGAGAGAGGGGGAAAATATAGTACACTGTCTGTCGGTTTGGGTGATGGCAAGGTTGGTTGCAGTAAGCCTCTCTACCAACACAATTTATCACGCACACAACAGCTCATGTAAGCTTTTTAATGTTGTTGTTCTTGCCGCTGCTTATGATTAATTATTTGAAACGATGAAATATGAAACGAGAGTCATTTAAACGAAGAAGAAAAAGAAACATTGTTCCTTTTTTTTTCTTCTTCCACATTCCAATTATGCACTGGAGTGTTTTTTCCCCAATTAAGCTTCGCTTGTTGTCACTTTAATATGAAACTTGCTGCTTTATAAAAGCCTGCAGGATCTCAAGCTGAAAATACCAGCAAGACAATGTGTGCACCTTCTTGCCAGGAGATTTCATGATTTTTATGGCTGTGTGACAGATGGATGCGTGCACGTCTTAATTGCACGTCTCACCGGATGGACTGTTAAGCAGCTGGACCACTTCCTTTACCTTCGGAGTCTAATATGGTTGAATACAGTACATCAATGAGCTAGAACAACGTGCCAGACATTAACGCCACTTGAGTATAGCTGCAGATAACAAATCCCATTTTACTCGGCTCTGCTCATTTGCTCAACCCGAGTCCTTCTCTAAATGTACTCTATAGAAGATGGCAAGCTCTGAGTGTCACATTTTTTGCAATCCATTAACCCCCCTACAGAGCGCCATCCTTCCCGGCGTGCGTTCTAGAGGATGGTGGGTTTAATGGCTCTGAAGTACACGTGCCATTGCACAGCCTCTAGAAGGTAGGGGGATGCCGGGGGTGGGTGCTGATGACCTGTAACATTTTTATTTCTTCCATAAATAACTCCATTAAGATGTCTATGAAAGCACGTCCAGATGCCAGAGATGAGGGAAAAAAGAAACGAACATATGTTGGGTTGCATTGAGATTCCACAGGACTGCCGGAAGGGAATAAATAGACGACGATCAATATGCTACAGTATCGAATAACAAGCAGTTCATCAAAAAACAGTCTGTCTGGCGAATGAGATACAATGAAACAGGAGGGTCTTTTTTTTTTGTAATGTATAACACGTAACATATGTGCCTTGGACAAAAGTTTCAACATGTCTCCTTGTACAGAGAAAATAAACAGAACACCTTCACTACACTACACTACACTATGTATAGGCTTGATATTCACTTCAGATGGGAAGCCTAAGGGAAGTTGTTGAACTTGAATTTTGTATTTAAGTGTAAGTTGGTGGCATTTTACAAAAATACAGTTTTCATATTTGTCTATATGCATGACAATTTAATTTGGGGTAGTTTTCTGGTTTGCCAATCCGTAGGAAAAATATAAACGAAGAAAGCGAGCCATTTAGTGACTCTAGTTTTCTCCGGGTTCTGTTAGCTGGACTGACACTCTAAAATTTCCTTACAAAGGGGTAGGTACTTTACAGATGTAACTGATTATTTAACATTATTTGGAAATGAAAGATTTTTATATGGATACAAATACAGGTATACATCATTATTTTGTTTCTTTAGAAAGCTAACCTGGGTGTGAGCTAGCGCTTAAATATGAGGCTTTTAGGATAAACATTATTGCAGCATTATAGCATCCTTAGTAACTGTCTGGTCACGATGGTTCAAATAAGTCTACATAAAAATTTTTGGAAAATAGAAATAGAAAAGAATTTCAATTTGCTTAAAAAGTGGTGTAACTGACCAATTGTACGGATCAATTTTCAGGGAATACGGATCAGGTGTAAGGGGCATAGTATATATATATATATATATATATACATACACTTCTTCTTCTTCTTCTTCTTTGTCTTTCGGCTGTTCCCTTTCAAAGAAGAAGAAGAAGAAGTGTATATATATATATATATATATATATATATATATATATATATATATATATACACTCAGACGTTTAATACTAAAAAAAGAGTTTGTAGGAATAAGAAAAAGTTTAAAGCTAAAAATAATCTGATCAGCTTTAATGTAATCAGTGATATTATTATTTCAGGTTGAAGTCCACGTAACTCTCTGTCTGTCTTTATCTACAAAGAAATAAACTTTTGTATGGTTGAGTATCGCACACCTTGTTTACACTAAGTTGTACTTATTTCATCCTCAGACAAATACTCTCCCTGTTTAAAAGATTACATTTTGTCTTAAAATTACTCCAGCCTGTTCAAATTCACTTATACCACTTCAGCACTGTTATTTTAGCGGTAAAAATATGAACTAATCCTAGTAAAAAGATTTAGTTTAGCTTTTATAATTATTATCTATCAGTGCAGGTGTTTGTTTACATTGAGACAGTAGCGCATTAGTAGCTCATTTTAAAGTAGATTATTAAATCTGGCACATAACTGTTCATTAATATCGCTTTTACTTAACATTTTGATTTCATTTATGGCGCAGGTTAAACTTCAGGCAAATACCTACAGAAACTACTGCCAGAGTTTCATTAAATGCTGTCCAGCCAGAACAGACGGATAGACAGACTTAAAATTTTCCAAGACTGGTTTCAGCTTCTCCAATGTATGAAATGACAAACCTTTTATTATGCAATAGGTGCTGGATAAAACAGTACAGGAAGCCAGGAAATGCTGTTCGCCTTTTTTGCGACTGGGAATGAATAACTCCACTTTAGTCTCAACTGACCAAAGGACTTCCAGAAGTCTGGTCGTTTGTTCAGATGTAGTTTTGTGAACTTCAGTCGTGCCTCCATGGTTTTTTCAGACGGAAGATATTCCTCCAACACTTCCAAACAGACCATACTGTACTTCAGCCTTCATTGTAATTCTGCTGTCGTGGACTTTAACATTTTTACATGCTGAATGAAGTCTGTAGGGTCTGAGATGTACTGGTTTGGGATTTTTTTGGATTTCTCCAAACATTGCACAGTCTGACCTAGCGCTGAATGTGCTGGGACGTCCACTCCTGGAAAGATTAACAACTTTCCACTTGTGTACCATTTTTCTCACTGAAGAGTGTTGAAGTTAAAATTGTTTGGAAATGGTTTTATAACCCTTTCCAGATTGATGTGCAGCAACAATTGCTTCTCTAAGACCACTGCTTATGTCTTCCCTTTTTGTCATTCTGTTAACACAGACCTGAATGCTCCAGTCCAGAAAATTGCCAAGGCTTCTGCTTTTCTTGAGGTCTACACACCTGCTGATGATCAATTAATCAAGGGCTGATGCTTAGCAGAACCTGGCTGCAACTTACCCCCTGAAATCCTCAGGAAGCAGTCTGGGGATACTTAAGGTGAATCCCAATTCTACCCCTTACCCCTACACTTAGCCCTACCCCTCCGTTTGGCGCGTTCACGTGAAGGGGTAGGGGTGTCTCATTTCTCTTTTGGTTGGAGGGGTAGGGCTAAGGGGAAGGGCCAGATAGCCCTCGAAACGAAGATTTTTCGGGACCTCACTTCAAACGAAGGGCTAACGAAATTTTCAAGATGGCCGCTCACTCGAGCAAGCAGACCCGTAAATTTAACGATTTTTTGCCATTAATAAGGATTTTTATGACAAGTTTTTATTATATGTATATTAATTTTAGTCTTGTGTTTGTGTTTATGGTGATGTTTTGTAAAAAAACGTTTGCAAAAAAACCGCTAAAGTTTGCTAGCGGATAGCGCCGATTGCGCAATATTACAAAAATATATTTTTATGTCATATACACTTTACTACATGCTACAAACAAATATGAAAGTTTAGTAGCACGGCAGTTTGCCGAGCTTTTGGTAACGCATTGATTGTTTTGCTTACGGCCATACTGTATGTGTACATGTAAATGAACGGATACGTATGATGACGTATAACAGTGTTGTAGTGGTGTCCCATTTCTTAGGGGAAATATTTTAACCCTTCCCCTTTCCACTTCGTTTTAAGGGACAAGGGGAAGGGGCGAGGGGTAGGGGAAGGGGTAGGGGAAGGGGTAAGGGGTAGAATTGGGATTGGGCTTTAGTATTGCCCGCATGTTTCTTATTCGCTTCATTTTTGTTAAATAAATAATGGCACGGTGAGTTAAACATTGTTGCTCATCTGAGGTTGTATTTGTCTAATATTAAGACCTGTCACGATCAGATGATATAAAAAATAATTTTATAGAATTTTACTGAGCTGTAAAAGAACATCTGACAAATAAATGAATTTCTACAGGATATAAAGATTAAGATAAGAGTTTCAAAAATCTAAATATTGTTTAGGTTCCCCTTAAAACATCTGACCAGGTTGCGGGGTGTGCCTTCATGGATCAGGCTTGTTTAAACGGTGCATCTCATGGGTTTGGGATCTACGTGGTTTGGAGGCTCGATCAACAACCTAAATCTAAAGTGGCTGGCATTGATTTTATTTTCAGTAATTTGGTGCTTCAGGGGCTTTTCTGTGGCATTGAACCAGACGAGCTGGCCTTTGATCCCCACAGGCATAGCTTAATTTTTTTTTTTTTTTTTTTTTTGTTAATTTAACACCCACTTTGAGCTAAATATGGATCCTTGCAGCACTAAACAGATACTTATAGCATCATTGCATGGTGCCCTGTGATCCAGGGTGCATTCATGCTTCACACCCAGTGTTCCTCGCATAGGCTCTGCATCCAGCGTAAGCCTGACCAGGATAACCCTGAACCAGACTACTGAAGATCAATTTTGTTTTCTACTAGAAATATTCCTTTAATAACTTGAATGGCCAACCTTTGCCCTTATAACTACCTCTATCATCTTTGATGTACTCCGAACGGCTTCATAGTTGTAATATCCGGGCCCCTTTAGCCCAACCCCCCTCGCCCCCCCCCACACAGACATTATTACTGACATCTCTACCAGATATAATACAGTGGCCTCTTTAAATGAGGTTTGACTCAAAAACCTGACCTCTATGGTGCACTAAAGATGTAGAGATTAGGTTGAAAAAAGAGACTGGAATATTGAAAAGTATTAGTGTAGCATATGTTCACTGCTCGAGGGTAAAGTAAGTTATGTGTCTAAGCTCAGCTTTTGAAGATCTTTAGGCAGAAAGCGTTTATTATACCACATCTCTGCACTTTGCTTGGCAAGCAGAAAGCCAAGGCAAGGCAATTTCAGTCTCAGACTCTGAGTTTACACAGGTCTCTACACATATAGTTCAGATATTGTGGTATTGGATAATTCAGATGTACACCAAAATACAGCGGAACCCACAGCATGTGAATTGAATTCGTTCTGGAGGCTATAGTTCTTAAGGAGAAAATTCATATTGCGATACAATTTTTTCCAATAAAAACAATGTAAATGTAGATAATCAGTACCAGTCACCTAAAATGATCACTAATATTACAAAGCATTGGTATCATGGGTTGACTCTATCAAAACAGCTTTCTCTGACTGAGAAAAGCTCAATCAGCCAATCGCATCTTTTCGAACTGCTCACTTACGCACCGTTGGAGGCGGCGTAAAACACTCGGAGGACAGCACTATCCACTCCTTCCACTTGCGTGAGCTCACAGATGCCCCTGATTGCTGTAGAGCTGTGATTAATGTGGGAGCACTAAGTACCCCTCATCCCTCCCCTCTGAGAGAGCTCGGCCAATCAGCTCTCTCTAGACCTCCGGCTGCGAGAGGTTACAGCATGGATGATAAGGCGAGTGCTTTACCACTGCCCCACTCCGAGGCCCCAAAATTTCAATTCCTAATGTGAAAATTGGTAACATCAGTTTGAATTCACCAAAAGCCATCTTGGTTCTAATATGAAATAAATTCTCATTTAGAAAATACATACAGTATACTGTATGTATCCATGCTAGACATTCAGTACAGCCGGCGTGCCTGTTTTTCCTCCATTTGTGTGCAAAAGCTTGACTGACAGCCGGTCCAGAAGCTTCCATGAACCCGGCACGTTTTTTAGATCCCGAAAGCGCCTCATCGCTCCAGTACGGTTTGTGTTTATTCAACCTTTTTTTAGTGGAGGAACAAGAAATGGATGAGATGTCAAATGGATTGAAATGGGACAGCGCATTTGAAAAGAGGCCATATAAAGAACCTCGAGTGGCGCTGGATCAACAATAAGGGGATGAGTCGCTTTTTACTGACACTCTTCTCTTGGCCTTAGGGGTAATTTGCTGATGAAATGGTTTTATGCGTCACATAATGTGCATTTTTTTAAAGGCTTGGAGGGGAGGGGTTGGATGCTGTTTGCCATGGGCACACTGACAAAATGAGATTTATGAGAATATCTCTTGGCTCTTGGCTTTCTTTTTTTGTCATAAGTGGCTCGCCTTTAGAGGAGAAATGGGAGTTCTTGCTAAATACCACAGAGGCCACTACATCAACAATACGAAATTGTGTTTTCTCAAGTGCCTGGAGGGGGTGCTCACATGGATAGCGCGGTAGTTCTGAGATGTGCAACATGAATGGGAGGAGTAATTAGGCGGACACACTGTACAAAGAAAGAGTGCAGAGGGCTGAGCATCTTTTAGGGTAATAGCCCAAACAATATTGCTCACAGCCTACTGAGTGAGAGAGAGAGAGAGAGAGAGAGAGGGGGAGGCATGGTGTATAAGAAACACAAAGACCTGTGTGCGTGTGCGTGTGTGTGTGTGTTCCTGGGGCACTCAAAAGAATAAATGCCCCTAAATAATAATTTTGACAACCCTAGGGGGCACTTGATGTTATAGCAGACTCCCATTTATGCAGGTTTAATCTGCCCGCCCCCCTCCCCTTGCCCCTTTTCTCTAAATGCACTGATCTAATTATTGCATGTTAAATGGGCATCTGGTAAATGGCGCATATAATGATGCGTTCCCGGTGATCTGCATTAAGTGCCCTGCTTGTCCTGCTGCAGGCTCCGTCACACAAATCGGCCCCCTGTCTCCGTCTCCCAGCGTCCTCCTCTTCATCTCCATCACAGCTTGGAGCCTGGCGAGTAACCCCACTTAGAAGGCGGCCCTGGGTCCACGGTGCAATTAATGGAGCCACCGCTTTGATTGATTTAGTCCATAATGTGGCGTGCTCCGGGAATTCAGTTGACCAATGCTGGTGAAAAAAAAAAGAAAAAAAAAAAGGAGAAGCGGAAGTGTCCTTGCTTGTGGCTGGGTTTATATGACAGAGGAGATTTATGAATCCGGCAAATTTTATGATTATTTTCTGATGCTAATTAATGAGCAAGGTGAAATATGAAAGCAGCTGCACAATGGAAGAAGAGGCTGGTGCATGGATCCCGCTCTCGTCCTCGACGACCTTCAGACTGCTGATTGACTTTGAGTCAGACCCCACTGCCCCGGGCTCGGGGAATGACATCGGGGTCTCAGCGGGATGAAGTGTTTTGACATTGGCAAAGTGGTGCAATCAAAGCCCCCAGTTTGTGCCATCCAGACATTCCTGGAATGGAGAAAATAATGGAATAACACGTTCTCTGTGGTTGCTATAATACGAGTGAGAAAAATATAGCTTTTCTAAGCGTTCCAACCACGCATCGTGTGTGGTTATTGTCGTATTGTCGTTTGAAGTGTGAAAAGGTAATTGGCTGCCCTGCCAGGGATACTTTTTAAGAGCATATTCTGTAAAGTATTCTTATTTATTATAAATATTTACTGACCAACTATAAAAAAGAGCAAACCTTTCCGAATGACCTTTATGCTTCTTAAATCTTTTGGTATTTTTGGTGTATTGGTCTTTACTCTCAGGAAAACGTGTCTCCGAGCACCGCGATGTAACCACTCTTGCATTATTTTTATTAAACGTCTTCTCCTTGGTCTATTTTTACACCGACGCAGATGGAGCTAATAAAACCTAATCCTTTATAATTCTTTTTTTTTTTTTCGCTTCTTGTATCCGCTTCACAAAGTTCACCCTCGCTTCTGTTCTCGCTCCCTGACAATAAAGACCATAAAAAAGAAAGCTAAACTCTATTTTCATAACTGTAATGAGCCTTTTTTCAAGCTGGAGCCGAACCAGTCGGTTGGAATCCCCGGGTGGTCTGCGGCGCCGCTCCCAGGTGAGGCATCAGAAGTCTGCGTCAGATCTGGAACATCTTGTCTTGTGCGCCGGAACACCGCAATGACCTTTCCTCACATTATATGCTATCATATTATTAACTTTACGAGCCTGGATTTATGGAACGCAGCTCCTTCTGATATTCGCTCTAAATGTCGAGAGAAGGACTCATTAGAAGACCTTTAGGCGGTTCTTTTCCCTCTCTCTCTTCTTTCCTTTTGTTTTATTCTCTTCTTGGTTTAATTAGAGGGCAGGGGACAATGCCTGTCGTACATATTCGTCATTTCTCCATGGGGTGCCTTTGGTTTTCCGTCTTAGCTTGTCATTAAGTTTTTGTTCTTTATCCGAACCCACCAGTTACGGGAACATTTTACGGAACCGCGCGTTGTCCGCGTGTTTACTCGATCGTTTACAATATCGTGTACCAGTCACCTGAAAAATCTTTCATCACAATGCTGAGTTTGTTTGACATAACAGATGGATTTCGAGCCAGAGGAGGACAGCGTGCAGCAGTATGAATTATCCTCTCTCCCTTTTCTTTTCTCTTTCTCTGCTTAATAAGACAACAATTGTCTCAACGGAAACGGACAAGCCAGGATAAAGATAAAGCCAGGATCGCGTGTTTTTTTCTTTGCGGATGCATTTTGTGACGCGTCTCTTTCCTCGTCGCGGGGATCACAGCGTGCTCCACACTGGAGTCACACTCCCCCATGCGCTTTAATAATCTGAGTTCATTGTTAGCAATTCATTATTAGCAATAATTGTTGACCTTTCTGCTTCGAGCGAGCTTGTGGTCGGTGCGCTAGTGAGCTCTATCAGCAGCTGTGCCACTTCACTCTGTGCTTCTCGGAAACGCACTAATGAGACGTGATGTTTTGCAAAAACAGAAGGGTAACTGCACAGATCACAGGTCAGAATGAAGAGATAATTAGGTGAGGTGAACCGCCACCACACGAGGCAGCAGTGTGCCGCAAATCAGCTCGGGTGCCCCTTTAGAATACTGGAGATCCAGGGATTGGAAGTGTTTGCCTGGTGAAGGAGCCACTCCAGGGGTGTTTGAAGGACAGGACAGCGAGGCGAACCATCCATCTTTGAGAACTCTGGTATTTAATGTTGCATTCCCCCATGCGTTTGACTGGTGCAATCAGTTTTTTTCCATGATAGGAAATGTCTTCACACAGTGAATAATTATCTCCAGACACCGTCCTGATACGATAATAGGTGACATGCGGTTGAAACGTATATGCTTATTGTCCTGGTAATGGACGTATCAGTCACACGGCTGCTGGGTATCATTAATTGTGACAGGTATGCAGATAATAGGAGGGAAAAAAAGGCACAGAGAAAGATTAATGCCCCATTTTCTATTAAGAGTCAGGTATTTACTGAGGAATGTGTTTATGCATATGGTTTAGGTCTATTGGTGCATGTTGTAAACACCTCTTTATTAAGGAGTGGACGATCTGAGTATGTATGGAAGGCATGGTTCTGTTTTATTGTCACATGTACCTTACACAGTGAAAATGTATTTTAATTGTTTTTCTTTCTCGCATATCCCAGTTAGGATATAAGGTCAGGGGGCAGGGTCGGCACAGGGTCAGCCAGAATACAGCGCCCCTTTAGCAGATAAGGTTAAGGGCGTTGGTCACAGGCTCAACCTTCCACTTGGTACCTTCCAATCAGAGCCTCAACTTTATGAGCCACCATTGATCAGCACTGTTGAATAATAATAATAATAATAATAATAATAATAATAATTAATTCAACTTCTATAGTGCTTATTCTGAGCCTATCTTAGGAGACTTGGGGCACGAGGCAGGGTACACCCTGGGCAGGGTGCCAATTCATCACAGGGAACAAATACTGTACACATGCACACAACACACTATGGGCAATCTGGAACCTAATCTACCTTTGGACGGTAGGAGGAAAACCTGGAGGAAACCTATCAAGCACAGGGAGAACATGTAAACACCATGCAAAAAACCCGAGGTGGGACCCTGCTGATGCACGGCCACAGTTCTATAATAAAATAATAATAATATTAACAGGAAGAAGAAGGATTCTTTTTGCTGTCTCCTTATTTGCCTTGGCTTAGCTAATTAGTTAATGTGGGACCTAATTTCATTATATCCAGGGGGGCAGGTGTGTGTCTGTGTGTGTGTGTGTGCGTGTGTGTGTGTGTGTGAAGGGCGGGAAACATTTTCAATTAGCATATTCATGGATTTTTCAAGGACGCCAAAAATAAAAGTGTTTTGTGAACAATTTATTGCCTTAAGTTTTAGGCAATTTCCAGTGAATTTGCAGATCAATTGTTCATAATTGCTTTTCGAAACTAATTTTACAGCAAGAAACCGGCCCACCATGAGGAACAACGAGAACCCGGCGTTTGTATTACTCATGATGCCTCCTCCACATGGCCCTTTATTAATAAAAGAGTTTTGGCACAGCTTTCACCAAACCAACTTTCTCCATCCAGCATCGCTTGGCTATGCTTTCCTCCAACACAAAATTCATCCGGCAAGCCTAATTTTTGAACAAAAGCACCAAACTCTGCAAGTCGATCGGTGCCCGGCTCGGTTTGAGGCCTTGAACACACCAGACTGGAGCTGTACACTTGAGTGAGTCGGTTTACTGACGCCAGCTGACGTGCGCTGTTATTAAGACACATCAACAGTTGGAGGTTTTAGAGACACGGTGCCGTTCCTGTTTTTCCCCGAACGTTGCCTGGGCCCCCATCAGATCCTTCACCTGGCTCTCTGGGTCTTGTCCAGGAGTCCGCCTGCTCCTTACACGCTCCGCTGGGCCGCAGCCTCGAGGGGGGAGGATAGATCCGGGGCTGAGGGAGACAGCAGGGCCGGCAGATCTACTCCTCTACCCACCATCCTGCCTGGAGCGCTGCAGATGCCACCTTGCCAGCAGGGATGGCACCGTCTATCAGGGGAAGCCAGAGCTGGCGGGTTTGCTTTCAGTTCAGCACAAAAACGACCGTTGCGGCCAGATGGGGCACAATTAGTGTTGTTTGTTTGACAATTTTCGGGACCGGTCCTCACCTAGCCGAGTGTAAGCAGACGATGGTTTTATTGTGTCGTTTCTAAGCCTCGCTTGTATAATGCGTCCAAACTGATCTGTTAACATGCTGTCAGGGCGGATGAATGTTTATGTATGCGTAAGAAGTGATCAAAGTAAGTGCTCAGAAAACGACGCTTATGGAGTGAAACACTGCCCCTCCCATTTTTCTGGTTTTTTTTTTTCTGTTCTTTTTTTTCCCTTCATAAATCAGCTTATGTACAAACAAATGGTTCTCAGCACTCACACAATGAGGTGCAATGAAGACGCGCTCTGTGCCAAACGTGTGTCAGATGAGCGGGGGCAGAAGGGGTGGTTTGGGAGTCAGGCAGCGAGCCCTACAAATTATCTCCCAACATCAGCATAATTAAAAAGCATAAATCTATACTGCGGGGACATTAATATTGTCAATCAATCGCTCCGAGACTTAAGATTAGATTGGATTCGTTCGTGGCGTCTACTTAGCACAGGGATGTCTCGCAGCACCTCTAACAAGGGGAATTGTACTTCGTGATGTCTCAGACAACGTGGCATAAAATCCCCCTGCGGAGAAGTCGAGCAAAAAGGATGATTGGTTGTCTCGCGCAGTTGAAGGTCGCTGAGGTCAGTCGCATACCGAACATCATTGCATGGTTGCTCGGTACAAACAAACAGAGTTCTCACTTTTTCAGACAGTCTCCTCCACTGGGAGTCTATCAGCTAGGAGTATGACTGAGGCCTCTGGGATGTGAAGGTGACCTTTTTTTTTTTTTTTATATTTGACGGTTCCCCCCCCCAGGTTGCATTTACACCTCAGAATCCATCACCTGGTGTGGAAGTGGTGATAGAGCGTCCCCCCCCCTCCTCTCAGGCTCCATTTTTGGGCAGACTCACTTGGGACTCAGGTGCGCCTCTCTCTCTGTGAATTATCGACCTGCTGCCAGAGGAATGAGAAGGTTGGCGCTACCAATGACAGAGAGGACACTGGAACTCACGAGTTCTTTACGATCCTTCAGCGGTGCGCAGAGAGCGCTATATTCAGGGTCACTGGAGAGATCATTTTGTTGTTTGTTCCACTTCTGCTCCAGCTGAAAAGCCAACGGTGCATAATGAGTCAGTTTTCTTGACGAGCTAAGTACACGGCTCCATAAATCCTGCATGCATCCGGAAACGCTGCACCGGATCGAACTCGCGAATGAGCCGTTATTGAATGGTCATGGTTTAATGAGTGATAAATAAAATTAGCTAAAGGTGACGTCGGTCGATAAACAGACAGGAAAAGATGCTTACAAATCCTCTACTGATTTGCGACTTAGGCTGTGCTAATGAATAATGAAATCATAATCAGTTTCGGTGTTGACATCAAACACTTTTTTCGCCTCTCAACACACATTTCCGATATTGTAACTTTTTTTTTTCATTCCCTAATTTTATTTTCACGCTTTGCACTCTAATCCCTGTAATATAGTTAGAGATTTGAGGAATTACAATTTGTATTTTTTCCTCGCTGTCTGACCGAGTTAAAGTATCCTTAATTAAAACATAACATTCTTCTCTGAGTGTATCCACTGTCGGCCTGACGTGATTACACTCGGCAGAGATCTACCTCTCGTGAATAGTAATGTGCCTTGGACTTGACAATGACAAAAGCCCGGGAATATGATTGTGTCACCTGATATATGATGCAGTATTAATACCCATGCATTAGCATGTCAGAGTAAATAAATGGAAGTGCATTAACGACTATTAGGCTGAGAAAAAGCAGGGTCACGCGTTACACTGTATGCTTGCCAGATAGTTTTAGATTTTATTAAATTTTCCTGCAACAAAAATTTGTTTAATATGTGAGAAACAGACTTTCCCAGGCTGGTGTTTTATTAAAAAGAAAAAAATAAATAAAGCTTGAGTGCAAATCAGCTGCTATAGCAACGGCAACAGCAATATACTCCCCATTAGATTTCATATAAACCATAGAAAGTGTTGTTCAAATTATGATTTACTGCTTTTAATAGATGATGAAGGAAACAGTAATAGCAATAGGGCAAAAGAGTGCAGCGAACAATTACATGAGAATCCTCCAGAGCGTGGCCACCTATCATCAGCGGCCTTCAGATACAGTCCGCGCAAACATCAGTCAAGATCATGATCACTTCAAATTACGGTCCCCTGGAGAAGCACCATGGCTAACGTAATGCCATTTCCATTGATTGTTGTGATACTGACAAGCCATGTTTGGACAGAGGCCTTGCATTAATTTTAACTGATGATGACGTTGGTCATTTGTCCCCCTCGTAATTCCATGTCAGCTTCATAGCAGCGAACGAATGGACTGAGAACAACCGGAGGAGAAATAAGGCACATGCTGAATTCTGTTGCGTCTCTTATAGAAAATGTTTCTGCATTTAGAGTAAGAGTTATGGATTGTCCTCTGTCTTTTGCATCCAACCCGCACAGGTTTTACAGTTTACCTGATGCAACTCTTTAATTTCATCCAGGATTGGGACAAGCACTGAATTCAGCGACTGGAAATCAGACGTGGACCTTCCACAAGGCAGACGAGACACCTACCACTGAGCCACCAATGCCCACTAGAGTTATGGGTACGAGTAAAAATTTCATTTCTGTATTCAGACTTAACTGATACTGGATCGACTAAGGACTAAAAAAAATGTCATGCAAGATGTTATATTTTGGACACTAAAGACAAGGAATAGGATTAAATCTGCCATGTCGGATCAAGTGCTGTTCTATAAACTATAAACCACAAACCGTCCCTTTGTTGAAATGTCATCTCCATGTCATCTCTTTTTTCCCTTTTGGTATGCTTTGAGAGTGCTTCACGGGTCAGGTCAGCCCTGATTGATTGGTGGGAGGTGATCCCAACAACCAATGGATCGTTAATGGGTTAACTGACCTTAAACTATCCACCCCCCCCCCCCCCCTTTTAAAGAGCTTTATAACCTCTGCCTTGAGGGTCAGGAGGATAATTTCTGATTTAACCTCTTTCTAATCACTGCATTATTGACAGCATTACTATGATCTATGGATCAATTATGTGCTACAGTATATTAAATTGAACACATGAAATATATATTTTAAAAAAAGCAAAAATAGTTTGAGAGAGATTGTGAGGAAATCAGTTGCCAGAGTGCCATTTATATGTGCTCCCGCCTGCACAGTTGAAGATTAGCCAGTGACATTGCAAAAATAAGGTTTCTATTCATATGCTAACTTAATATGTTCACCAAAAAAAAATTACATATTCAAAACTTGGCACATTATCGGTATTTCAGAAGTCTAATTTATTTGAGTTGGTAATGCATTGCAGAACCAGCTCAATTTAATGTATGCAAAGTGCAAAGTATATTATAATTCGAAGTCCATTTCGGAGAAAAATTTTAATATCCCTAACAATTTTGACTCATTTATATTATCACGCTGTCTGTAAATTTTTTCCATTATTACTCATAACCAAACTTTATGCTAATTTGTCTTTTTTAGTGTTTTTAAGCCTTTAACCACTTAAAGATCGAGCAGATCATGTGTTTGCGTGGGATAAAATGCACCAGTAGAACCAGGCGTGTATTGATTGTTACTTATCGATACTTCAGATACCCATATTGCCATTTTAAAATCAATTCTAATACAACAATATAGAGACTCTGTGCTTATTTTTATATATATTATTGAATCAAATTTGACCTTGAGAATTAAAATATTGTAGGAGGTAACAGTGATGTGGTTCTGCTTCTTCTGCCACATCAGTTCTCTTTCCAGCCTGTTTCACATGCACACAAAAACTCAAATATATTATTTATTCACTTACACACACTTGTCTCATATTAACATAATTATACATTCAGCTAATTAATGCTATAAATGTACAATAATTTAACTCTAACACCTGCTAATTCATGCAATTACTTAATCAGCAAATCATATGGCATCAGCTAAACATCATGCAGACACTTTGGTTAATGTTTACATCAGAATGTGAAAAAAAAAAGTGAGCTCAGTCTCTTTGGCATGTTTGATTGATGTTTGTATAAACTTGTTTAAGTATTTCAGTACATCACTGCGGCTTTTCTGGGAATTTCTCACACAACAATCTCTATTACAGACTTCGTACAGTATATATACTGTATATATATATATATATATATGGTTCAAGCGCAATATACAATAACTAATTGTTGCAGCCATGTTAAGCAGAAACACATCATACCTTTTCCATTATTGTCCATGAATGTGCTTGTGTATTCTTATCAAATTTCCCCCCTTGACATCATTTCTGGCAAAAAAACAAAAAGGCAGGGAGAGGGAATTTACATCGCCCCTCCTGCTAATGTAGCTAAACTCCTCCGCCCAGGAGTCCCGTTCCCTGCTTTCAAATTAGCTAAAAGAATGCAATTTCTAAAAAGGGTGTGGAGGAGCACAAACTAATTTGCATGTAACGCTCCAGACACTGAAACAGCGTGTTTAAAAAAGGAGTGAAAAAGAAGGAATTTCTGGGCACGCCATTACGCACGAGTCGTATTTCTGCTGAAACATTAACAGACACATTGTGGAGATCTTTATCAAATATGTTAGCTTTGGTAACGATCGGTATGATATGGGACCTTTAAAGCAGACAGGCAACAAAAGTTGCACTAAATTTGCACTAGATTTATGTATACAGTATGGTTAAAATGAATTAACATATTCCAGTATATTTTTAAAAATTAAATTAGCAAGTAACATGACAAACTAGTAATTTACGAGCTGCAGACGAATCCGTATAACCAACTGACGTTTACAGGAGACGTCATGCACAGTATGGGGATGTGACACATTTGAACAGTGCAAACGTCTTAAAGATGGTGGATTAATGATCCTGGACGACATGGACCGGAGCATACTCCAATTGTTCCCATGAATGTTCAACTGGGAGTCATTGCCACCTCTCATACAGTCCTTACCTCGCTTCAAACCATTTCCACGTGCATGGCCATTAAAGGAGTTCCTGGGAGGCCAGTGTTTCAGACATGAAGCAGGCACCTTGAAGCACTAGTGAAACACTGGGTTTTATTCCAGTTTTATTTTATATAGAAAAATAAAGGGAGTTTTTTTTACTCCCATAACTGTGTTTTGTCATTCAGTGCAATCAAAAGTCCTGGTTTGACTTGAACACCCTACTACATAAACTCAAGAACGAAAGTACTTTTTTTGACTGGATATTTATGAACCACATTTATTTTGTAAGTTCTCCTGTGAACAATATATGAATAAATCCAGCTTAATGGAAAAGAAGGATCATTGGTTGCATTGTTTTTTTTTCTCGTCTCGTCAATCAAGTCAATAAGTAAAATATTAAAAGAATTACTCATATGTGTTTTATATATATGTATGCACAAAATATTGATTCCAGGTGTAATTTTTATTGATTCTGTCCCCTCCCCATTGAAGCGGAAAATGACCTTCTTGTATAATTTATATTCTTTGTCGTCCTATGTCATTTCATTTCAAATGCACCCCCGAGTGGTCAGGATTCGGGCCTAAGTGGACCACTTTAAAAGTTTAATGACTCTGTCCGGTTGGGTCTGAAGGTTGTTGTCTTTCAAAACCGACACTCTGTAATTATTTCTCCAATATTTGACAGAGATCCCACCAGCGGATGTCCACCAGGGTGCGGCCTGACAAATCAGCTCGAGCATCCCATCTCGACGAAGCCTCGCTCGGAATAGCTAAGCGTGATTTTATGCCGTCCACCCTCTCTGTCACAACAGTTTATTCATTACAGACTGCACTAATAGGAGCTGCTAAAAGCAATGTGTCCAGGATGGCAGTCTGTTGTTTGGAGTACAGGTTTTACCGTGGTCAGACTAATTTGCTGTAATTGGAGAGTTGGCCCGAGTCCTTATCGGAGTGTGTGCTGTCTCCCATCTCCACCGCGCACGCCTGTTCCTGGACTCGCATAATTACTGCATTCACTCAGCCGCCTTGGAGATGCGTGCAACGAATTTCTCAGTTTGATTAGACGCGCCAGGCCCGAGGGTGGCTCCTTTGAGATTTTAATGAACACAATCTTCCAGCCCTTGTAGATGATAATCTAAAAACTGAATGATAAGTTTAAGTGATCATAAAAAAAAAAAGCTCTGATTATTTGGAGGTCTAGGATTAAATTCTATAACACAACATCTGTGCACCCATTAACATTAGCTCATTAATCTGGCTAGGTAAGCATCCTGGTAGATCTGTAAATTGTAATCTAAACATGTCTAGGACTAAATTAAGCCAATATATATAAGCAGGACTGGTAATTAAGGCCTGTAAACATGAATGAAATCATCAATGTTAATCAGCTTTGTCTCTGAGCAGGTCTGGTGGGGCCTTGCTAATCATCTTTGGGTCCCTGATAAGCTCTTATCAAAGCTTGGAGCTTGCAAACCTGATTAAGATGCTCCTAGACCCTGCTGATCTTTCCTAATCTTTTCCTGCTAACTGGTTAAGTCCTGAACTTATACTGGCAAGCAAGGATTTCTGTGATTGAGAATGAACTTTTGCCCTTGCTATTGCTAAGAGTCGTGAGAAGGGAAATCAACGAGGTGGTTTCCTTTAGGAACACTACAACACCTGGTTAGCTCAATATATACGCTACGATATTTGTGCTAGCGATAATCAGGATCCACAGTGTCCAAGTCTAGGAATTCCATTCATATTTGCACATGTCTACACATTGGTTACCAAAACGGTTATACCACTCACTCACTCACTCACTTATCGTGTATACCGCTTTATCCTGTATACAGGGTTGTGGGGGGCCTGGAGCCTATCCTAGGAGACTTACAGTAGTGCATGAGGCAGGGTACACCCTGGACGGGGTACCAGACCATCGCATGGCACAAACACACAAACACGTTCATTCACACACTACAGGCAACTCGAGAACACTAGTTAGTCTAATCTGCATGTTTTTGGACTGGAAACTGAAGTAGCTGTAGGGAACCCACTAATCAGAGAACCCTCCATGCGCACAGACCCGAGGTAGGAATCGAACCCTCGACCATGGAGGTCTAAGGCAACTGTTCTAACAGACCAACTAGACTAGACCAACACCTTTTAAATCAAGCACTTGACATTAAGCCTGAAATAAACTTGGAGATAGAAAATACTGACTGAAGGAGAAAAACTATAACTTAAAAAAAAAAAAAGTTGAAAATAAAAAATCAAATACTGTATGAACGAAAATATGGTTTATTATAAGAGTCTAGTGTTCTGAAAATCCTTATTATAACATCCTTCTTAACTTGACCCTTTTTAAAAATAGCACTTGATTCATCACATTTATACCTTTTTATACTCTTTATCCCTTTTATTCGCTATCTCCAAGCTCTCTTTAAATAACACTTACCTGTATACTGTACATATATTTTAATCTTTAAAGTCTGAATCCCAGTCTAAACAACTTTTCCTGTTAAATTCCTGAACACTGAGTACAGCTCATTTAGCATGACTAGCAAATATGTTGCATTTGCTAGCTGTATTAGATCACACAGCACTGTCAATGTGACCAAAGTGTATTGATGGCTTTAAACTTCCGCCGGGATGCCATCTGTAGCGCGGATATTCTCTTGACACGTAGCTTAGCGTAAGCAGGCCTGTCTCCAGCAGCCCATGATCCTCCTAAAGACGAAAGGCTGCGTTACTTCTCGGTGGCCGCGCTCAGGGGATGGACCGAGCTGGCACGAGTAAAATTAGCCTGATCCGTCCTAAAGCCTTATCGGGTTTGCTCACAAAGCCAGTTTGCAGATTTACACAGCAGTCCGCCGTTTGGAGAAGGCTTGGCTTACTTTGCTGGCAGATTCCTGCCAAGAGATCCGAAGCACAGAGCAAAGCGAAGAAGAGAGATGAAAAACGCCTATGGAATGAGTTTCGAGTCTGTCGCATGAATCAATATTTGCAAACTTATTCATGCTATAATGTACCTATTATGTACAAATTTATTATACGTGACACACGGCATGCGTTTGACTCACTAATTCATACAGGCAGACTGCAAAATAACTACCCCGTTCTGCATATCCCATAAGCCGTAGATTTGATTGGTGGCTCCACTTAATACCTCCTTAGAGAGCATTCGTCGGCTGACAGCAGAACACACACCTTCTGGAGTGATCTAACATCGCCTCGGAGCCAAATTAATGTGACAGTGACAGCTACCTGCACAATTCATTATTCAACCAGAAGAAATTAAGGTCATAAAACAAAAATGAAATAATGCGCCATAACTCATAGCCATAGTAAAGCCAAAAAAAAAAAAAAAGAAAGAAAGAAAAAACGGTTGAGAGAGGACATTCAAGAACGAGTCACTTTGCCCTGAAGTTTGAGTGACTCATTGCGAAATAAATCCCCAAATCTTCTTTTGGGTTCTGTTAATTTGGATGTACACAGGATGGCGACTTCTTGATAAAAGCCTTTCACTGGAGAGTATTACTTCACGTGCAATTTAAAACAAAATGTGGAACGCCTCAGCGGGGCTGACCTTTAGCTGAGATGTGAGATTGTGAATACCCGCGCTCTCGAGATGTCTTATCAAAAAATTCTGCACGGTCGTCTGTGGTGCTGTAATCAAAATTCGGCTTAAAGGAAATCGTTCCCCACGCATTCGTAATCAGGCTGACCAGGCTCGTTCTCGGGCTCGGAACAGAATACCTACATCACCTTCGCTCCTCCTGCGAGTTGCATATAATCAATCTCCTACAGCAAAGCGAATAAACAGTGAAGTCGGTACAACTCTCTGTTTTCTCACTGTTGACGAGAGAAAACACGCCAGAGGGGGAAAAAAAACAAAAAAACATGTCTTTTTAATGGAACGTGTTTATCTTGCCAGGCTTCTTCGTCTCGTCCTGCATGAGTGGGTTGTTGGGTTGTATTAGATTACTGCAGTGCCGGGTGAAGAGAGAAAAGCGAGTCGGGTGACAGAGCTAAGAGTTTTTCCCTCTTGCCCTGGATATTAGCCTCAATAATGGCACGGATTGTTTTTCCGACTTTCGCACAGCTGTTTTCCCATCTGCCTCAGTGCTCCGGAGATGCTGCCTAATTGATAAGCACAATATGCATGTTAACAGTTTTGATCATGAAGGCTCATTTACATAAAAAGTGAAAGGAAGCAAAAAAAAAAATGTACATGGGATTACATAATAAAAAAAAACGTTTACATGGATGAAACTGAACCCGAATGCATTTTATGTAATGCTCACATAATGCGCTCTAAATAGATATACAAGCACACTATTTTCTTTTGCACTTTTTTTTTCCACGTAGAAAGATTCACAGGTCATCTACTTGGAACTAGAGGTGCTCATCAGGACTACGGTCTGATGCAAGGGTAACTGAGAAGCTAAATATAAAGCGTGCTGGACCAAAAAGGTCATGTTCATGTTCCGTGGTTTAAATTAGGCTAGAAGTTTGTTTTTCATATTTTTCGAAGCACAGGATATGGAAGATCTAACCAAATGTGGATATCGCCATCCCGAATGGACAGACAGACTTCCTAGACCAGAAAGGAAAGAAATGAACAAGAATATGAAGTACACACAGACTAGAGTAATATACAAAGATGATGATATATACATACTTGCTTTCAAGATCTACTTTATTTTTATGCGCGCACCCCCTCCGGATATATAGATCCAAGATTTGCGTTCGTCTTAGCTGATGTTTCCTGAAGAGGGCAAGATTTTGAATTACGCCCCTCGCCTCGCAGTAGTAATGAGAATACGGAATACATCATGAATTACACGGATATCAGAAAGGATCTGTTACCAAGCAGAGGCGGCGCCATTAAAACGATTAAAACAAGTGATTTATTTGCACATGAGCAGTTCTTTCTGCCTGAGTGGACTTTCATCAGTTAAGTCACCTCCTTTGCCAGGAAAGAAAGGCTGAAAAAAAGCTTAAAAGGCTTTTACACTGTCCATTACAATATGGAATAGCAAGTGCACCCATGAGCATCCAATGCATTCGGCGATGCCACGTTCATTTAGTTTGACATTCAGAAAGCAATCCATCACCCGAGCACGGCCATTACTGTGAGCCATACGAAAGCATGCTGATATGTCGCATAGAGAGCTGTGATTCTTATAAATGTTTGTCACTACGACGGGAGAGCATCTGCCGTTTGCCCACGCTGTTTCCAAGGATACCATGGTGGAGAAAAAGAGCTCGGTAAGAAAGCTCCATCTGCTGTTCCTCTGTTCAGCCCACTTGCCCACGACCCATTTCCCCCCCAAAATTCATCTGCCAGCTTGCAGTTCATTAGTGAATCTTGCAAGCATCAGTTAAAACTTTTTCTCTCCGCCACCACGTTGCGCCACGCCATAAATCACTGTCTCCTCCAGCGGCCGGGTGGAGGAAGCGCCACGAGCCTGCTGCCAGTACGCGCTGGAAACTACATTGCTTCATCCACATGATGTCATTCCTATCTTGTCAGAGGCCATGAAAACATAATGTGTGAAGAAATTGAATTTTCACTGTGAATGTTCACTCAGACCTCCTTAAAAGTGCAACTATGCGTCTTGTAGTTATATCATTCTCATATTACTTCCTAAATAGGTTCTCCTTGGAACCGTGTCTGGTAGGGATATACATAGAACTTTGCCTGGAAGAAAAAAAAAAAAGGAAAAACAAGGAAATCTTTAGCATTTAACCTTTTCGTTCCCTTTGGCCTTAAATCACAAAGCAGCGATGTTTTTAAACCTTCCACTAAATATGGCTGAGACCTTTCTAACCTGATGTCCAATAATAACTGACTTCAGACTAACAGCTGTCAAACTGATTAAGATTAACTACAATCTAGATTCTGGTCCACGTAGGAGATCGGCTGCATAAATACAAGATGACCGTCGTATGCTCATTCTTATTCTGCACACTGCCAGCGCATTTTCTTCCTAATTCATTCCTTCCCCCGGGATCTCATTGCCGAGTCTATAAATTCACATTTTTTGGTGTCAGGTTTGGATTCATTGTGGTGGGAGTTGGAGTGCAGGTTCAGCAGATCTAACGTGTTTGAGATAGAGGATGCGCTGTGGTGTGGCTTGGTAGTGATATATTACATTCTCGGAACCAACTGATAATTATACTCAAGAGTTTCTGCACACCCTCAGGCCAAAGCAATACGGTAGAAGGTTAACAGTTGATGGACTTATAATTATTTTAGCCTGAAGCAGCCAAAACTGGGGGAATGAAACATAAAATATGTACAGGATTTTTACAGAACTTTCTCAAAATAATTTTGCTACTTATGAAGGCTGTCAATATACGCTGCCTGGCCAAAAAAGCAGTGTGTTGCACACACTAATATTCCGTTGGATCACCTCTCGATTTGACTGCAGAGTGCATCCATCGTGGCATTGATTCAACAACCTTATTTAATGCCACAACATTTATTGCTTGTAGAGTTGCATTAATTTTTAGCTGAGACCTCGTATTGAAGGTTAAGGTCAAGGCTCTGGTTTAGTCAATTTATGTGTGAAAATAATTCTCATGCTCCTAGAACTAATCTTTCACAACTTGAGCCTGGTGAACCTTGGAATTGTCGTCCTGGAATATGTCCCGTGCCATCAGGAAAGAAAAACTTCATAGAAGTGATAATTCGGTAAATTCAGGTCTTCAGCTGACTTTATTTTTTATTTGCTACATGATGTCGCTGAACCTAGACCTGAACAACCCCAGATCATAACGCTGCCTCCAGAGGCTTGTACAGTGGCCACTATGCATGATGTGTGCATCGCTTCATGTGCTTCCCTTCTTTCCCTGATGGACACATCACTCTGTAATAGGGTCAATCTGAATTGAACAGACTGCATGACCATTTCCCATCGCTTTAATGTCCAATCTTTATGCTAGCAAACTGCTAGGAGCCTTTTTCCTGATTAGTTTCACAAACAAGTGGTTTTCTTATGGCCACACAGCTATTTAGTCCCAATTCCTGTAAATTCCACCAATCCTAGTGTGCAGAAATGACTGGCAAGTCATTATGAAAGTGCAGATTGGTTAGCGCACTCAGTGATTGATGGTTACCTGGCCAACAGGTCCCGCCCACTTGGTCTTTTGGGCTTCATATTTTTCTGGGTCCATTTTAAAGTGTCGCAAACAGGCACACTTGTGAAGGTAAGAGTAGAAGTAATCTATCCAACTAGCAAACTTACTCTTATGTGTTTCATTCCAGTAGCAACACAATTTTTTAAAAACAAGCTTATAATGTTTTTGCACGTCCTTTAACTTTCAATTACAATCATGCCATCATGTCTAGAACCTCTTTTTCATTAACTTCAGTGATTTAATAATGACGATGTTATCATTGTTTCATCTGCCTTTGTAAAAAAAAAAAAAAAACTAAGCTCATTTCTCTGGATTGATTTATTTTTCTTTTTATGTCTAGACATATTGCCATCCACTACAGCACCGGCTATTAGAAGATAAAACCTTTACTCTTTGAACGAAGTTAATCAACGATTTATTTTTAGCATCTGCAAAGCCACAGTTTCCTTGAACTTAAAACTACAAGCACAGCAGAGCTACTGTTGCACTGGGAACTTGCACTGTTGCAAGGTGTCTCTTCTTTATCCATAAAACATACCAACATTGAAAGTTATTCTAGCTGTAATATCCTTTGTCTAAAAACATATGCAGCGATCATGCCTCTCTGTCCAGCCAAGTCTCAACCATCCAATCAAATAATTTATATACTTACTCACTCATCGTCTATACCCCTTAATCCTGTATATGAGGTCGGTGCGGGTTTGAAGCCTATCCCAGGAGACAGGGGGTCAATCCATCACAGGGCACACACACATATGTACACACACGTTATAAGCAATTTGGAAAGACAGTAGGTCTAACCTGCATGTCTTGGGACTTTAGGAGGAAACCGAAGTATCGGAGGAAACCCACCAAGCACGGAGAGAACAAACTCACATGCAAACTCCATGCACACAGACCCCAAGACGAAAATTAAACCAGGCCTTGGAAATGCAAGGCCTCATTGCTTACCACTAAACCACTGCGCTGCTTATAATTAATATAATTTGTTTTTTAAAATGATAAATTAGCCTTAAACATTTCTCTTTTAATACTTATAGGGTTTAATGAACTTTTAATGCATCTGAGCACATGTACATTTTTTTCATTTATTATTAATTTATACTTTTGTTCAGGCAAAAACATTTTAGATTTCTCAGGCTTGCACATAGATATTATCAATTGCATTGACTTTGTTGTTACAAGTTGTGTGTAAAATGCTGTTTATCAGTAGCTCAGTCAGATACAGAAGATATCCAGCAAAAATCAGTTTCTTTATAAAGTACTTTTGCACATTTAAGGTAGTGGTTCTCAAGCTTATTGTTGGAGAACTACAATATTGCTCTGCATACTTTAGTTTTTTTCTCTGTGCCCTACCACAACTTCAACTAAAAGACTGTTAATTAGTTGATTAGTTAAATCAGGTGTGCAGGGCAGACCTTTAGAGTTTATGTTTTAGAGTATGTACATTATAGTTTGAGTAATAACATTTAAGTGGTTCAATTTTGAGTTTGTGTTCTTCTGGCACCTCTGTGTATAAATTTTCCAACTTGGTTGTTTAAAGAATGAGAAGCTCCTCAATGCATCGTTTAGGGTTAAAAGAAATGTTGCCAACTGAAACATATTAATTACTGCAGTAATGAGCCAATTAAAGCCTCTTAAGTACTTTCTCATATAAATGAGAAATAAAAAAGACTGGTGAAGGATATCAGGATGTGTAACAGCAAAATTTTTTTTACAGATGTTACACAACATAAATGAATGACTTAATAAATAAATAAATTCATATTTTATAGTGCCTATCCTGTAAATGGTCAGGGGAGCTGAAGCCTATTCCAGGAGACTTTGGGCACAATGTGGGGTTTGCTCTGGACATGGTGCCAATCCCACTACAGGCAATTTGGGGAACCGAATAGCCTAATCGGCATGTGGGAGACTGTTGGAGAAACCCACCAATACCTGAGAACACGCAAACTCCAACCACACAGACCCAAGACGGGAATCAAACCTTCAGTCCTGGAGGTGCAAGGCTACAGTGCACAATACTACGACACCGTGCCGCCACACAGTGTTAAATACAACTATAAATTGATAAATTGTTAAAAAATATAATAGCATCATTTGATAAATGTCAAATAACTCTATTGAGCAGAACAGTATCTGCAAATGTCTGGAAATGTCAAACTTTGAGGAAATAAGGAAATCTGATGCTATATTTTACTTGACAAAAACTTACCAAAAGTAGACTATTGAACATTATATTGTATTATAAAATTATATTATGTATTTATACATAAATCTAAATATATGTTTTATGTAACAGAGGAACAGAAATACTGCACATTTCTTTATTGATTGCTTTTGCAGTTATAAATGAAGGATCATGACATCAGGACTGGTGGCGAATCCACTGTATTGATCCACTGCATCAGTAATTACCGACTCATTCGGCTTCTATTTTTTTCACTCTGGCTTTTCGCGTCGACAATAGGTAGTAATAATCTTGGGTTCACCCTTAGTGGGCTAATATTTTTCTGCCATTAATGTTTAGACATAAAATGTGCATATGCAACAAAGAGGACAATATAAAGATGATTGGACTTGAGTGTGAGTCAGTCCTTGTCTGATAATGATAGGGCTGCATGCCAAAGCCAAGCTTTTGCATAATTTTCCCAGCATCCACATCAGTAGAACATGGAGCAGGAGTCTGAGAGCTCAGTGCCTGGCTCTCGTTGCTCTCAAACGCTCGTGCCTGGGAGCACCGGATGTTTACTGTGCCTCTGCCAGCAGAATTGTGTGAGAGCTCCAAACCGGATCCCCCGGAGAGCTCACGGCTGGCACTGACTTGCCCGTCTGCACTTGTGCAAAATTAGCCCCTGAAAAGAAAAACATATATACATTTCATGATGGATTCTGAATACACTCATTATATGCATTCACGCACCATTTATCTTTACAGGCCTGGGTATGACGTTCATTAGGCTTTGCTTTATTTTGGGTGTTGGGTAATTATTACAGGTCACAATGTAGATATGTAGCTTGGTCGCGTCGCATGGTTTTCACACAGCGCAATCTGTTTCTGTATCCAGTCCAAAGCTCTCATCAGTGAGGTGGAGGCAGGTTGCCTTTTCAAGCTCCACTGACCATCCAAGAGCGCCGTTCCAGTTTTTTTTTTCACTTTTACTTAATTGTTTCTATCTTTCTAGTTCATGTAGTCAGATTTTTTTTTTTAATATTGCATATTTGCTTCTAAAAGTCAGTGGTAGGGCTTGTTCACTTCACTTTCTCACATTCAGAGGAGACACTCGAGCCTCTGTTGTGCTGCAGGTGCTGTAAAAAAACAAAAAATTAACAATTGCTGAAAGCAAGCACTTAAATTTACCTGTCAATTCAGCAAGCACAATTTCTTGCACTTATATTCAAGCAGCATAGTTTAATCTTTCCAGTCTCAGGATGTTACACAATGACAGTATTTAAATCTGTTAAGTTCCACTTACAGTATCTTTAAAACAAAATTAGTTTTGTTCCTCTATGCAATGGTTTTCCAAAATATGAAAAGACTATTAGCCATTAATTTAAAGGACCAGGCAGGTACTAAGGACGAATGTACTGTAGGAAGTTTCTACGGTCGTGATAATAAATGTCATCTTTGTACATTGCAGCAAGCTTTATATTTAATTGTTGTGAAAAAAAAAAAGAGAAGAATGGCTTTCAAAAATGTTTTTCATCACCATATCACTAGATTCCACCAGATGCCTCGAGAACATTATGGCAAACCAGTGCAAAACAATAACAACAACACATAATAGTGCACCTTCTGCTCATATTTGTATTGTATTGGTTCATTCCAAATGATGTAGCCGTTTCTGGTTCCATCATGAATCTGGGCCTAAAGAGACTTGAACGGATTTTAAAAGACAAAATTGCTTACTACACCTTTAATTCACCTTTAATTAACCTCACTGGAAATCTATATAATAATAAAAAAATAAAAAAAATTACCTTTGCTTTAACTATGAATTTAAAGAAAAGAAAAAGCTTTAATATGTTTTCCAAGTGTGTGAGTGTATATGAGTGTACCTAAATAAAAAATGTTTGATGCACAGTCTTTTGTGTCTATTTCCTACCATCAAAGGCATTTCTTTTTCTATCTTACTTTCTTTCTTTCTGATTCTCTATCATTTTCTTATTACTCTTGTCCCATGCCAATCCTTCAGCTTGATGTTCTGGATTGCTCTTTATTCCAAAGCTGGTCATTATCTCAACCATCTGCTGCACACTGAAACCCCAGATTCAGCTTGTGTTGTCCTTTCTGCTGATCTTTTGTTATCAGTGTGCGTCTGGAGCCCGTCCAGGAAGAGAGACCTCGGGACGCGTCACTCTTGGGGCTTTTCAAGTGGATGCTCACTCTGGTTTCTGTATATTTCTTTTTCTGCTAAAAAAATCCACAAATGCCCTTGTTTTTTTTTTTTTTTTTGGTTTTTGGTTTCTTAACAATGAAATTAATGGAGTAGATAATGCAATCCAGATTGATGGTACCTTAAACAATTTGTTTTATGCAATGCATAATTAATGTCAGCAGCGCACTGAAAAGATTTAGTTATGCCTAGCAAAATGTTATCACACTAATGGTATTATTCAATTCAGCCGTTTTTAAAGTACCAAAATAAAATTGAGTTGAATGGCTGAAGGCTAATACATGAGAAAACTGATGCAGAGTGATGAGAAATTGCAATGTTTCTACTTAACTGAATGGGTCCAGCTTGTTCAGACTACCGAGTGTGCGCGTTTTAATTTTAGTCAGAGGAATTATATTGTTTATATTCATCTTTTGTCATGCGTGGGGGAAAAAATGCTTTCCATTATGAGATGGCAATTAATTGCTCGCCTGCAGCATTATCCAGACTTTGCGGTTCTTGAGCTGAGGGTTCAAAGATACAAAGTCGAGTGTTGTGCAGAAAAACTCTGTAGCAGTGGCGTTCTTAGTGCTATTCCCGAAAGTCCTGGGCCATGGCTGATCCTCTGTGCCTGCCTCCTGTGACAGCCAGCCTTCCCACAGCCTGGAGCTGATTCCATACATTTTCTCTTCCTGCGCACCGTCGCGCAATCAATAGTCACCCTCAAGGGTCTCGGAAAGCAAGATCAAAGTTTCCAGTCATCATGTCTGACAAACCCCACCTCCCCCCATACTGTTTGTGCTCCTCCGCTAAATCTGTGCTGTTCTGTTAAACTTTAAAAGTGCTCTCAATTCCAGTCTAAAAAAATAAATAAATAAAATAAACAGTAACTGATGAGAAATGTCAGGGAGGAAATGTAAAATGTCATCATCTCTCGCTTTTATACACGTTCCTCATGCGTGCATGCCTCGCTTTCATATTTGTCCTTCATATCATTGTCAGTCAAGGTCAAGTAGCTATCTGAAAATATTTGAAGTTCGTCTGGATACACAGTGTGACATTTAAAGCACTTAACTTGTTTTAGATCGCTGATTTGGTTTCTATGACTCTGGATGTGTTACTATTTAAAACATCCATTAAAAACTTGTGCGTTTAAACAACACCCAAAAACATAAAACCTGAATGCTAATGGAGCTAACTAAGCTAATTGTAATAGATAAAATGTTTTTGATCTGGTATACTTAAAACTTGTGTTAAAGAAATTCCTAACAAAAAAAAAAAAAAAAAACATACAGTACTGTAGATGTAAAGCTAATACTGTACATACAGTATGTGAGCTAGTTTATTAGCATTAACTAGCCTGCTAGCCACTCCTGCAATTTTATTTTATTATTTTTTTTCTTTTTAAATAAAATCCCAGTCATGGCACATAATTGAAAGTTTGTCAGAATAATGAGGAATCAGACAGATAATAATAAAATGCCACTGTGTCTTATTAGGACAAATGTTAGCTAGTGAAAACAGCTAGCTAGTCAGTTTTATAACTTAGCTTATGTTCACTGACAAAACTTACCTTATGTTCACTGATGTGGTGTATTTCACAGCTGTAGATGGTGTTAAATAAATGCCTGAGGAAACAAATATTTAAAAAAAACAGAGACTTACAAACTAAGCTACACTGTTACTCATGTGAGCTAATTTACTAGCAGCCGCTAGTCAGGTTTCTAACTTTCTAACTGTAGTTAATGTTATAGAACAAACCAGTACTGATGTAGTACATTTAAACAGGTTTACCTGGTATAGCATAATGCTCCTGAGGAAATTATTATTATTATTTTTTTTTTTTAAGATTTGAGACTGTAGCTAGCCAGTATCTGGCAAATGTTGAATTGATTACATTCAAGCTTTATTCTCGATTTGTTTTAGAATTCAGATTGACTGTCCACATTGTTATTTGAAAGTGATCCGATTGGATTTGTCTCTGTTCAGACTGGCAGCCCAACACATTGTCCGAACGTTGTGGACCTACAGTATCTGCATTGGTTGCTGTGATAAAGACACACCAGAAGTGTGGGTACGCTGTAGCACATGTGCTACTGTATGTGACATCAAATGCTGGAGACTCATAACAACAGTCAGATAACAACAAGCCAGGTACGAATGGAGATATAACATCTCAGCCTTTAGGTCATTTCG
This sequence comes from Clarias gariepinus, assembly GCF_024256425.1. Classification (NCBI taxonomy): domain Eukaryota; kingdom Metazoa; phylum Chordata; class Actinopteri; order Siluriformes; family Clariidae; genus Clarias; species Clarias gariepinus. The sequence goes on along the minus strand of NC_071116.1, from coordinate 6,406,460 downwards.
CTGTCTCGTCTCATCATTGTCTACATTTTTCAACCATGAATCCATGTCCCATACCATGTAATTACGTGGACTTGAACTTTCAAATTAAATCCTATTTGAGTGGGTAGAGTAACCACACTGAGACACATCTTTAGGAATCTTAATTAAATCTGATTTTAAACAACCTCTGCATGTGGATCAAATAAGATTTGCAAAAAACAATCTGATTCAGTATGTTTTTTTTATTGTTCAGAGTGAATGACAGCAAATCTGAATGCAAACCGATTCCTATCTGGATATAACAAAAATCAGATTTGGGCTGGCAGTCTGAGCGAGGACTTAGAGTTTGTTCTTAAGACAAAGGCAAGATACGGGGGGCATTCAAGTCAAACCGGAGCTTTTGATTGTGCAGAATAACAGAACACAGTTATGAGAGTGAACACTGCCTTTATTTCTCTATATAATCTCGCGCTACACTAATGCACTCATCCCAGTGTTTCACTAGTTATTTAATACAATCAAGGTACAGTAGAAAGTTTTCTTAGGACACCGGAGCCATGATCAGACTGCCTGCTTCATATCTGAAACCTTGGCCTCCCAGCAACTCCTTTATTGGCCCAAATATGTGGAAATCGATGTTGCAATAAGGCCAGCTAAGTTCTTTTAATGTGCAAGTTGTACTGTTTGGAAGGATGGTGTTGTCCCCCTCATAGTTTTCTAGCAGGCTATCAACTGGCTAGCTATAATAACTTGCCAAGAAATAATAATAATAATAATAATAATAATAATAACAACATAATTTTCCCCTAATTGTATACTGGTGTATATAACCAATTTTTACCCAGTTGTTGGCTGTTGATAAAAATGCCACAGATTTATTCATGTATGTATGTATATATGTATGTATGTATTCATTTATTTATTCCATACTTCTTTGGAGAACAATAAAGAGTTTTTAGCAATATATCACAGTACATTTTCTTTTACCGGAAAGTACTTTTAAATAAATAATAATCATAAGTAATATATTAGTAATACATAAGTAATTCATTATTATTATTATTATTATTATTATTATTATTATTATTATTAATAATAATAATAATAATAGATAAATAAATAAACAATAAAATAAGAAAAAATGTATACATTTTTGTGTGTGGTGGTCAACATCCAAAAATATAGTAAAAAAAAAAGGTACAAAGAAGGAAGTACAAAACAGTAAGTAAAAAAAAAATACTAAATAGCAAAAGATACAGAGCAGCAAAAAGTGCATGGGAGAGATGAGTAATGGATCTGGTGTGAATGTGTAAAATGAACAACAACAAAAATATACTAAATTATTGTTCAGATAAGCATATGTTGCATGCTATGTGTGAGTGTTCATATAAACTAATACATATGCAGTAAAAATGCAAACATTAATGAATGTTGCATGGTTCATTTAGAGAGGTGAGATTCATAAATTAGGTCAGTAGAAGCTGCTTTTTGCTCCACTGCCCCTCGAGCAATGTCAGCCTAATTATAGGCCACAACACAAATTCTGAAATCTGCTGTCTTGAAAGTTTTAGCTTGGCTTCGCAGTAAAATTCTGGTTTTGCAATAACTATGGCTCTTTGTGTGCTTGCAGAGCCTGCCATGGCGTTATCCAGTTTCCTCTCGTCATATTTCCTTAGCGTTGATGTAGTTCACGTTTACTGCCTCTATAAATATGTCAGGGTGTGCTTATAAAAGCATGCCATGAGTAATATCAGATGCACCGTATGCAGTGTGGTAAGACTTTTGACCTTAGTTAAGAGAGCTCTCATACGTTAAGAGGATCTAATGGTTAGACTGAGTGATGCAGCGTATTTTTTAGATCCCTGCGCGACGTATCGTGAGTGCACTACATGTGCTGTCTAGACCTGTTGATGGGCATGATTGGTGCTCTTGTTTTAGTCAAGATCACGGCGAGCTCTTTAATAGCTCAGTCAGGGTCCAGGACATGAGGCGTTATTTCCCTGCTCAGGTTTGGCCTTTCTGATTAAATTAAATGGTAAATTATAAATGAGGCAGCTGAGTTTAGCCTGGCTGCTCCATAATGATCTCTTGCTTGGATCTCCATTATCTTGTAATTCCTTTGCCCTTATTTAAGTCCGTATAAGAAGTGATAAAGGAAGTTAAATAGAGATGGCGCTGATACATACTAAGTTTGACCACAAAATGCCCTTGCAAAAGATGGTTTATTACATCTAGTATTTAGGCTGGTTTTGTGAAGTACTGGCTCTTCTAAAAATATCTGTTTGTTGTTCATTGGGGCAGTTATGCATGCATCTAGATTGCAATTACACATCATATAGTAGATACAGTAGTTATACAGTAACACTGTGCATTATGTCACTGCCATACTGTACAGTACATGCGTTCCTGTTTAATCAACATTTAACACATTAGGTTGAATACTTATTATGACCACACTTGATTTTAGAAAACGGTGAGTGTTCATTTATTTATTTATTTGTAACCAAATGTGATATTAGTTTGCCAAAAACTGTCATGAAAAAAAAAATGAAAATTCATCTGCAGTCCTCCAGGTGGCAGCCCAGCTGTTTACTGTCATGTAGTCCAACATGCAAATATAATAACAAGCTGCTCTCCACATAGACTTTCCAAAAAAAAGAGGCAAAAAAAGTCTAACTGAGCTTTATAGTATTCACATTTTCAGAGCTCATATACAGTAAATCTAACCCTCTGACCACCACAAACCCCCCTTGTAAATCTGCCGTCCTGCTGAGTTTAGATGCAGCCGTAATCTCACACACCCGTTTTAGCTTAATCAAGGTTTTCAGCAGCATCTGAAAATGGGAGCCAGGTGTGTTAGATTACAGTTTGAAAAGTCAAAAAGAGGGCAGATTTTCTACAAAATGAGGCTGTGTTAGCTTCTGGTAGAGTGATCAACAGATACAGCGCGATATGCATGCCTGGAGTTGTGTCTCAAATCTCATTCTGCGACCTACTATTTAAAGATTTCTACCTCTAAATTTATGCATTTACATAAATTCTAATTAATTAAATTACCTAATTACTTTTTTATTCACCCATCACCTAATTTAAGCCAGCAAACCTACTATTTGCTGAAATATGTATAGTTTTCATTTTATTTCACTTGCACTACCATACTTCCACAGTCTGGGAACTTCGACCCGCAGAATCCTCGGGCTGCCACCATACCTGTAGTTTTCTTCACCTCATCCTGTATACAGGGTCACGGGGTGTCTGGAGCTTATCCCAGGAGACTTCGTGCACAAGGTGGGGTACCAATCCATCACAAGGCACACACACCCATACACACACTCTCTCGCACACACACTACACCAATCAGCCTAATCTGCATGTTTTTTGGACTGTGGGAGGAAACCGGAGTACTCAGAGAAAACCCACCATGCGTAGGGAGAAAAAGCAAACTCTATCCACACAGACCGGAGACGGGAAGTAACCCTTGACCCCGGAGGTCCAAGGCTTCCGTTCTGACCAGTAAGCCACCATGCTGCCGTAGTTTTCTCTCATCACATTAACTCGTTTTGAATGAGCTCACCTGTTACTTGTTACATCGTTAGTGTGTGTGTGTATACACACCTCCATCCCTTTTATTTCTTGGCTGTTTGTTTATCAGTCAATATTTCTTGTTTGTTTCCATGTGAATTAAGACTGCTATCTTTCTCATTCTTTTTCCTTTGCTTTGTTGACTGATATTGTTCTCATTTTCTCTTTTTTTTCTAATTTGCTTCTGCTTGCCAATTTACAAGTGTTTGCCTATTTTTTTATTTTTTTATTTTTTGGTTATGATTGAGGAACTTCGATATATCCATCAGGAGCAGCTATCCACTGTGGAAGGGCTCACCAGAGAACAAGGAGGCAGCTCAGCATGGCTGATGCAATCCTTATATATTATCGTTGCTTGGGATTGGCATACTGTAGCATCCAGTAAGGTTTGGACATTGGCTGGGACCTACTGTAGGTCTTCTGTATGGTAGGTACGAAAAATCTATTACGGAGACCCCAATGCCTAATTATATATCCCGAATAAATTTTGCACTCTTTGGACATCACTCTTGATAAGGAACTGATTCACCTGCTGAGAAAAACCTCAAATTCTGTTTTCTGGCTTTAAATAGCAGATACCCCATTTAATGTCCTTTAGAAAGGGCCTTTAAATGGTACTGGTTAGCAGGTACACTTAAAGTGATGATACCTCTAGCCTTAATTTTTAAATCAAATTTGGCATCCATTTGGACAGCCCCCTTTGAGGACCTCATTGGAAAATCAAATTGAACCAGCCACTTCAAATATTTAAGAATTGCATCTTGTCTTGTCTAGGTTGAAAAACATTGGTGTTTGGACTGCAGAAAACCAGGAGCATAAAAAAAACATGACATTGGAAACTCCTAGTCTCGAAGAACTTTACCATCTCCAGATAAAAAGGACAACGCAACACACCAACTTTATAATTTAAAGCTATTTACAATTGACCAATAGGATTTGAAGTTATTAGCCATTACACTTACAGCATTTAACACTTTTAAGACACCCTTATCCAAAGCAACTTACATTTAGATCTAATTATACTATACATCTGAGCAGTTAAGGTTAAGGCCTTCGCTCGAGGGCCAACAGTGCCAACTAGGTGATGGTTGGAGTTTGAACCCGGAACTTTTCCGATCAGTAGTCTAATAGCCTAACCACTGAGCTAGCCCTACCCATACAGTACCACTTAGTATTTCCTCTTTGTCAGTGCCACACACAAAGATGAAATTTGACTCTTTATCTTTTGGGAGACACAATATACTTCCCCTTGGGTCAATAAATACAATACATAGTGCTGTTCAAAGAACCAGGACATTACCTTATTGTCTGACTCATGAATTAAAAAGCCCCAGTTACTCATTGCTTCAAAGTTGGTAGAGAGCCTCTTTGACAATCCTATATAGAGAATCCCATCCGGTATCATAACCTAGATTATGCTAACATCTATAACAAGTCACTAACTTCCATGGTTTTTCACATCTTAAATGTAAACGTAAATCCTTTATCTACTGTGGAATAGCTTTTATTCGCCAGTCTCTTTCCTAAACTTTCCATGCATAGTGCATATAACTTAGAGAGGATGAATGGAGGAGATATAGATGAACAGGAAATGGCTATCATTACTAATTCAGGTCATTATGAATATTTGGTGACGCCATACGGCTTTGTAAATGCTTTATGTGCAAGGTTTTAACAGACATGTTGGATCCTTTTGTAATTGCTTATATTGACATTTTGATTTACTCCCCATCTGTCTATGAATGTTGAAGACATGAAAGGACCATGTTAAAAAGAATCTTGAAAAAAAAAATCAATTTGTTGATGTTCAGCTTACTGTCTGTGTGTGTGGAGTTTTGGACAGGATGTTCTTTCAGTATCCAAAAAACAAAACTCTATCGTGCTGATAGATGGATTGGTGACTCATCCCATCCAGGATGTATTTGCACCCAGAGATCCAGCCTGACCCTGTCCAGGATAAAGCCAAGGCAGAAGATAAATGAACGAGTAAATTAATGAAGATATCGAATTCCTGGGCTGAATGTCTTTACGCTAGAGGGGATTACTATATACAGATAATAGATATTAATAGATAATGTATAGAATAAATCTACTCTTCCTAATATTTGACATTCCTGTTTCACATGTTTTAATTTTAATACTCATACAGGCAATATTGTTTACTTTTCAAAAGTAAATACAAACAGGCCATTTAAGAAGAATGTGAACGAACACTACTTCAATATAGGCTTAGGTTAAGGTTCTACATATGTGCTATAATGTATTGTCATTCTGTACTTTTAAAATCTGCACTCTTACTCTTTAAGAATGCCCTCGGTTTCTCGTCCTGTCCTCCAGCTGTTTTCAATTCATGCCTAAATGTAACTTCACCCACCCACTGTCTGGAGAAAGGGGTAAGATTTGGAAAAAAGAAAAAAAAAATGTGAAAACTGGTGAGTGAGTGAGTGAGTATGGTCTCCAATGAAAGGATAAGGCTACGCAAAGGCCATGTTCAAAAACAATGGAGCCCACCAGGCCGGAAAAGCCTGCTGGGTAATACGGAAGTGTCCTGGTGCTGCATCTGCACTGGATTGAACCCAAAAATGTCCTGTATAGTACAATTTGATACCGAGCCTTTTAGTTTGATGGGTGATAGTTAATGGGATTATTTTGTACAGATAATAAGATTTTGACTAAAGCCAGCTTCTTGCTTTGTCCTGAGCAGTGCAGAACAACAGAAAGCACACAACTATATGATAAACATACACGTGTATTCATTTTCAAAGCTAATTTTTTTGTGCTTTGATTAACTCATAAGAAATTTTGCTAATACTATGTACTAATACTACTATGGTACCATATTATCACTAATATACAGTACCATTATGTCATAATGGTAGGCACTGTAGCACGTGAGTGCCATGGTAGTGGATACTAAGGTTAGTACATACAGTATTACTGGTACTGTACAGTTTGTTGTAGTACTGGCAGTACCGTATTACAGTAGATACCTGCTGAACTTTAGTAGCCTCTGTGGTACCTGATGAGTATCATGGGATTCAGAAAAGTATTATGTATTATCTTTGGTGGCTAAGGTAACAGGTAAAATGAAATTGCAGAGGATATTACATAAATATTACCATTATAGAATATAAACATGTATGACATATTTTTGCAGTATCTTAGTACATGTTCAATACTACCTTGATACTGTGCATGGGAGAACCATAAACTATAATATTGTTCATTGTTGCAAAGTATATATCATGTTAGAACCATGCACAGTAGTGTGATATAATATATGTACTATTAGAGGACTTAGTCAGTTTCAGTTTATTTAAGTTAAACACTGAAAAAGGTGTAGGCTAAAGCATTGCTTATTATGCCTACCCTTTATACATTATGCCTACCCTTTATACATTATGTCTACCCTTTAAACGTAGGCAAAGTATTTAAAACGGAACCTTGAATTACGAGCATAATTCGTTCTGGAAGCAGACTCATTTTTCAAAACACTCATAAATCAAAGCAAATTTTCCCATAAGAAATCATGAAAACTCAAAGTATTCGTTCCACGGCCCAATAAATAAATACATGAAAAAAATTAATACAAAATATAAAGTAAAAATAAATCAACCTGCACTTTACCTTTAAAAAAAGTTAAAATAAAAAGGTGTGGGGGGAGGGGTAAAGGCAAGAGTGTGTGTGTAGGTGTGTGTGTGTGTGTGAAGGGGCACGGTGTCAAATTACGCGCACACACACATAATGAGAGGCTGACTGTAGGCTGGTTCCACTGTATCATGTATCTGTATATATCATCGAAGCTTACAGTATATAATCTCAGTAGTTACGTTATATCAAAGTATACATAATGTATCTTATCGTAAGTGTGTATCATGCACAAATTTGTAATATATGTACTATATCAGCAAAGTATATATCAGCAAAGTATATGTCATGTACAGTATCTGTATATTTGACATGTTTACATCATATCAGTATGTATGCATTTATTAGTATATGTATCATATACATCATCAAAGTAAATATGTATCAGTATACATTTATATGATTAAAGTATATATCATGCTAGAAACATGTCTATTAGTGTGATTTATGTACTATATCAGCTAATATACTGTCAAAATACCATTAAATTACAGTAAATACCGTGATACTGGGACAATTTTCCTTGATACCTAGATTATGTTAAAACATATTTTTCTTACCCTTAATTCTTAAACTTAAACAAGCAAATTCTCTCATATTTCGAATGATAAATTAGACCCAATGTTTTTAAAGTTAGCGAAACTTTTGCGCTGACATGACTCTGTTCTCAAATTTACAGCATCAGGTTAGTGACTATCAGTGATAAAATGACTGTTGAACAACAAACATATAATGTGCCATCTGTTATATGGGTGCAGTGCATTATCATTACCTCAAACAATCTGGTGCAGCTCAAAGAATTTGTCAAGGAATAATATTTACCAGGGGGCAGAAACTGGGTAATTGGTTTCATCGCCACTAACTTTTTCAGGGGAGAACATATGGGGGAACGTCTGCAGTCAGAAGCCTGGCTCGGGTTCCGAGGGGAAAGGGTGCTCCTTGACATGTTCCGTTTTCATTACTCATAAAGCTGTTGTTCATTTTGACATGTTTCCTTTTGTGTGTAAATATAAGATGAAGCGAATTAAGTCTTTGAATGTGATTACAGCGTTTTGTAGCTTGGCTCATGTTTGTTTGGGTGACTTTTAAACTGCAGCAGACTTTTCATGCTGATGTTTGTATGCGTTCAGTTGTGGGGGTTTTTCTCCAGTAGACTCGAATCTGTGGGTTTTTGATTGGAAGCCGAAGCTTTCGATGTCTGGGTTCATTACAGAAAAGAAACAAAAGCTGATGCATAACAGATCAGAAAAACAGGAAGGCAGGCATGTTTGATGATGTGAGCGCGAAGCCTTCCAAAGCTGGCAATCAAAGACGAGGCCGAGACGTGCCCGAATTCACCAAGGCACGATGCGAGACCTAGGCTGTGCGATGCTCCACTGACTAGCACCCGTGTCTACTCTGGCCCGGCAGATTGATTGTCGGCATGTAATTGACTGCAAAATCTCTAGGGTTTTGTCTCTCCTGGCCAATCCTGGTTAAGCAAGATGAGGAAGAAACGCTATGCTACACTCCAGCGATAAATAATGGGCCGAAAACGAAGGAGTGCATCAAGTCCCAGCGCCCACTTTACATTGCGATGTCTTCTAATTGCTTGATCTTGAATTCTATTACATGACTCCTGTACCTGTTCTCGTTCCCAGACGCATGTGTTCTCCCTGGATTTGAAATTCATGTACTGTCAGAACCGTCAGTCATGCTGACAGCTCCAGAGGAGGCGACGCTGCAGCTGAGAACTTGCAAAAAAGAAAAAAAAAAACATTCCAGTAGAAATATTGCTTATATTAAAGGTAATTTTTCAAAGGTGGAAAGATGATGTGGGGAAATGTTAGAAATTGCACTGGAATTCCCCTCCCAAACACACACACACTCATGCGTGCACACACACACACCCAGTGAAACTCAGGGATGTTTTGAAATATGATGATGCATAACGCGACATGACCACTTTTATTCATTTTTCCCCCCTATTCAACTTGGAAATCTTTCATAAACAGATAAACAGCCCTAGAAAAACAATATCTGTGTGCCGTGAGTGGAAAGGAGCACCAGGTTTATTCAAGGTGCACACAAGCTTGTCTCGTCAAATTTAGTCTATATTTAGTCTATAAAAGGGAATCATGCACTTTCACGAATACACACGTTTGTCTTCCTATCCTCGCAAGGACCAGGCATTGGCGAAATGATTAAAGATTCAATGTTATTACGCTTGAATCTAACACCAACCTTAACCTCATGACAAAAAGGAAACCTTTTTTTGAAACCATTTCATGGAAAGTCAGACATATGGTCCCCACCAAGAGATAAAAACATGTCCTTAACCCAAATCCCTTTCATTTAACCTCATTACAGTGAACATCAAATGATTCCTTCTCACGACTTCCACGCAACCAGGACCTGTCATGCCACTTGATAGTTTTTCTTGTTCTCTTGTGCTATGTTTAAGGACTAAACATTCACCAAGGCTTTTTTTCTTTTCGGTAAGAGCTGTTTGGAGTAGTTTAGCCAAAAAAAAAAAAAAAATTATGTCTTTATCAACAAGGGAAGCTTATAACCAAAGTTATTTGCCGTTTTGGTTTATTTTAAGTAAGTCTGTGGCCTGAAGGAGGTGTGGCCAAAAATCTATTTTATTTGTATTAAGAATGGACAAATAATAAATTCATTAGGTTGTCTAATGAATCAAACACAAATTTCTAGCTACAGTATAGTGATAACACAACTTATGGTGAGCTAGTTGACCAGATTATGATTTTGGATGAGGATCCCTGTTCGAGCCCTGCCATCAGCCTGTCACCATTTATTACCCAGCCACTGGATGCAGTGGGTAAAATGGGAGGGCCATGCCAAGTTATGGGCGGATCGCATGGCCTGCATAGTTCGCTGTGGCGACCTCTCGATGGGAAAGAAAGTTAACCAGCTAGGTAATTTGATCCTCACAATTTAAAATAGGGAGTATACTCATTTTTGGTATTGTTATTATTTGAGTCTGGTTTCTGTCTTTATTGTTTCCAAATATTCGTAAGGGAACTGATACATACAGTATAATACCGTGCCAAAGTCTTGATCCATCCCTCATTTCTTCGTTTATTTTTCCTTCCAAAAATCCAGACTTTCTTATATATTTAACGTAGTCTTGAGAAATAGTTCTTCATTCCTCCTCAGGGACTTTTTGGCTCATGTTTTTGGCACAGATTTTCAGTCCAGTCTCCTGTACATGAGCAGTTTCAGAGGAATGTTTTTTGTTTGTTGAGCCACACAGTGATCTATGAATCATTTAAGCATAAAAAAAGAAAAACATTTAACTTAAAGCATGAACCAGTGAGAAACGAATGCAGATGATGACAGCCCGGTGATTAGTATACTGGATGCTGAATTCTGAGTGGTTGGAACAGACAAGAGGGGAAATGAGGTCGCTGCTGTGATTTTAACATGAACAACCAATTTTTTTTATTGGGTCTTTAGGCACGTTGTTGCCTGTCGCAGGAAAACGTTTGCTCTCATCTCTTATTCCAAAGTTAAATGTAATCTAATGACCTAAATCAGCCACCGTGATCAAAAGTAAAATTACAATTTTTATTCCTAACCGTGAAGTTCCTCCTCCAGCATGTTTGCAGCTGACATCACTGCTTGGCCCTGATTCATATCCGACGGTCCAGAAACCGCCGCCATTTTATTCATTCAATCTTATCGCTAGCTTTGTGTCTCTAAAACCATCAACGTGAGAGAAATGTTTGCACGTCTTGATGTTCCCAGCAGGGGGACAAAGACAAAAACATTCATTTGTACAGAATCCCTGCTGAGTCTGACCCAGACCGCAGATCCAGGGGAAAATTATTATATCAGCCCATTCAATATATCTAAACCCAGATACTGCTCCGTCTGCTGTGTGCCTTTAATGGGTTTCATCTCTTATATTTTAATCCTCAGAACAGTTAGTGCAATAGAACGATGTGACCTGTTCTTATATTGTAGATAAATGCAAATCCTAGTGTTGGGAATGTAAAATGATGACTTTTCCTCTGGTGTCTTGTAGATGGAATTAATCTGCCAGCCTGCTCTTTTTCCCTTCCACATAGACACACCATTTATCTTATATGGAGGTAAATTCACTACTTATCATGTTCATTATTTTAGTTTAATATTGAAATTACAGCGAGGCTTTGATACAGCAGTTTTTTCAAAAGCAAATCCTGGTATACAGGCGTGTCTGAACCGTCAAAGTTTGAACCAGTTTTATGTAGGAAAAAAAACATAGATGTGTATCTAGAAGATTTACTTGCAAGATTTTACAAAAATTTTCCACTTATTCCACTTTAGAATATCAGCTAATCACCGGGTTCCAAGTTTGAACTCCACATAGTGTTAAACAGAACGCTAGTGCTGTACAATCTCTTGTTCCACACACCAAGTAGTGCCCTTAATCAGAGGTTAGAGGGGGATTTGGGATTTAGCCTTGTGTTAGAAGCTAGTTAGCTTTGTAGCTCGCATTAACAGTGAACAAAACAACACAGACAGTTCAGAAGCAATTCTTAAGGAGACACAATGTTGTTTAAGATGACATAGTGTTATCAGTTGTGCTTTTATACTGATAATGTTTCTGTGGCTGGTTCTGAATGTGACTTTTGGCAGGCAGCTGCTCTCCACTCTTTCCAGGACTGGCGACCGACTGTTAGCGTCATTAACGATTGTTAGAACACCTAACAATACTTGTTTTTAGTCACTTATATTGACAGATATAGTTAAATGTCCCAGTGATGTTATGCTCTATCATCACCACTGGCCCATTCAGATCACTAATTACCTCTATGTTCTGTAGGGATGTTCTCTGTACTGTATGTAAACCACAGATAATTAACAGGTAGCACTTAAGCATTATGAGAACAGGGTTACATACTGTAACAGCTTGTGTCTTGGTGGTGTGCTGTTATAAGAAAACCATTAAAGACTTGTGGTGTGATGCACGTTATGCCTAATTACTGTGACCACAAATCGAATCGAGTTAATTATTTCGCTATAAATATGCTATAATATATAAACTTTTCATTTTTTAAAGAACAACATACATTATTTATGTTCAGAAAAACATGTATAAGGGTATATTTGTGTATCAGCAGTCGGGAACTGAAGCAGTGTATTCAGTAAATAAATCCTCATATATGGCGCTGTAATAACTGTCATAGCCATTAATACCACCGGCAGAGGGAACAGCACATCCGTTAATCTTTTGAAAAAAAAAAAAAACAGAATAAATGCATCGAAACGCAGTGTCACATCTAAGCAGTATGGGAATTCTTCATACTGTTGCTACAAGTTTTTTTTTTTTTTTTCCCTCCACAAAGACACACTATGCAGGTGTTCTGAGCTGGAATGAAAATTGAGTGCTTTCACAGTGACGGGACCATTACACCTTTAACCGCAAGAGAAAAATGCTCCATTCAGGCATCTAGGATTACCACGAAATTACACGAAACATCTTACAGGGCAAGTCTCGACAACATCTCTGTCGACAGACGAAGGTGGACCTGCAGGTTGGAGCTGGCTCTTTCTTGAACTTAGGAATCGTCGACAAGCTTGCATCGAGCTGACAATCGCCACTGCTTGAAGAGCAGCCTAATAACAGTGCAGCGGTGGTTGAACTCTTGCTACTGCTTTTTGGCCGGGATAATGCACAGAGCACTCTTCGATCAGGCGTCCGTGTCAAGACAAAGAGCACACGCCTCTCATGATCTTTACCCGAACTGTTTTCTTCCTCTTGCTTTTTTAGCTGACGTCTGCTTTCCGTCCCCCCTCCCCCCCTCCCCTCCGTCTTAAGCCTTAAATCTCCCCCCCACACACACAGGACATCACTAAACCTGGACTTCGATCTAAATCCTGAGCATTCTCTGTACCAAAGTCTTTTTCTCGACATCAATTATCGTATTGCCGTTTCGACATTCCGCAGAAGAAAGGCATGGATAAAATGGCTTTGTGGCACCGGGATGGCTTGTATACACACGAATATCAGGCATGGTTTAAAAAAAAAAAAAAAAGACACTGTAGGCCTGTATCATCCCTGCTGAGTATTTACATCAAAACACAAGCTAATCTTCTTGGTCTGCGTCTCTGTTAGGAGCGCATGGTGTGTAAATCAAGAAAACAGCGCAGCGCACATTTAATGATAATCCTCCCAGAGGCGCGTTGATGCAAGAGCCGTCTGCTAAAATAGAAGTAAATATTATTAGTATTATTATTATTTTTTGAAATTAAATGAAGACATCTTTAGAACGTATCATCAGCCATTACATACGGTGTATTTAGTCATTAGTAAGGAATAAAAACATTTGCTCTTAACGTAATTTTCCATTAATATAGCAGCAAAGGTTACAGGGTTTTTTTTTTTTTTATGAATTAAACAACATATTGCACTTTTTGTGAATTGATTGCTACTTTCAATGTTACACGATTTCTTCTTTTTTAAAAAAGAAAAGAATATTCCGGGTTCCAAAGATATAACAGGCTGTAAACAGTGTGAGACTCTGGAAAGTAAACAGAGAAGAGTAATTTTGTGTAATAAAGCACTGAAACTGGAGACTCCTTCCATCGATGATAAATAAATCTTTAAAAAAAAAAACCTTTGTTAAATAACAACACATTTTAAATGAGTTTTTGAATTAGTCTTCAGTTACGTCGAGGGTCCATGTGAATGCGTTGTGGTTGCTATAGAAACAAGAGCTTGATTAGAATGAAAGCAGAACTCCAAGTGCAGTGCAGCTTAGAGAAGTTAACCATGATATACATACTGTATGTAAACAAGTATAAACTATAAATCAGGGTTTATTCTTTACCAGGTTTTTCTCACCAACTGGGCCACCTGAATATAACCGAAACTGCATACGACACCCCTCTCTCTCTCTCTCTCTCTCTCTCTTAACATTCACTCATTCTTCTTTCTCCTTCAGAGGAAACAGTGTTGTCACGCTGCTTATGTTAAGAAGTTGAATCCGCATAATGGTCCTGGTGAAGAGGGAGCTATAATTAAAGTTAAGTGAGCAGATGTCGAAAGAGAAGCATTTTCTCTCATAATAAATGAGGTTTTGAATTTAACACCTCTGGGCAAAGGAACCCTACCTAAATGACCCCGAGGCCCCACGCCTCTTAAATAGTGGTTTGTAACCCTGGAAGTGGTGTAAAGCCCCATGTCTCGAACAGCACCACCGTCACCCCCCCCCCCCCCTCTCCACCCGACCCCACCCCTTTCCGCTTGCTCTCTCAGCCCTCTGGACAAGGTTGAAGCCCTTCTGTTTCAGCACGGATCAAATGTCTGCTCTTAAGTGCAGCTACACTGTAAATGAATCTGAAATGAACAATATTTGCATTGTACCTACAAGATGCCTTCTCTTGCTCGTCGAAGCGAAAGGTGTGTGTGTGTGTGTATGTATGGAAGGGGGGGGGGGGATTTTGAATCTTCAGTGTGGTTCCAACATTACAAGATCGAGTTGCCGCCCATTAACAGCACGGAGCCTGCGAGTAATTGCGTTATGTCGAAACCAAGCCCCTTTTTTCACCCCCAAACTGTCAAAAGTGCGACTCATCTTCTGCCTCCGAGTCGGAATGGTTTATTCAGAGTGTGTCTCATTTCGAATGAAAGTAGGTCGCTTCAGATTGGCAGAAAAAAAACATGCCTCTTTTTCCTCTGCCACTAGAGTTATAATTATGGACTCAGAACAGCAGGGGTAAATCTGTGTTTGTGTTTATTGACAGGGCCCACCATAGTTCACTGCTTGAATTGTTTCCATCTGAGCTGAGGAATGGAAATCTCAGCAGTGAACCGTTGATGTCGGCCATTCTGGAATGAAGTAAGCCTTGTTTCTTTAGCCTCTTTTCATAGCTGTTTACAGTCTCTGAGCTTCGGTAATATATATTTATATTGGAGAAAAAAAAAAGCCAGCAAACATGGAACAAGCTGTACAGAAATGCATATGGGTGTGTATGTGAAAGAAACATATGTGTGTGTGGGTGTGTGTGTGCGGACTATGACTTTATACTTCGGAGTTGTATGTGGTCAGGGGAAAAAAAAGGCTTTATTCACTTCACAGATACTCCCAATGTCCATGTGTGTGTGTGTGTGTGTGTGTGTGTGTGTGTGTGTGTGCGCCACCTCCAGGTCATGGACACAGTCCACTCAAACATATCTGACATTCGTGTACACCAAGTACGGCAGTCTATGAAAACCTGATCTGATGTGGCACAGGCTGGGTTTTTCATCTTTAGTCTGGAAGTGTTTTTTTTTTTTTTAGGCTACGACTACTAACTTGGTCTTGTTGCTGGGAAAAAGAAAAAAAAACAGTCAGTCTGGTTTCAGGTGTTTCATGTTTTTGGAAAGGTGTGTGTCATAATGTGTCACAATTCAGCTTGTAATCAGATACAGGCTATCAAAATGTCTGCAACGCTCTAGTGCTTTACACATCATGCAGAGATTATAGTGAATAGATACGTTTCCATTCTAGGACTTTTCATAGCTGTAAATACTTTATGTCCGAAAGGGTGCGAACGTTTCAGTATTGAACGTCTCATTGCAAAAAGGTTAATGATTTTAGACTGTGACAGTCGCAAGATGGCCAGCAAGAAGGTTCAGTGTAAAGTTGGCGTTCAGTGTTCTGTGAGATCTTCCACATCAAACTTGGCAAACCACGTACTCATTGACCTTCCTTTGTGCACAAGGGTTTGGTTTAGCTGGGACAGGCTTGGCCCTTTTAATTCCAGTGATGAGAAGATTGTAATACCACAGCGTACAATGGCATCCTATATAATTGTATGCTTTTCGTTTGGAGAGGAACCACATATGGGTGTGACAGTCAGAGTATATATATATATATATATTAATCCCAGAGGGAAATTGCTTTCTTTTTTTGCAACTTACATTTTTAATCTTAAATCTTTTTTTTTTAAGTCTTTAAGTTAAAGATTCAAATACGTTATAAATAAAATATATACGTTTATATAAATAAAAGTAACGGTTTTGTCTGTACATTGTCTGTTTTAATGATATCCTTATGTTATCAGTCTGCATGTCACTCCAGCCAATTTTTTTTTTTTCACATCGTCCCCCCAAAAAAACTATCTGGACCGGATTTAATAAAACTTTTTTGCAATACTTACTGTAGATATCTCCCTGACATTCAACCTGCGGCATAAACGAAATCAAAAAGCTGACGTAGTAGAAGTGAAGTTATGAGCAGTTTTGTGCCAGATAAGAAAGTTTTGACGGCGTCCTGCGCATACGTCAAACTGTGGGCGCGTCTTGCTGTAAATCGACCGCTGGACAGATTTTAATGAAACTTTTGCAGTACGTAGATATCCACCTGAAGTTTGTTCTTCATCATAGGTTTGTTGAATACAAGTTATGTTATAAACAGTTATGTGCCAGATTTAATAATCTATTTTAAAAGAAGCTACTAATGCGTTATATTGCTGAATGTAAACAAACACCTGCACCAATTAGAAATGCTAAACTGAATATTTCTACTTTTACTAGGATTTGTTAATATTTTCTCAGCTGAAATAACAGTGCTGAAGTGGAAATGTTTTAGGCTTCAACCTGAAACAATAATAATATCACTGATTACATTAAAGCTGATCAGTTTATTTTTAGCTTTAACCTTTAAACTATTTCTACAAACTCTTTTCCTTCCAACGACGGTCACTTACATTACACTAGTACTGTATACGATCCTGGCACAGACTCCAACATTCTGTCCTGCTACTATACAGGAAATAAAGTTCTGTTCGAGATATTTATATAAATATTATTTTACTCTGGCAGCAATTTTTCTGGCCAAAAAATAAAATCTCGAGTCAAAAAACCTTCCCATTGCATAACATTCCACCAGCATTTTCCCCCAGACTACGTGCTGCTACAGTATGTACTCTACTCTAGGATAATATGTACTACACTATGTTCTCTACTCTAGGATAATATGTACTACACTATGTGTTGCCATAAAAAATGAGGCTAATATAGTCGCTGGTCTTAGAGAGGAGCGTTGGACACGTTCACAGTTTAAATAGACCACAATTTTTTTGAGTAGCAGTGTTGGGTGTGACGCGTTAGAGTACTTGGATTACTTTTTTGATGTAACGAGTAATCTAACACATTAAGTCCTCAGTTATTTAGTTATTTTTTCTAAAATGTAATCCGTTATTCAGACAATTTATGTAATCCGTGAGCCAGACAGCCGATCTGTTGGTGTGTCTGTGTGTGTGTGAAAGTCGTCCAACAAGTCCCACCCCCGATAACCCACCCCTCTCTGTTATTCCTGCTGTTATACCCCTATCTCACCTTTGCGGTTTGACTATGGGAGGATCGACACGCGACCCTGATGAACCGTACTTACGGCCACCGCGCGAAACCGTGTAGGTGCGATAGGGGTGTTTGTAGTTAACAGATTATGGGCCAAACTTGGCTGAGTGATGATGGTAGAATAATTATAAAGGTCTTGACTAAAACAACATGGACAAAGGATTTTTTATTTTTTGCAATGGAAAAGGACTCGAACTAGTTACTTTAATCAGAAAGTATCGCTGTAATGTAACTGATCACTTTTTAAAGACAGTAATTTTGTGATGTAATTAGTTACTTTAAAAAGTGACGTCCCCCAACACTGTTTAATAGTTATTTGCACCACAATGCCTAACCCCCGACAGTATGGTGAATTTCTCTGTCAATGGTTGACATTCTTTGTAGTTGCTCTTTAATGAATGGGTTATATGGGGGCTAGAGATTTCCAAAGCTCTAAGAGGGACCCCTGCTATCACAGCTCTAACCTCAGGCTCTGACAACACAAAAGGCCATGATATGTCCCATTAAAAATCAGGGCAGAAAGCCACTATTCGAACCCCCTATCAGGATCAGACCATCCCCTCTCAACACAGAACAATACAGTACTACAAACCATTTTTTCATATCTGGATTGGTTAAAAAAAAAAAAAATTAAAAAGCCATTTAAATTCCCTTTTTTTTTTCCTTTGCCCCAATTTGTTTATGCGTTTTGGTCTCCAGTTTCTGCACCTTCGGCAAAACTCAGCCATCGATTCTTCCATTTTGTTCCATGTTTGGTTGTAGCGTTATTGAGTCACCGAGTGAAATGCAACTCAGTCATGCTGAAACGCTTTGTCTCCATTACATGCTGCTCCCTGATTTATGAAAGTATCTCCATGACAGGATGATTTCTCACCTCTGGTTTACATATTCTTATTTGCCTCAAAGAAATCATGACCAGGGATAAGAATGATTTCAAGGCGAGACACGAATCTGTTGTTTCCATGATTCGGTTTTATCGTTTTTATTTTTTTACTCATTTTAATGCTTTACTTTATATTTTACTTTATGTTCCATGCACATCCTGATACATTGCCTGCATTCATAAGCCTTTCTGTCTTTCCTTCTTTTCTTTCCTCTTTGGTCAGCATTATACTCTGGTTGGAGAAACCAGCATGTGCAAAGCTGGCCGATCCTCTTATGACTCGAGGATGCGACCCTTCAGAGACGATTAAGCCGAGCGAAAATGTTTTCATTCTCACTTTCTGGGATCTGTTTGCATATTGTTTCCTCCAGGGTAAAATTCTTTAATGAGCCAAGCAGGTCATTGGTGCCCCTGTTGCCTTGGGAAAAGGTTGATCCATCATTTCAAGGTTGGTTCCCATCCATCATTTACATACGTGCATATTTTGCATGGATACTCGCGAACCTGCTTGCTTTGTATCACATGGGCATATGCGTACAGTATCGAAGTGAACCGGAGACTGCAAAATCATAATTTATGGATGCTTAAGGTTAGAACTGGGGTGTGGGAAAGGGTGGCAGCTGTCACACTGGAAATAATCCTTCGGATGTCACATAACATTCTGATGCCAAGTCACGTCTCTGGGAGGTTTATTACTCATATGATATGCATGTAGACTTGAATGATATCTAGGACATCTTGATTTCAATCTTCATTTAGACCAAATTATTGGTTATGAACCTGTTTAATACACTAACTATATTTTACAGCAGGCATTCTACACGTGCAAGACGATTCTGTACATGACAGTTTGTGTATACGTAGGACAAAAGGAAGAAGGCAATGAAACAAAGACAACGTCTTGAGAAGCTTGTCAAGCTTGTGACTCGGATTACTCGCTGCATCAAGTTTCGCATGTCCTCCTCATGTCTGCGTGGGTTTTGTCTGGGATTTACAGTTTTCACCTACCGCCCAAAAACAACCCAGTGGAGGAACTGGCTTTTCTTAATGAGTGTGTGAATGTTTGCATGGAATCCTGTCAAGGACTCATGTACCATCTAGGGAAACTTCAACAGCACTCATTTCCAGAGGACCAGGGATCAGATCTTAGGACTGCTCTAGGGTTTAAAACCAGCAAAAAACAATTGCTTCATCCACATCGAGCCTTCATTCAAAGCCACTTGGACTGCCTTTTCTTTGTCAGAAATCCGCCAGTAATCGATGCGGATGCAATTAAATGTTTGCACTCTGATGTAGCTGGTGTCATCCTTGTATTCTATGCATTTTACCCTCAACACACCTGCTCTAACTAACATTTTGGACTTGGTAATTAACTCATTAGGTGTGTCAGCAGTTGGGAATGCATCAAACTGTGCAAGGCAGGGGGTCTCCAGTGCCTTAAGCTGGGTTTATTTAAATCATAGTAGTCTTTCTTTTGGGATTCTTGCTTGTCACACAGTAATAAAACTCTAAACCAAACTACTCTGCATGAAGATCCTCTACATGTAGCCCACATTTATACTTTATACATCTGAGAGAGTTAAGGGCCTTGTTTAAGGGCCCGACAATGGCAACATACTGTAGTGTTGGTGGGGGTTTGAACCTGGTACCTTCTGATCTCAACCTACCCTGTCTCCTGTACCTCTGTGTGTTGTGTTTCAATCTTTCATTGCTGATGTGATCACAAGTTTTCGCCAATGCACTGACAGATACAAGACTAACCTAACCTCTCACCCGCTCATCATCTATACCGCTTCATCCTGTATATGAAGTCACAGGGGGCTTGGAGCCTATCCCAGGAGATTTAGGGCATAAGGCAGGGTACACCATGGACAGGGTGCCAATCTATAACTGGGCACACACATACACACTGACATGCAGATACTGACATAGCCTAATCTGCATGTCTTTGGACTGTGGGAGGAAACCGGAGTACTCGGAGGAAGAGAACCAAGCACGGAAAAAACATGCAAACTCGACACACACACAGACCCTGAAGTGGGAGTTGAACCTGGACCCTGGAGGTGCAAGACAACAATGCTAACCACTGCGCCACCGCTAACCTATTCTCACTCATCGTCTTTACCACTTTATTCTGTATTCAGGGTCGTGGGGGGCCTGGAGCCTATCCCAGGAAGCTTGGGGCATGAGGCAGGGTACACCCTAAAAAGGGTGCCAATCCATCGCAGGACGCACACTCACACTCGAGGGCAACTCGAGTACTCCAATTAGCCTAATATGCATGTCTTTGGACTGTGGGAGGAAACCGGAGTACCTGGAGGAACCCGACCAAGCACGGGGGGAACATGCAAACTTCACACACATACAGTAGAGACGGGAATCGAGCCTGGCCGGGAACGAACCCAGGAGGTGCAGGACGACAGTGCTAACTACTGCACCACCATGCCGCCACTAAACTAACCTAACCTAAAAGCTAACTAACATCTGTATCCCCTGAACAAGGGCACTACATGGTGTATGGACCAAGGGACATGGCGCACTAGCTTTCCATTTTTACTCTTTTTGGGATTCAACCCCCCAACAGATATTAGGCTGAGGCTATTCTATCGTGGAATAAGTGGAGAAATAAAGAGAAACTTATGAGATTTACAGTACTGTCCACCGCCGCCATGGTTTATTCATAGTTTTTTGCTCCTTGCCTTTTGGCTACATAGTACCAGTGAGAATTTAAAACTACTTTCACCCCTGACTATAATCTATAATCACTATATTGGTTGCAGGTGAACATCACTCACGTACAGTGTAAAACCAGATTTAGTGGGCTCTTGAACTCCATCTGCCAAAAAAAAAGAAAAAAAAGAAAGAAAAGAAAACCTTTCTAAGGTTAGTGACTTTTCTCATGCTTACATTCTTCTTACAAATGCACTAAATGAGATCCTTTTTCACCTTGCACAGTAAAACAGATCGATCTGACCCCCCAGAACAGACGCCTTGCCGATGCATATGCTTGCTTTGTCAAATAATGAGGCATAATAGTTTCCTCTGTGTTGCAATAAAACCTACACACACACACACACACGCGCGCACACCTCCACCCACCAGATCTCTGCTGCTACCTTGCCGCTGCACATATGTAAGGGAACGAGATCAGATGGCCGATATGCTGATGAGAGACGGGTGTGTGGTGATATGCAGCAGGCCTGTCTTGCGGTGTGCGTGGACTCCGTGCCCCTGCGTCCCCCCCCAGGTCAACCCTCCTCCTCCCTTGCTCTCTGGGAAATGTCACCTATGTTTATCAGAGCCGCTCTGATGCACAGGCTAGAGTTACACGAAAATGATCCTTGTCCTTTCCTCCGTGACCAGCATATGATCGTATGTGGGAGACAATGTTACGAGTGATACTTCTACCAGAGGTCGCTTATTGACTGCCTGGGTGTTTTCTTGTTTCTTTACGCTGCCCCAGATGAACCGTATTATTCTGTAATGTATTTATAATGCGTTGTATTGTAACACTTTAAACGTGCAGTGTT
Organism: Clarias gariepinus; assembly: GCF_024256425.1. Classification (NCBI taxonomy): domain Eukaryota; kingdom Metazoa; phylum Chordata; class Actinopteri; order Siluriformes; family Clariidae; genus Clarias; species Clarias gariepinus. The sequence continues at coordinate 6,384,502 of NC_071116.1, read as the reverse complement.
GGAATAAAGACATGGATGACAAACTGGGTAGTGGAAACAGATTATGCAGTTTTATAATATCTTAAACATTAACATTTAACAAATGTTAAATTAAAATCTCTCAAATAGGAGTGGCACAGCATGTAGTGACCGGGGAGTATGGGGGCGTGGAAACCCACCGACGGTAGGGTTCGAACCACCAGATCCAGAAATTAACAGTCTAGTGCCTTACCCACCTGAGCCACCACTCACACATTTGTTTTATCCAAACTTTCATTTAGAAGATTTTCAGTATGAAACTTGCTGTTCAGCATACGTGGTGATGTTTCCTTAGTCTTCTTTTTATCTGCGTTAAACGTGCCATTATCACACACTCCTGGTTAACCGCACTGCCAGTATGGAAAGCCATTATGGTCAAATTTGGTCATGTGTGTAAAAAAATTGTGTTAGGTTTAAACATCTAGGTTAATCACATGCGTTAATTGTGTATAGCTGCTAATACAGTAGCTACTAGTTTTTCACTTGGTGATGCTTTTTGTAAGATATTTATGTATGTTATTAAAGGAGTCTCCAGTTTTAGCACTTTGTATCAGCAGAAAATAAACATTTTCTAACGTGAAACATCTGTAACATGATGAAACTCAAACATCTCACTCTTTAATATATAACATTTGAAGTTGTTTGGATTTTTTTTGTGGTTTAAATAGAATAAAACACTTCAAAAAGGCATATATATATATATATATATATATATATATATATATATATATATGGTCCAAGTGTTTTATTTCTTACTTATCATTTAATAAAACATGTCAACAAGTCTCCACCATCGGTTACCTGCATAATATTGTCACATTAGCAAAATACGGAGCTTTTTCATAATTTGTGTTGTGTTCTCCAAAAGATTTTTATTACCTCCGACTTTGGTTTCCTGCAGAAATCCCCATAAATTGTCATTAACAGACAAGCTCGACGCTCCAGTCATTAATCACGACAGGGGATTTCCTTTCCTCTGCCAGCGCTCATATGTGAGATCTTCTGAAATCCCTCATCTTATGGTGTCAAAGACGACATGAGTGAAACACACACCTTAAGCAAAACAGTAGGTTCAAGTTCTTCGAAGGAGAGAGAAAAAAAAGGCTAGACATGAAAGGTAAACTGAGAACTTCGGCATTTTAGCATGTTGTGAGAGGAATGTTTTTCGACTTGTCTGACAGAAACCAAGATACGGAGCCGTTGTTCGAACATGGAGTGTTGCATTCTGGGTGGTCAGGAGCTCAGTTTCATCTGCTGTCATCACTCTGACAACCATTCTTTTTTTTGGGGGGGGCTAATTCTGTACCGCCTGCCAGTCATAGCGAAATGAGACCAGAACTATAAGACGGCTTTCCGAAAAGTTTAATATTCGACAAATTACTCAAACTTTGAGTTTTCACTACAGTTTTTCTTTCCTTTTTTTTTCTACTGTAGGCATGATTCATGCTACTTAAAGAATAGTGACTTTTTTTATTATTTAACACAATTACCAATACATGAGTCATTCAAATTATAGAAAAGTATAGCTCTCTTTTTCTCCCCCAATCATTTGAAGTTTTCAGCCACAATTTTCTGCCCCACTACAGAAAAAGGAAAAGATTATTTGTGGGTGCCACAGTGCACGATGTCACAAGATTGTTTTGAACCGTGGCAGTTACAGAAATAAATAGGTAATCACACATTATTCACATCTCTGCCTGATTGCAATCAGCCATGCTATTCTCCTGCGGAGCAATCTCACAGCTGTTTACAGTGGGTTCCACTCAGTACCAAACAACAGGTCTCTTTTCCTGAGAGCTGTTGCTCCTGCTGTATCGTTTAGTCCAGTTTTCATTCTTACCGTAACCCAGTGGATTTAAATCGAGCCTTTAATAGTGAGAGAAAAATATTTTTTAAATACTGGGGTTAATGAATATTACGGCTTTTTTTTTGATAAACCACCAATTTGCACCTTCCATTCAGAATGTTGTACAGTACTGTATAATGTGCCTGGAAGCTTACTTAAGTATATAAAACATTAATTAATATGAAGTGGTGTATTAAATAAATTTAACTGTTTGCTAATAATTTGTTTTTATGCTTGCTAGGGGTAAGATTTGCCTTTAAAACCATAAAATTTAAAATTATAAGTCACAGTTTTAGGATTAAAAGAAAAAATAAGATACTTTTTACTAGGATATTTTTTATTCTTTATTGTATCAGGATTTTATTAAAGTTATTATCATGTATATCATTGCACTGTATAACTGATCTGAAACTGTACACAAATTCTTTATATTTCAGTTATATGCTAATTAAATTGCATATGAAATATTTTACTCTGTAGTGTATTTAATATATTCACATCTTTTGTCATACTTTTGCTTGAATTTTCAATAGGCATGATTTACCTTTAAAAGATAAATACATAATTCTGATCATTTTCTATTGTAGCCTGCATTGACTTCTTTCAGCAATTTGTGCTACATTGACTTTTCTGTGGGATCAAACCAGGCTTTCTCTTCTTCAGTTTACTGGTATATAATTGGTAATCAATGTTATTCAATTCACCTTGTTGTGGTGTTAATGTTGTAGCTAATTGGTGTACACACTTTATTCGTTGTTATCTTGGTGTATTTTTGTCAATATTTTGTCTGTCTTTGCTTTAAACTTTGCCAAAGGATAAGGTCGGCCATTAAAAACCATAAGGCAAAATTCCCATGTCATACTTTTGAGATAAAAAAAATACTTGAAATACAAATAAAAAAATTGAATTTAATGATGTAATGTGATTGTTTAGGTAATGTTTTAGCTAGGTAGACAATGCATCATTTCAAGTGTATGCAGCTAAAAAAAAATTATTTGGCCTCAAAATTTATACAATATGTCACTGTTTGTCTCAATTCTTTTAAGATGCATACTTTAAATCTGTTTTTAAGATTATAATTTTTGAGATTTGTATTTAGGTTACTTTTGTTGTTGTATCGTAATTTAAATTATATACATTGCATTAATTGTATATATAAAAACATTTATTTAAGTTCATTTTTTTTCAAGTAGCCTAGTTCAAGTTTTTCAAGTCAATCAATTTCATAAAATAGAAAATACTAAATGTTGGTAAATTGTAAATTTAATAATTCCATTTAAAATTTTATTGAAATACAGGAATTATATGGTGACCCCTAGGAAAAGATCACTTGCAACATTGAAACCACTGTTAAAGATTAACACAGACCATACATGGTTCTCAAAATGTTTATAACATGTAAAATTCCAATTCAAATTTTATTTGTCACATACACAGTCATACACAGTACGATATGCAGTGAAATGCTTAGACAACTGCTCGTGACCTTGAAATAAAAGACTATGAATAAGAAATACAGTAAATATAAAAAATAAAGAACAAAAAAAATATATAAAATTAAAGTTAAAATAAAATAACTGTACAAGAAAAATACACAATATAGAAAATATATGAAGAAATATAGAACAAAAAGAAAACAGCTGTACAATGTGTAAGAATGTTTATTAAAATGATGAGAACAACTTGAATAAAGTCATCTATAGCAAATACAATGTGTTTCATAAACACTGAAATAATTGAACACGGACAATTCTGATCCTGTGTACACACCCATATTTGGCAGATGCTGATGAATATTAATGAGTATGCACATGAAACGGTCATGTGACAAGGTGTCAAAACAAACAAAATGTCAGAAACCCAAACAAGTGAAGATCTTTTTTGGCAGATTCTGTAAAAAGCTTGCGCCTTTTTTTGCGAGTTGGCTTTGTGTCCGCCATGAGGGTTGTTTTGAAGAAAATTATGATGAGGTCTCGGGTCACGTGATCTTAGTGCCACAGATGGAGGTTGGGCCTAATTAGCATACAAAAAGTACAGGTTGCACAAAATAATTTAGAAAATTTCTTTTTTTATAAATAGCTGTGCAAGGCCAAGACAGTAAAAGTACCACTTATCATTTTTATGAATATTCTACTAATTTATAGTGTACTTGTACAGTTTGAATCCATTTTTAAGGAAATGCGCTGCAAATACAAAAACACATATGAAAGTCAAAGCACCTGGTTAAAAATGTATGGATCAATTAACAAATTAATACAATAATTCTGTTTCTGCAATAACGCACAACACATTAGTTTAAATAACTTCAAAACAAACCATTAATTTTGTCCATTTACATCTTGGAAACACTGATTGTTGTATCATTCATTGCTACTCTTTGGTCTGTGAAGCACCTTTTCTGTAACAGATCACTTCCATTGTAGCAAATCTCTTATGCAAAGTTTTTTCTTTTTGCATGCACTTTGTCTTTTGTATTTGCATTTGCAATGATTTTCCATAATGTTTGTGCTTTCACTTCTGTATGCTGATGACGGTGTTCTACATTCAAATGTTGTCTGCTTCCAAAATCCAGAATATTATTAGGGTGCTGATTTTTTCAAGTTGGAATTTCAAAATATTATTTCAAAATCACAGTTTC